>NC_056736.1:259255613-259605613 GCF_019279795.1 Protopterus annectens | reverse complement strand
TTTTGTTGTGTTGGCCATCGCCCCTTAGTCGCTAGGCCTTCTGTTATTCCCTGAACTCATTTAACTTGGAGAGTTCCTGCACCTCCCCCCCCCCCCTTAAGGACAGCCGTTTAAGTTAGAGGCAATCCTTTAAGGTCTTTATTAATTTTTAGTTTTTCTATTGTAGTTTGACTTTAACTAAAATGTCTAAGGAAGTTAAAACTTCTGGTTTTAAAAAGTGTGACTCATGCTGTCAGAAGATGTCTCTGACAGATGGGCACACTAGTTGTGTTTACTGCCTGGGGGCTCTGCACCTGCAGGACTCTTGTGCTATTTGTCATACCTTTAGTCCAAGGGTCCTGCAGGAGCAGAAAAACAAGCTTATCCTCCGTGGACTATTAAAACAGGATTCTCCGGTTAGCGTCTCAGCCAGTGAAACCAGTCAGCCGTCGACTCCATGTTCGGAAACTACCTGTGAGCTTGACAAACCAAGTGGCTGGCACCGACAAGATTACCCCTCCGTCGGCTCCAACTGCTACTTCGGAGCCGTCTTGGAGCCACAAAAGAGCTAGGTCTCCTTCTTTGGAGCCGGTTCGCTCGGTGCCACAATCACCACCATTACTTCAAAGCAAGTCCAGTCATCGCTCATCTTCCCACTCCTCTCGATCCTTGAGGTTTTCGGATCAGGATGTGGAGAGAGTGGTCAGTAGGTTGCTTAAGTCACAGGCCCTTGCTAAAATGCTTTCGAGCCCACCTCAACAGGCTTCGGCTCCATCCGCTTCGATTTTGATTCCTCCTCTGACTATGCTTAGTTCGGAGTCGGAGTCCATGGACGCCCTGATAGTGGTTCCTACGACTCCAATGACATCCTCATCAGCTCCAACGTTGGCTCAGATTACCTTGATTTTTCCACCCATTGAGGTATCTGGGCGCGAAGCTCTCTCGGCTCCGAGTGGGGGAGTGGCATCGGACCCTTGTCCGACCCCGTTCTCCCTCTCGGAGCATCGGCTCAGTTGAGCTCGGCTCCCACTTCAGCCTCGGAGCCATCGCCTTCAGCGCAGGGTGGTATTCCTGTCTCATCGGAACTGGAGCCCTCCTTGTGTCAAGACCATGGCGCCTTCGAGGTCATGCAGAGAGTGCTGTCCCCACAGACGGCTCCACTATTGGTTCCAAAGGCTCCACCCCCTCAGTGCCTGTGACAACCTCTGCTCCTCCTCCAGCCCCAAAGCATAGGGAACCTAAGCCCCAGGACACCCCATTGGGTGAACCCTCTTCTTCCGAAGCCTCCCCAGAGCATTCTGAGTAGGCTCCAAGGAAGAAAAAGTGTAAGAGGAAGCACCTAGACTCCCCTGAGTCTGTCACTTCAGATACAGACCTGGATGAATTGGAGGGGTCCCCTCTGAAGATGTTTCCTTTTCGGACATCCTTAAGATTCTCAGGCAGAGGCGTAGCTGGACTTCCCTAGCCCCCTCCGAGGACGAGTCTGTATACCTGGACGCATTTGTTTCCCAACCTTCCACCTCCTGGGTATCTCCTCCTTTTTGATCCACTCATGTCTGTAGTGTCTCGAAAGACTTGGTCAGCTCCAGATTCCATGGAACCTGTCCTGAGGAGACCCAATAAATTCATCACAGCTCCCCAAGACAAACAATTCTTGACTAAAGCTGTCCCAGTTGATACCATGGTGGTAGCAGCAGTCACAAAGAGAGAGCTAAAACCTCCTCATCTGTCCATCCACCGAATAAGACTCTTGTACGATGGGACAGATATGGGAAGAAAATGTTTTCATCAGCTACCTTCTCCTTTAGGTCCCTGAGCTATCTTTCCCATTTTACTAGGCTTCAGAGGGATCTCCTAAAAGAGCTTGGAGATACCCTACAAGATCCAACAGCTGAGGGAGCTTCAGCCAAGGTAGCTACCCATCTGGTGACTCCTACTTCAACAGTCAACTCCTCCATGAGGCTTATTTCATACGCAGCCGATGGAGCGAGTAGAGCTGCAAGAACAGGAGTGGCTCTTAGGAGACATTCTTGGCTACGGCTGTGTCAGTTTGCAGAACCTTTCAGAGCGTCCATCACCAATACCTCCTTTGATGGCGCCACCCTCTTTGGGCCTCAGGTGAAAGACATGCTTACCAGGTGCCAGCAGGAAGGCAAGATGCTCTCTGATGTCGGAGTACATTTTTCCACTCCTACCAGACCATACCCAAAGGGTCAGAAGGGTGGAAAGATGTGGTTTAGAAAATCCCAGGGACCCTTGCCTGATGCACGTGGTGAATTTCCCCCAGGAGCAGAGGGGGAAATAATAACAATGGCAGAGGGTGTCCAGAAAATCAGGGTGACAGAGATACATTCTCTTCCAAACCCTATCAACATCCCTGAAGGGTTGCCCGATTGCTCTGGAGGCAGTCAGGGGAAGGCTTTCATTGTACCCAATCGCCTGACAAAATATTACAAAGGACAAATGGGTACTAGCCATTATATCCGGAGGTTACAAGATTCCCTTTCATCAACCCCCTTTTGTTTCAAAAAAATCCATCCCAGATGTTCCACCCAATCTAAGGGATCAGGCAGTCACAGAAGTTTCAAGACTACTAGAAAAAAGAGCCATCCAGGAAGTCCCCGCAAACCAAGTAGGATCCAGAACTTACTCAAGATTCTTTTTAGTGCCCAAAAAGACAGGGGACTGGAGACCAATTCTGGATCTCAGCAGGTTAAACAAATCTGTACAAAAATAAAAGTTCCAGATGGTAACACTGCAGTCCATTCTCCCCTTTCTGGGTCAGGACAATTGGATGTGCTCCATAGATCTTCAGGACGCGTGCTATCATATAAAAATGGACAGATGGTCCAGGAGATTTCTACGCTTCCAGCTAGGGGCCAGTCATTACCAATTCAGAGCTCTGCCCTTTGGCCTCACCACAGCCCCCAGGGTGTTCACCAAATGCACGACAGTAGTCACGGCTCACCTGAGACATCTAGGATTCCAGGTGTGTCCTTATCTAGACGACTGGCTCCTCACCGCAACCACCAGGCAACAACTTATAGAGGCACAAGATTACACCATCACATCCTGTGCTCAACTAGGCATCACAATAAACTTTGTAAAATCTGCCTTGTTGCCCTGTCAGTCTATTACATACATAGGAGCAGAGCTAAACACAAGAAAAATGATTGTAAATTTGCCTCAGGAAAGAGTTTCCATTATTCGAAAACAGGTGTCACTTCTCCTGAGGAGCAAAAGAATTCAAGTCAAATATGTTCTTCAAGATCTAGGGTCCATGGCAGCAGCCATTCTTCTAGTTCCCTTAGCATGCTTTCACATGAGAATCCTTCAGTGGCTTACATCATTTGTGGACTTCAAACGAAATCTGAGTTTACTGACAAAGCTTCTATTGTTATGTGCACTAGAAGCACGTCTAAAGAAATATGGGGCAGCAGTGGTTTTTCTATCCTTAACCACCCTCTCCTTATGCTGCATCAGAAGTTCCTTCTTATAGCCCCTTATCAAAAAATGTTGAGGATAGAAAAACCACTGCTGCACCATATTTCTCTAGACATGCTTCTAGTGCACATAAGGATAGGAGCTTTGCCGGTAAACTCAGATTTGAAGTACACTAATGATGTAGGCTCTGTATGTAATATTATACGAAAAAAATAGGGAATACTCAAAAGTGACAAGACAACTGAAATAGTTGGGACCAATCCCTCTTTTATGTACAAAAATTGTTTAAACGTGAAAAGACTACTGTGCACAGGGAATTGTAATACTAGGTCAAGTAACTTGCTATCTGCCAGATTTGGTACGTACAGTTGCAGGCATCGCAGAGCCTGTACGTATATTTCACATGAACAAGTGTTTAAACATCCACGGATGAAGTATATTTTTAGTCCCAGAGTATATGCAGATTGTAGTACAGCCAATGTGATTTATTTAGCCACATGCAAGTCCTGTACAGGATTCTATGCTGGTAAAACCAACAAGAGATTAAAAGAATCTTTAGTCATTCTTATGAGATTAGGACTTGTAATATGAAGACTGCACTAGCTAAACATATTAAAGAAAATGTTGGACATGAGTTTGCTTTTAGAGTACTACAAATAGTGCATGTGGGTCAACGGGGGGGGGGGTGATCCTCTGATGGACTAGATCTTGGTCCAGGAATTGCTGCTACCTTACAGCAAATGCTTACCAGAATTACCTGTATATAACAGTATTGGAAATGGATAAATGAACATGCTTGTAAGATGTTTGAATATTTTGAATAGAGTATGCTACAAATGCCCAGGGTAAGGAAAGATTTGACAAATTTTTAAAGCTAAGCCAAACAAAACTGCTAGCCTGCCAGCTAAGCCTCTGCTACACAGGATCTTAATTGCTTTTAGAGATGACGTTTTTACCTAAGGTTACTAGAAGTATTGCAATGAGTCCGAGAATGTGAAATATTTCATTACACTGATAGTGTGCATAAAACTGAAACAGAAAACAGTTGGTGGGTATTTCTAAAAAAATCTAACAGTATTATGCATTTACTAAATAAAATACATCAGTTTGGTGGTGTGGTCATTAAAAATTTAAATCTTTTAATGCTTGTGGTCAACCTCCAGAGAGAAACATAAATGACATTGCATTTCCTAGTTCAGGAAACTAATGTATTCTAAAATTATGAAGCGTTCTAACAGACTTAATCAGCATAGTGTGCCACCTTCTTCTTCATAGCATATAATGCAGTTTGGGTCATGGAGAAGAGGAAAGTGTTGTTAAAAGGTCAGAAAGTATCGTTCTTCAAGACTAGAATCCTTTCCATTTCTCATGGTATCTTGGTAGTTCAGAGAGAAGCTGCTTTAACGTAAGCTGAAACACAAATCTGAATGAGAATCTGCATAATTTTACATCTCCACAGCTATTGCTGATTCCCCTTTTTCTGAGGAGAGGTAAGGCAGCACTACAGTCATTTTCTTTTAGAGTGTGAATCTGATATCTACACTTATGGCAGTGGTGGAAAGAATTCACATCGAGACATGCAGACAAGACAACAGAAAAATTCCAAGCCTGTTTTCTCTACATACAACCAAGAAGGTTCCTCTGAATGATTCTTTTGGTACCCCCTACTTACAATGAGCAGAAAAATCCCCTTCTTTCAGTCAGTCTACACCCTCACACCATCACTTAAACTATTATTTTTAGGAGTCAGAAGGACAGCTCAATTGTAACTTGTGGAAGAAGTCATCATGGGCAGATTGAAAGTGGTTTTGACACCAGTTACAAGAATTCCTTTTAATTTTCCTTCCCGAGTTGATGAGCTGTTAATATTTTAAGTCTTTTAGGGAGGAGAAATATGATTTTAAAAGTGTATCATGGAAATGCTTGTACAGGAGTATTTTAGAAGTACCTGATTTAAAAGCTTAATAAGTCTAGGTACCTTAGTTTTAAGGTTGGAAATAATTTGTTCTTTGGGTTATACATATGTATTTAATTATATGTTAATTTTGTATTTCTTAATTTTTAATTTTAAGATTTATGAAACCTATTGTTGAATGCATGTTTATAAGAATAAGTTAGTATACAAGATTTACATTAGGCATACACTTTAAGAGCAGTAGGATGTGATGTCATCGCTTTGAAGTGATTTAAACTACTGACAGGAAACATTGTAAATCTGATGAAGTTCCTAAAACATTAAGCTCAGGATGAAAGCGCTTATTTGTTTTAATAATAAAAACAGTTGTGCGATCTGGTACTGTATTCGCTTTTCTTATTTTTTTAAGTAATTGAAGATGCTGCCCTAGAGGCAGAAGTGGAAGTGGCCCACAGATCTAGGGGTCCAGAGATTTCTTCTCTGGTACTTCCTACCAGCACTCCTGAATGGAGGCCCGATTGCCTTCCTCTGGAGGCAGTCTGGGTATGGTTATCCCTGCATCAACCCACCTGGCAACTGATAACTTCAGACAAATGGGTGCAGGGTATCATATCCAGAGGTTACACAGTTCCACATCCTATAAGTCCAAGACCACAAAAAAGAGTCCCGGATGTTCCACCCAGTCACAGGGAAGCAGCAGAAGCAGAAATTCAAAAACTGCTTGACAAAAGAGCCATCCAAAAAGTCCCACCAGACCAAATAGGATCTGGGTTTTACTCAAGGTTCTTTTTAGTGCTCAAAAAACAAGGGACTGGAGACCTTTTTTGGATCTCAGGCAGTTCGTCAAACCAAATTTTGGATGGTCTCGGTACAGTCTATACTTCCATTCATGAAAAAGAAGATTGGATGTGTTGTATAGATCTCCAGGATGCATATTACCACATAAAAATGGACATTCTAGTTCAGTGCACTGCCTTTTGGACCCACCTCACCCCCCAGGGTGTTCACTAAATACATGGTGGCGGGTAGCAGCTCATCTCAGACTGCAAGGATTTCGAGTTTTTGCATACCTCGACGACTGGCTCCTCACTGCTACCACCAGGCATCAGTTAGAATGGGCAAGAGATTATACTGTGCATCTCTAGGCATCACAATAAATTATGAAAAGTCAAATTTAGAACCCTCACAACAACTAGAATTCATCAGAGCCCTGTTGGACATAGTTGAAGGAATTGCTTTGCTCCCAGTGGAGAGGCTACAAAGGATCAGATCTCAAGTCAGCCTAATTATCCAGAGCAAAAGTGTTCCAGCCAGGTTAGTCCTACAAGTATTAGGCTTGATGGCTGCCTCTATCACTCTAGTTTCCTTAGCAAGATATCACATGTGAATTTTAAAATGGCTGCCAGCCACCTAGTAGTCTCTGATAGATCAGCCAGTGTCTCACCATATCTTGATTACCAATCGCTACAAACAGGAACTTTAGTGGTGGCTCCATTCCAGTGAGATTATTTTGGGCTGTCCATTCATCCTTCCACAATTCCAAGCCATACTGACTATGGACGCTTCCCAGATAGGGTGGGGGGGGGGCATTATCTGAGAAGGACAGTCCAAGGCACATGGTCCCAACTGAAGGCCAACTTGCACATCAATGTTCTAGAGATGAGGGCAGTGCTGTTAGTGTTACAAGGATTTCTGGATGCACTTCCTGTAGGAAAAGTAGCAATTCAGATGGACATGTCAGTAGTCTGGTACATCAACAAAGGGAGAATTAAATTTTACACATTATGTCGAAAAGCCCTCAGAGTTTGGCAATAGATGATTTCTTCCAACTGCTTTCTCACAGCAATGCACATTCCAGGGAGCACCAACGTGATAGCAGACAAACTGAGTAGAACCATTCTCATGCCTCACGAGTGGTCTCTCAATCCTATGGTGGCGAAAGACACTTTTCATCACTGGGGCCAACTTTGCTGCAATCTTTTTGCACTGCCCTAAACAACAAGTGCAGCAGTTACTTTGCCATAATCCCCCCTCTGGGGGAGTCACCCAGAGATGATCTTCTCCATGATTGGCACCCCCAGTCTTCTTTATGCCTTTCCCCAAACTCCTCTGATATCCTAGTTTCTAAAGAAAGCCATGAGGTCTCAATAAAGTACAGCTGTGTACACTTATCATAAATGTAGATTTTCGAGTGTATTCACTGTTGCAGTCATCACACTTGGGTTATATGCCTGCAGGTAGCCCCCAGTTGGCCCAAATATCAAAGACTTAGTATTTCTGCTTCGGTTGCTGTTGCTCCAGGACTGACATCAGGTCATCAGGGGTATAAAAACAGGTAGCAGACGCCATTACATCAGTTTTTCTTGCCCCAAATATCAGGAGCCCCCCCCCCCCAATAGGGAGCTAAGTTATAGTAGAGGAAAACACCACCAATAAAAAGTAAATACCCATACCCCTGAAAGGGTGGGGTAAAAGGCATAGAGAGAAACCAGGGGGTTGGAGGGAGGGAAACCAGGACTGCAACAGTGAATACACTCAAACATCTACATTTATGGTAAGTGTACACAACTGTACTATGTTATTCATGTTTCACTGTTGCAGTCATCACACTTGGGTGGATTCCCAAAGCTGAAGAAGGGTGGAGGCAGTCAAGAAAAATTAGGGCTGGCTAGAATGCCCTGCAGAACTGCTGTTGCAAAACCTGCCCTGGATTTGGAGAAGATAGGCAAATGGTAGTGCTTGGTGAAAGTGTGTACTGAACTCCAGATAGCAGCTTCCAGGATGTTCCTGGCAGGGACTCCCCTGAGAAATGCTGTAGAGGTAGATGTTGCCCTAGTGGAATGTGTTCTGACCCCCTGAGGTGTTGGTTTCCCATGGTGCTTGTAGCAGAAATGGATGCAATGCGCTATACATTTACAGATTGTTTGCTGTGAAATGGCCTTGCCCTCTGCCCCTGTTGCAAAGCTAACTAGTAACTGGTCTGATTTTCTGAAGGGCTTAGTCCTAGCCAGGTAAAATCTGAGCTGTCTGTGCATGTCCAAGGAGTGCAGGATCCTTTCCCCTTTATTTTAAGAATTATGGAAAAAAGTTGGCAATTGTATGGATTGGTTGAGAGCCACACTGGACACCACTTTAGGTATAAAGGAAGGGTTTGTCCTGAGGGAGACCCTGTCAGCATGGAAAATAATGAAGGGTTCCACGGCCATAAGTGCTTGTAGTTCAGACACTATTCTAGCTGAAGTGATAGCCAGAAGCAATACTGTTTTCCAAGAGAGGAATTTTAAGTCTGCTGATGCTGCAGGCTCAAACGTTGGAAGTGTGAGCTTTTCCAGTACAAAGTTAAGGTCCCAAGCAGGGGTGGGTGCTCTCCTTGGTGGCCTTAAATTGTTTGCCCCTCTCAGGAACTGTTTGATAAGAGGGTGCGAGAAGAGAGGTGGCTCAGTGTTTTAATGAGCCGAAATGGCTGAGGCATGTATCTTAATGGAAGAGAAGGGTAGACGTTTGTGGAGGAGATCTGCTAAGTAATCCAGGATTAAAGGCAGGGAGGGCAGAGTTGTGTCCTCTCCTTTAGATAGACTCCAGGAGCAGTACCTTTTCTACTTATCTGCATAGGATTTCCTTGTACTGGGTCTTCTGGCTTCAAGAATGATGTCCAGCACCTGCTTGCTTAGAGTTGCTGGGGTAGGATTCAAAGGATAAGCCAGGCTGCAAGATTTAGGGTTTGCAGTTGTGGATGCAAAATCTACCCCTCCTGCTGAGAGAGCAGGGTAGGATTCAGGTGTAGGTGCTATGGTGGCACTGATGTCAGGCTGCACAGGAGTGGGTACCAGTGCTGGCATGGCCAGTCCAGGGCAATCAGAATTGTCCTCTGTCTGTCCTGTCTTATTTTGAGTAATACTCTTGTGAGAAGGGGCAGAGGTGGGAATGCATAAATTGAGAGATTTACCCATTGAAATGATAGGGCATCCACTTTCCAGGTCTTGCTGTGAGCGTTCCTGGTGCAGAATTTGCTGAGCTGGTGGTTGTAGGGGGAGCAAAGAGGTCCACCTCTGGGGTCCCCCATTTCTGAATCAGAAGGTTGAAGGTGTTGGGCTCTAACTGCCACTCATGTGGGTCTAGGAGATTTCTGCTTAAGTCGTCTGCCAGTGAATTTTGTTTGCCTGGCAGGAATTGAGCTAGCAGATGGACTTGCATGTCCAAGGCCATGTTCCACAGGGCCATGACTAACCTGCAGAGTGAGTAGGAATGGGTTCCACCCTGCTTGTTGATGTACCACATAACTGTGGTGTTGTCTGTTTTTATTATCAGTTGTCCTGCAAAGAGGGGATCTGAAAGCTGTCAGGGCATTCTGCACAGCTAGCATCTCTTTTTGGTTGATGTGTAGATGAATTTGACTTGGGCTCTAGTGGCCCTGAATGCATTTGCCGTCCATGTGTGCTCCCCAGGCATAGTCTGATGCATCTGTGGTTAGGGTCTGGGCGGCCTTGTTGTGGTTGCATGCTTCTGCCCACCAAAGAAACTCTGTCCATAGACAGTGTATGATAGGAATGACTGTTTCCAGGTACTGAGACTGTTGGCACCAAAGACTTTTTAAGTACCACTGAAGTTTCCTCATATGCTGTCTTGCATATGGAATTAGCAGCATACATGAGGCCATGAACCCTAGGGCCTTCAGTATTTTACTTGCAGATAGCTGGGTCCTGGTGGCCATTTATTTGAAGTAGGCTGTCAGATAGACTTGTTTTTCTGAAGTGAGAAATGCCATCTGGGATACCGTGTTCAAGCTTGCACCCAGGAATACAATATTTTGACTGGGCACCAGTTTTGCTTTCTTTTCACTGATGGTGTACACCAGGGAAGGTTTTTCACAACTGTCAGGTGCTGCAACAGTAATTCCTGACTGTCTGCCTGAATCAGGCAGTCATCCAAGTACAGGTAAATTTGGATATTTCTCTGCCTGCAGTATACAATGGCTGGAGCCAGGCATTTTGTGAATACTCTGGGTGCAGTGGATAAGCCAAAGGGAAGTGCAGAGAACTGATAATGCATAGATCCGTCCCTGAAACATAGATACTTCCTGCATGACTCCCTTATAGGGATGTGCAGATAGGCTTCTTTTAAATCTAGGATGACTAACCAGGCATCCTTGGCTAGCATAGGTAGAACCTGTTGCAGGGTAAGCATTTTGAATTTTGGTACCACCAGGAAGGTGTTGAGAACTGAAAGATCCAGGATTGGGCGCCAAGTGCCATCTCTTCTGGGTACCAGAAAAAGTCTGGAATAGAATCCTTGACCTATCTGTTCCACTGGAACTGGCTGAATAGCCCTGACAGAGAGCAGGGATAGGACTTGGTTTTGTGCCTCTGCCCACTGGTTTGGAGGAAGGTCTGGGAACCCTTTTGGGATTGGCAGAGAATGGAAACAGAATTTGTACCCCTGAGATACAATATTGAGGACCCATCGGTCTTTTATGATAGACATCCAGTCTTTTGCATGAAGAGCAAGTTTTCCTCCTAGGGGCACAAGCAATTTGGCAGAAGCAGGGAGTGGAGTAGAGAAGTCATTGTGAGTTTTTTCCATAAGAAGTGGCTTACCACTCCCTGTTTTGGTGGTGGGAGCACTCCATTGCTTAGATCTCTGCATACCCTGAGACTGTAGTCTGGGTCATCTGTTTCCCCTGGGTCTGGTTTGAAATGGCCTGAAGGGGGCTGGAAAGGACCAGTGTCTTGAGGGGCAATGCCTACTGAATCTAGGAGGGTGCACTAGTAAGAATTCTTTAACTGTCTGTATAGATTTAGCTTTTTCTTCCATCTTTTCAAGAACCTCTTCTGCTTTGGTGCCAAACAAATTGTCCTTGTTCAAAAGAGCGTCTAGTAACTTTGATTTGACATGATCTGGCAAGGTCTGCTCCTTAAGTCAAGCATGCCTTCTCTGCCCTGCAAGATGCTTCTAGGGTGTCAAAGCCACACTGCAAAGTATGCTTGCTGACTTGGCTTGCAGAGTGCAAAGGCTCCTGCAATTCTTTATTTTCTGTACAGTCTGTAAAGGTTGCTACTTTATGTTTAATAAGTAATATGTTGCTGGTACTTCAGCATGTGAAACTGACAATTCAATGCCCTAATGGCAAGAGTTGCAGAGGTATATACTTTCTTACCCCATCTGTCCAAAGCTCTGGAATCCCTGTCCGAAGGGATGGGATTATTGGCTGTAGTTGCCTTGATACCTTTAGGCCCCTGGGAAATGATCTCTGGGTCAGCAGTAGGATTCTTGAAAATAAATTTGTAAGTGTCAGGTACTCTGTAGTACCTGTCTGGTTTCCTAGGGGCAGGGAGTAAAGTATCAGGAGTAAGATTGGATTCCATAAAGACTTCATCAACTTCCAAGACTGGGGGTATTGCTAAAGGCCTGTGCTGTGGCAAATCTAGAAATTCTCTGAGTCTCTTTTTGGACTGAGGATAGTCTTGGCATTCCCAGTGGAAATGCTCTCGTAAATTATGTAAGGTTTCACCAAAAGAAAAATCCTCTGGAGGAGAGGCAGAGGGAATGGATTCCTCTGCATCTGAATCCTCATAAGCAGATAACGGCATGTCTTCATAATCAGATACCTCAGAGTCATCGGACTCCTGGTCTGTTAAAGCTGCAGGGGACTGGTCTCTTTTTCTCTTAGCAGGGGAAGGCTGACTTCCCCTAATCAGCATAATAAGGTCTTCTGCCATTCTAAGCATTTGTCATTGTGGCAAGGGAGCAGGTGCATGCACTTTGGTCGTCGGTTTTCTAGGTGTAGCACGTACTCTTGGCCTTAGAAACTTGGTAATTTTATTTCAAAATTAAGTTATCGGTTTGAGTCGAACATCAGTAGTGAGAAGAATTGCCTCAGAAGCCGGTGCCTGCTCAGCGGCTCCAGACCCATCCATGGTAGAGACATACGCAGGTTCCATAGTCGAAGAAGAGTCTCACGGCATACTGGAGTCTGAACAGGTCTCGGAAGAGGCCTGCAAATCCATTGAAGCAGGCATCATGGACTGTGAAAGAGCTTCACTGAGTACCAGCGAACTGACGACTAGCTTAACGGAAGTGTCGTCGGCAGCTTTGGACCTGTGCGGTCTCTCTGTCTTTATCCTTACATTTTTTTCGGAAATATCGGTAGTCAGATTGCTTACCGAAGCCATTTTGGAATACGGGGATCGAGAGCAATGAGAGTCCAATGATGAATGGTTCGGGCGTTGAACAAGGCACAAAACTGACAGCGAGGTATGTCGTGGTCTGAGCCTAAACAGGTGGCGCAGTAAGAATGAAAATCTCTGTGTGGTATTTGCTTTCCACAGGCAAGGCAATTGTTAACTTTTTCTTACATCTGTTAGAGCAAGAAAAAAGGATCCTCAATGGGGTACTTAGCTTTACAAGACTTCAGGATTATTTAGTTCATAAACGAACACTCAGGTAGCGGCCAACCGGCACTTGCTAACTGCTTCTGCTTCGGGCTCCTTGGCAAGAAGGACTGATATAATGGCGTCAGCTGCCTGTTTTTATACCGCTGATGACCTGACATCAAGTCCTGGAGCAACAGCAACCGATGCAGAAATACTAAGTCTCTGGTATTCGGGCCTACTGAGGGCTACCTGCAGGCCGATAACCCAAGTGTGATAACTGCAACAGTGAAACACAAAGAACATCTCAATAATCCTCATTGCCCCTTTTTGGCCTTGCCAAGTCTGGTTTCCCTTCTTTTGGCCTCATCTTCTTCAGAAACCATGGATGCTGGACCCAACTCCAGATCTGCTATCTCATCTGGAGGGCATGGTTCATCCAAACCTCCTTCATCTCAAGCTCACAGCATGCCTTCTCCAATTCCCACAATTGAAGGTATCCTTCCCCTTCTTCTCCTGCCTGCCAAATCATTGTGGCCCATCACAAACCTTCAACTAGGAAACTGTATCAAAGTAAATGAGAAAAATTTGCAAGTTGGGACCTTATGAATGAACTTGATCCTTATATAACTCCTATTCATAAAGTTTTGGACTTTTTAGCTAACCTCTTTCAGTCTGGTTCCTCCTCCTCAACAATTAAAGTCCATATAGCTGCAATTTCTAACTTCCATATGGGGTTTGATGGATCATCCCTTATGTCACACAAACTCTGTAAAGCCTTTTTAAAGGGAGCCCTAATGTCAAGACCTCCATTTAAAGAACCCATTCTTCCCTGGGATCTCACAGTTCTTCAGTCCCTTACTCTGTCTCCTTTTGAGCCATCAGCTACATGTGACTTAAAGTTTCTGACTTGGAAAACTTTATTTTTAGTGGCTATCACACCAGCCAGAAGAGTATCTGAACTTCAGGCCTTGTCCTGCAAATCGCCCTACATAATATTTTACACAAAGATAGGGTCTCCCTTAGGGACTAATCCATCCTTTTTACTGAAAGTAGTCTCAGAGCCTAATATCAGACACTTCAACTACAGGCCTTTTCCCCTAATTTTTCCAATAAAGGGGAGTATTTCCTTCATTTATTAGATGTCCACAGACAGCTATGATTTTATCTACACAGAACAAAGGATTTCAGAAAATCTGACCAACTGTTTGTTGCCTTTTCCTCACTTTCCTTAGGTAACCCAGTCTGAAAGGTTACCCTGGCAAAATGACTCAAAAGATTGGGTTATCTGTCAGTCAAAAGGGCTCTGTCTTTCATACCCAGTAAAAGCCCACTCAACTAGAGCAGTGACAACTTCAGCAGTTTTTCATGTCAGAGCTTCTTTAGATGACATTTGTGCAACAGCCACTTGGTCTTCTACTCATATGTTTATCACTCATTACAAATTGGATCAGGTCTCTAGGGGACGAGCATCATTCGGTTAGATGGTGCTTAGGAATATTCTTCTGTGAGACCTCCCAAGATTCAAGTAACTAGGGACTCTGTCCCACGGTCAAGGAATACGTGAAGATTGACAAGATCAGATAAAGAAGTTATGTCTTACCATAACATTCCAACTGTGATGTCGATCTTCACTAATCCTTGACATTCCCTCCCTCCTTTCCCCAGCTTGAGACTCTTGGCGGATTGAATTTTTCAAGAACTGGCTTCATATTAGGGACACATATCTGGTCTCTTATTCTTATTGCTATTTGTCTGACTATTTTAGGCAAACTCAATCTGTGGTAATTTAGAGAGGAGCATTATGGGTAAAGCCTAGCACGAGAGTTTGGAAGGCGTGAGCTGAAATAAACAGCAGAGTCAGTTTCGATGCTTGGAACTGAGCCCACAATCAAGGATTAGTGAAGATCGACAACACAGATGGAACATTATGGTAAAACATAACTTCTTTTTTTGTGTGCAAACACTTGGAATTTTCCACTAAGGCAAAAAATAATTCCCTAAGTTTTGGATCAGCTCCTATGGTGTCTTCTTGGGTCCTTGGGAAACAGTCTGATTTAAGCATTTCCTTTGATTTCCTTAGTTCAATGAGTACTACAAAAATCATCAGGGAGAAGGCTTTGTTGGGCCTCTTAGCTCCATTCTGGTACAGGCAACAATGGATGTCCTTCTTTATCACTGCTGCAGTATTCTTTACTATAGGGCTCTCCTTTTTTAATTTCTCCAAGTCTTTTGGGTTTCTAATACCATGATGGGAATGGACCCCATTCCTAAGTCAAAGTACAATTAAAGTTCATGAAATTAGTATTGTTTCACTCTTTGACGTTAGCCAAAAGTGCTCTTCGGAGCACCTGCAATGACTCCTTCTGCAATTCGTACGGTGTTACATGAATTGGTAACGTATCTAAATACGATTGTAAATTCTTTTTTACAAGACCAGTTGCTCCTACTACTACTGGAACTGTCTGGGTATCTTTCTTCCACATGGCTCTCATTTCTGCCTGCAGATCCAGGTATTTTATGACTTTGTGTCTCTCTGTACACAAGACACTGTAGTCACTGGGTGTGGTGATTTCAATGATCAATGCTACTTTTGTCTTCTTTTTCTTGGACCACTATATCCGGTTTTCTAGCATCTATCTTTTGAACTGTTGGTATTGGGTGATCCCATGTGATATAAACTTCATCATTTTCTATGATTCTTTGTGGCTCATGTTTCCAGTGTTTTGCAGCCACTTCAATACTATAATATTTGCACAATCTCCAGTGTAACAGTCTCGCCACATTATTATGCCTTTCACTATACAGTCCCTCTGGCATTAGTGCATCGCATCCGGCAACAAGGTGTGTGACTGTTTCCAATTCAGTTTTACAAAACCTACATATGTGTTTCTCCCACATGTTCAATGGACTTTGTAAACCAGCATGCTATGTTGCCCACTATCTTGGGCTGCCAATATTAACCTTTCATTTCTTGATGTGAATTCACCTCTCCTTAACCATTCCTGTGTTCACTCTTGATCAACATGAGGCTCTTCCAGAAGTTTTCTATACTTGCAATGATATTTATGTTTTTTCCACATTTCTTGTCTTCTCATCTGGTCCTTCACACCTTATATTCTTTCTTTTGTTTTCTAGCACATTCAGTTGCTGCCTGGTTTTTATCTACTTCCGGTATAACTTCCATTCCTGCTTGACATCAATATGCTTCTGCCTATCCAGGGCAGCCTGATGTTCGGACAGTATATCAAAGCCTTATGATCTTGTATGTGCTGTATGTCACACATATGCTCCCCTCACAGGGGATGGATGGATGCAGTTACCAAGAACTTCTTTGCAGCCAATCTGGTTAACATTATTGCTAATTGATCCGAATGCATTGTTGCTGTGCTGAATACCTAGCCATCAGAAAGGTTTTGTTTGCTCTTGTATTTGTTTTGCTTACCTAGAGTTCATGTCATCCAAGAAGGGAAAATGTCAATGTGGGAGGCAGATTCCCCATAAGCATCATCACAAACAGTGTCTGTTTTGTTTGGGTGACCATACCTCTTGTATCTGCAAGGCATTTGTGCCCAAGACACTTAGAATTCATCTTCTCTGGCCATTTATCTTGAAAACCAACAGCTGAAACAGTTAGCCTAGGGTAACATGGTGGAAGCCATTAACCCCGAGATACTCCCATTTGGTAATAAGTCTCAGCTAGATTCTTTAGCTGTCCGCCTCCATCGGATGTCCCAATAAAAGTGAGTAATAGTGCTGTAGGACATTCAACATCTACATCCGATTCCACTCCTGCAACCCCATCAGAGGCTTGGCATGGAACCATGTTTTCACATGTCCACTGAGGCTTTACAGGCTTCTGCTCTGGACATTGAGGGGGAACTGCAGTTGATTGTCTCAGAGAGATTCTACAGAAATTGGTCAGGAAGGAGGTTCCAGGTACTCTTGCTGAGAATCGCCAAGGGTCAGAACCTGCAGTATTTGTTAGGGCTGACGTCCCTCCATCCAAAGGATCCTCAAAGAGAATGGCAAGAGTTTACTTAGGGCTTTTCTTTCTTGATGCCCCTGAAGCCTCCTCAAGGGGTTTCAGTGCCCGCTCCTCCTTGGACCTCTACCCCTTCTAAATGATGTAGGGGACCAGATTCCTCAGATGAAGATTGACAGTCTAATGATAGGTCCATGTCCTATTCTTCTCAGATACCTTCACCTTTGGCTTATTGTTCAAATGAGGGGGAGACTATTAGCCGTGAGTTGTCTTTTGAGGAATTGTCCTTTGGAGATACAATTGCTAAGATGATGGGACACTTATCCTTCTCAAGTGTCTGACATTCAGAGGAAATATTATGAGTTGCTTCAGGTGATACTCCTAAACCATCTGCAGTTCCTCCTGTGTTGGCTTTAGACACTTTCATTGCTGCTTCCAAGTCTCCTGATTCTCAGCCTCCTGCTCCTAAGAAACATGATAGGTTCAGTAAGGTCCCTGAGGACTGTCAATTTTTACTTGTGTCCTACTACTAATCCTACTGTAGTGTCAGTCACTTCTGACAAACATTGCAAGCTCTTGCCCTCTTCCAAACTTTTGCCTTCTGATAAGGATAGTACGGCAATAGAAAAAACTGGTAAGAAGTTTTACACTGCTTCTACTTTGGCCTTTAGGGCTATTAATTACCAGACCTACATGAGCAGGTATTCTCTGGTCTTGATTGCTGAGGCATGTCGAGTTATTTCTGACCTCCCTGATTCTGAAGGCAAATATTCTGCCTTATCTATTTTAGGTTGTACTTCTCAAGTGGCTTGCCACTCAAGTGTAGCTATGATGCTGCTGATGCCTCTTCCAGGGCTGTGGCATTTGGGTCTGTCATGAGGTGTTATTTTTGGCTTCATCTCCAATCTCTGCCTGCGGACATTAAGGCCAAGCTGTTAGATGCTCCTTTGGGTAATAAGCTTCTTTTTGGGACTGCTGCTGCTGACCTGTTTAGGTCTCTTCAAGAGAAAGGCAGGACCTTAAGGAATTATCCTTCCAGATCTACTTTTGTCCGCAGGCAACTTTGCTGCACCTCCAAGGGCAGGGAGGGTGGTAGGCAAGCTACCTCTGCTATGTCTTTTTTAACTTCTGTGGCCCAGAACCCTCCTCCTCTTAGACTAGGTTCCTTTATCCCTTCAGCTTTCCCTTTGTCTTCCAAACTGGCTTCTCATCACTTCAGACTTTTGGGTTCTTTCTATCATACGTCAGTGTTACTTCATGGTGTGGAGATCTCTACCTCCTTTTTCAGGAATTCTTCAACCTCCTCTAGAGCAACTTCCTCATTTCCCAGAGGTCCTAGGGTCCCTGGTGAACCAAGGAATCATTCAACCTGTTCCCCCCTTCCTAAGTAGGAAAGGGTTTTTATTCCAGGATGTTCCTGGTTCACCAGAGGGAGGGCATGACCTATTCCAGATCTCTCCCTGCTCAACACCCTTCTCAAGGGCAACCTTGTTTCCTCTTTTCCTACCACAGGCATTTTTGGTGTTTTTGCATGTGAAGGATGCTTGCCTTCATATCCCTATTCACTCTCTTTTCAGGAAGTTTTTATGTTTCTGTTTCTTCCTTTCATTTTCAGTTCTCTGCTTAGCCCTATAGCCTCTCTATTGCCACAAGGGTATTCTCAAAATGCCTAGCTCCTGTAATTGCTTTCTGCAGGCTCAACGGCATTGAGATTTTACCTTATCTAGACCACCTGTTGCTTCAGGCACCTTCTCCCAGTTGCCTTTTTACAGGATATGGAATTTACCATCATCTCTTCTTCATAGTCGGGGGTTCACCGTCAACTTTCAAAAGACTGTCCTGACTCAATCATATGTATCTAGGATGCAGACAGTGCCAATGTTGGCCTCTCTGCCATCTCCAAAGGTTTTGTCATTGACAGCCTTCTTTCAGTCTCTTCTTCCTATGACTGCCATTCTAGTCAGAGAGTTTCTTTGGGTGCTGGGATTCATGGCCTCTTCTGCTCCAGTGCTCCCTCTTGCCAGACAACATATGTGTAAGATTAAATGGCCCCTCAAGTCAGTATGGCTGCAGCATTGTCACCCTCTGGATTTCAGTGTACCTCTCCTTCCTTGTCTAAAAGAAGGAATTTGAGTGGTGGATTCAGCAGTTTGTTCTCAACCCCAGCCTGCCCTTTCAGCCTCCAGTCCCTACTCAAGAACTCTTCACCGATGCCTCAGACATGGGGTGAGGGGTTTCATGTGGTCACCTTAAAGTTCAGGGTCTTCCCCCCATCAGAAGTCAGACCATATCAACATTAAAGAGATGACATCTCCGATTCTCGCCCTTCAAGCTTTTCACCCCATGTTCTCTCCATGCCCCTAGAAAGTGTACACAGACAACACTACAGTGATGTAGTATGTCAACAGTCAAGGAGGCACAAAATCTTACCTTCTCTTCAATGATGACTGCTCAGGCTTGGGAGGTGGCTCTCAGTTCTCAGTTAACTCTTCAAACTGTTTACATTCCTTCAGAGTAAAAATCTAGTGGCAGACTCCCTGAGCAGGTCCAAAACACAGGCTCACGAATGGATGCATCACAGAGATGTGTTTCTGAACATTGGGTTACTTCTGAGGTAGATTTTTTTGCCTCCCCTCTGAACAGACAGCTCCCTCTCTTCTGTTCCAGATGGACACCCTTTGTTTTCCTTGGAAGGGGATGTTTCTTTATGCTTTCCCTCCTCTTTCTCTGTTTCCAAGAGTCCTGCAGAAGATTCAGCAGAACTCCCAAAACTCTTACTAGTGATTCCCTTTTGGTCAAGACAGCACTGGTTCCCCTTCTTAATGCATCTCACCAGGGACGACCACCTCACACAGGACAAGGAGCATCTCATCCATCCTCACTTGTCCACTCTACAGTTGACACTGCTGCTGATAGGGTTTTGATCCCTTTCAGGCACATTTTTTTCTTTGGATGTACTCAGGGTTTTACAGGAGGCAAGGAAACCCTCAACCAGAAAATCCTATATGTCCAAATGGAAAAGATTTTCTGTCTATTACCATGCTCATAACTAGGACTTTTAGCAGTGGGGAGGTCCCTCTGGTCTTCCCTTACTTGTGTGAGTTGCTCCAGTCTGGTTTGGCCTATTCTTCTGTGCAGTCTCTTTTGACAGCCATTTCTGCTTGTCTGCTGAATCCTCCCTTGGCTTCTTGTTTTGAGGTGAAACAATTTCTTAAAGGCATCTTGCATCTTAAGCATCCAAGGAAACCTTTTCCTCTTCCTTGGAACCTTAATTTTGTTTTGGAAAAATTGATTTTGAGCCTACAGAGCTTTTCAGCCTACAGATTCTGCTTCTTTGTAGCATTGTACCTGAAAGACTGTTTTGTTGCTGCCTCTTACTTCTGCTCAGAGGGTTTCTGACATCCAGGCCCTTATGGCCATTCCTCCTTTTTTGTTTTTTTTTTCTCAGGGAGAGGGTGTCCATTTGTACTATTTTTTTATGCCCAAAGTAGTAAATTAGTTATCCTTGAAAAAGTCAGTCTAACTCCCTTCTTTTTCCCTTCTCCTCAGTCTGCTAGTGAGAGGGTCTTGCTTACCTTGGATTTGCACAGACAGCTCAGGTACTATTTGGATAAAACTAAGGCCATTCATAAGTCTGACCAGCTTTTTGTTTTCCTTCATCCCAGAACATTGGGTTTGGCTATGTCTAAGCAAACCATCTCCTCCTGGATATCGAAGGCCATTTCTTTTTGTTATTCTTTTCATGGCAAATCTTTGTCTATTTCTGTTAGAGCTTATTGGGCAACTAGGGCTGTTGGCTCTTCTGGTGCTTTCTTCAAGGAGCTGGACACAGATTTCATATTTGAAGCTCCTACCTGGTCTTCAGTGCATACCTTTACTAAGCATTTTAAGTTGGACATGGTTTCTAGGTTCCAGAGCAGGTTTTTCTAGAACCATTTTATATGGTTTTGTTGAGGGCTTTGAGTGTTTCACCTCCCCTTCTGTTTCTTGGGCTGTTTTACTCTCCCTACAGTAAAGAATATTGCAACAGTGACATAGAAGGACATAGTATAGTTGTGTAAAATCGGATGTTGTAAATTTTCATTTTATCCTTGACATATGGGGTTCAGGGTGGCCGTGGTGGTGCAGCAGTTAATGTTATCACCTCACAGCAAGAGGTTCTCCAGTTCAATTCTCAGCTGGGGTGCCTTCTGTGTGGAGTCTGTATGTCCTCCCTGCGGTTACATTGGTTTCCTCCGGGTGTTCCAGTTTCCTCCCACATTCCAAAGACATGCAGTAGGTGGATTGGACATTCTAAATTGGCCATAGATGAAGTGTGTGCATGAGTGAGTAGTGCAAATGAATCGCCATGGCAGGGCTAGCCACCCGGTGGTGTAAACCTTGGCTTGAGATGATTGTCACTGCAGAAGTGACACCCCAACCCCACCCTGTGTGCAAAATGGGAAAATGTGTTGAGGATGGATTGATATGGGCTTCAGTTCAGACCATCGGAACCAACTCAGATGTTACTACAGCTCAGGCAGGCCAAAAGCTCTTGAGCTTCACCTATACCCACAATCCTACTCTACTGGTTACCTTAGATCTCATTTTCCTGTTTTCCAGACAGATGCATTCACTACAGCTATTGAGCTAAGTAAATTTTTCTGATATTTTTTCTTCAGATTTTTCTCTTTTCTATTAATATTGCCTTGTAATTCCTGTATTTTTCTCTAAATACTCTTATCTATCTCTCTCTACTCACATAGTTATTGTATCCATCTCTTTCTGTACACTTCAGTGTACCTTGCACTATCATCTTTGATGGTCCCTCTTCAGGTCTATATTAAAAGACCGAAAAATTAAAACTGCGAATGCCTAAAGAGCGAAAGAAACGGAACCTCAAACTTGCTACAGCCCCCCACACTCCCGCTAAATATATATTCCAACTCCGAGATCGCACTACAGTGAGGAAAGGGCAAATATTCCAATCTTCACTGTACCGTGATCTGACAAACAGCACTTCGAGATTCCATTTTTTTCGCTCTTTAGAATGTTCAGGGTTCTGCTCTTTCGGTCTTGTAATATAGACCCCCCCTCTTCCATATACTTCTGTGTACCTTGTACCATCACTGTTGATAGTACCTTTCCTTCTTATTCTTACTCTTCTTCCCTTCACCTAAAAAAAAAAAAAAAAAATTCCTATTTAGTATCCTTTGATTAAGTGTTTGTTCTGTCCTCTTTTTTGGTGTAACTGTGGTGTGTGCTTCTTACCAACCTCCTTTTGTTATGGCCGAACACCCCAAGGGTCCCTTTGGCTTCAAGAAATGCCATGTTGGAAGTTGGTATAATGGTTAAGGTGTTTACATTTTAGACAGAAGGTGCAGGGTTTGATTCTCACATACTGTAATTGGCTAGGCTTAAAATGGCATGAGGGCAGTTAGCCTAGTACTACTCTATGAACCCTATAAGATCCCCCTCTTGGATTCACATCTTTTGTGCATATATTGTTTGGGTCCAGTTCATCTACAAGAAGATTGTAGTATTTTCCATAGCTTTAGTCATATGGCCATTGTTGAAAGGAAAAATAAGTTAATCCTAAAAGGTTTGATTCCTTCCGCCTTTGGAGAGGCCATATCTGCTCATGGCAAAAGTAAAACTGATGTTTCTTTGCCTTCTTTCTCATCCTCTTTGGGGAAGGCTAAAAGGGAAGTCTCTCAGTAGCATCATCTCCTCTGGCATGAACACATAAAAACTTAGATGCTGAGTTCCTGAAAGCTCTTAGGATCCAATGGATACCAGGTCTAAGGCTTCGATACCAGAAAAATAATCTGCACTGACCATTGCTGCTGATTCTAAGGTTTAGATGCTGAAGTCTTTGGTACGCCAGCAGCTTCAGTTTTTGGCTCAAGAAGTATTGCTTCCTGGTTCTTCCTTGATGCTGACTACATCGGCACAGAGTATTAATACAGTAGAGCAAGTTTTGCCTAGGACAACTTATTCCTCATAAATTGACCCTCTTGTTGGTGAATTACCTGAATTTTTTTCTGCAAAGGCCTAAATCACCCTCTTTAATGTCCGTCTGTTTCACCAGATGTCTTACAGAAGTTGACATGCAGAGAGTGGTGAATAAAATCTTGTGGGTGAGAGGAAATACAGGACTCCCTTCTGCTTTGACCCCTATAAGGTTAGGAGCCAAACCTTCCTTTATCCCTTTAACTACTACTCCACTGACCTCCGAGGTATTAGAGTTTCCAACTCTGAGTCATCTGGCGCCAACTGTATTGGCTCTGGCGATTTCTCTTCCTCTGGTTATTACTCTAAGTTCTTCAGTTCTTTTGGATCCAGAAACCTCTCACAGCCATATCTGCTCTGTTGGCTCTGAGGAGCTGGTGTCGACTCCAATATTTGCAGAGCCATCCCTGCACTTTGGAGCGTCAGCATGGTTCAGTTCGGTTCTGGCTCCTGTTTCGGGGGCTGTCTCGTCGGAGCAGGAAGTGACCATGGATCTAATGCAGTCTCTCTCAGTTCTGGGCTCCTTCCCTATTCAGGGGGGGGGGGGTCAGCCTTCAAGGCAGGTCTATATTGAATTCTCGAAAGCCGACAATGTCGAATCTGACATTGTCAGCATGAGAATAGCAAAACTGCAGAATGTCGAAGAAGTAAACGGAAATCTCCATAAGGGGAGATTTCCATTTACTTCAATGTAGTGAGGCAAGGAGTTGGTATATTTAAGTAGTGGGGTTGTGGGGGGCACAGCCCCCCTTCTGGGGGGTGCAGGGGGGCTTGCCTCCCTTCCTACACCATTTAGTTTTTTTTTTTTTGTTTGTTTTAATTTTTTTTTTTTGGAACATTCGATGTTTTAACAGTTCAATCACTAATCACCTTTAGTGATTCGAACTGTTAAACATTCGATGTTCCAATATAGGCCCTTCAATGCAATGAAGTGAGCCTTGGCTACTAAAGTCACTCAGTCAGCCCCTTCCACCTCAGAGCAAATACCTTCCTCACGCTAAGTTATTCGACCTGTGTCACCACTGGGGCAGCAAGTGCTGAATCTTCAGGAACATTAGATACAAAGTCTGTATACCTCACCAGACCTATCCCCTGAGGAGGTTCCTCAGAAGAAGAAGTGCTAGAGGAAGCACTTAGATTCCCCACAGGAATCGGTCAAGGAAGACACTGATTTTGATGAAGGGGAAGGGTCCCTAAGGTCACCCCTGATGATGTCTCCTTTTGGAGGCACCCTACAAATATTGAAACAGGGGGGTAATTGGAAGTCCCAAAATCCTTCATTGAAGGAATCACTTTAAGTGTAGGCTTTCAGTACTCGCCCATCTACCTCTTGGGTGATTCTGCCCACTGACAAGCTCATTCAGTTGATCTCTCAGTGGGCAGGGAAGGAACCTGACACCACTGAACCCTTCCTCAAGAAAAAAGACAAAATGTTATCAGCCCCCGAGGATAAACAATTCTGGGACAAAGGATTAGTGGCAGATGCCATGGTCGTAGTGGCTGCCACCAAAAAGGAACTAGCTGAGGTTCCTCTATGCATCCATCCAACAGAGAGTCTCGGGCAACTGATAAATTTTGGAAGCAGGTTTACCGACCTTTGCTTTAAGGTCTTTGCATTTCGTGGCACATTTTACTAGACTTCAAAAGGATCTGATCAAGAAGCTGTCAGATAGCCTGGCAGGGGCTGTTACTGATGGAGTCCAAGAAAAAGTTGCTTCCCAGTTGGCTACCCTGGAGTCTGTGTCCAACTCGTCCATGAGGCTCACTGCATATGCAACCAAAGAGACTACCAAAGCAGAGGGTTCACGCGTAGCCATAAGGAGACACACCTGGATTCATCTATGTAACTTTGCAGTGCCATTTAAGTCTTCATTTGTCAATGCATCCTTTGACAGATCATCTCTGTTTGTCCTAAAAGTCAGAGAGACATTATCCAGGTATGAGAAGGATGGTAAGACCTTTTCTGGTGTGGGGGTATGTTTTTACATTCCTTAAATATCCTTTTCCAAGAATCAGAGGAGCAGTGGAAAGATGTGCTTCAAAAAAGTCCCAAGGGCTTTTCCAGGACACATGTAGAGCCAGTTCTCTCAGAAGCAGGGGGGAACTACAATAGAAGATGCCATCCACACGGCAAAGGTGGTCTGCAGAACCAGGGCTTCAGGGACTCCTTCCCAGATAAGCTCTTTCCATCATTCCTGAAAGGAGGCCAGATTGTCTTCCTCTGCAGGCAGTCTGGGGATGTTTATCCCTACACCAAAATGCCTGGCTAAATATAACAGATTCTTGGGTGTAGAGGATCATTTCCAGAGGTTGTACTATACCATTTTCTTTTCAACCCCCATATGCAAAAAATCCATGATGTTCCACCGAGTCAAATGTAACCAGCAGTTCTAGAAATTTAAAAACTGTTGGAGAAAAGAGTCACCCAAAAAGGCCCACCAGACCTGAAAAAATCTCTAACTAACTCAAGATTCTTTTTAGTGCCACAAAAGACAGGGGGACTGGAGACCAATTTTGGATCTCAGTTTATTGAGCAAATCAGTTTGACAAAAACAAAATTCTGGATGGTCACGGTACAGTCCATTCTTCCATTTTTGGAAAATGGCGACTGGATGTGCTTGATAGATCTTTAGGATGTGTATTATCACATAAAAATGGACAAGTGCTCCAGAAAGTTCCTCTGCTTCTGGCTGGGAAATGGTCATTACCAATTCAGGGAGCTGCCTTTGGTCTCACCACAGCCCCAGGGTGTTCACCAAATGTATGGCAGTAGTAGCAGCTGACTTGAGACTGCAAGGATTCCGAGTGTTTCCATACTTGGACAACTGGCTTATTACTGCTCCAACCAGGCATCGATTAATAGAAGCAAGGTATTATGTTCTCCAGACTTGTGTATACTATAAATTATGAAAAATCTCAGCTGAAATCATTACAGAAAAGATCTAGCTTGATGGATATATTGCAGAGAAATTCTTCTGGGCTGCCCCTTCTTCCTTCCAGAAGACTGTCCAAGGCACTTGGTCCCACTTAGAGGCCAGCTTGCATATCAATGTTCTGGAGTTAAGAGCGATGCTTTTAGCCTTGCAAGCTTTTCAAACTGCTCTTCCTGTGGGAACAATTGCAATTCAAACAGACAATATGTCAGTAGTTAGGTACATCAACAAACAAGGAAGAAGCAAATATTACCCCCTTTGGCAAGAAGTACTCAGAGTGTGGCAGTGAGTAATCTCTTCCAACTGCTTTCTGATAGCAACACACATTCTTGGGAGTTCCAATGTGACAGTAGACAAAATAAGCAGATGTACTCTCCTGCCTCGTGAGTGGTCTCTCAATCCAAAGGTGACAGAAAAGGTTTTCCATCAGTGCGGCCAGCCTCGCTGCAACCTTTTTGCCTCACTCTGAACAAGTGTAGAGACTACTTTGCCCTGACCCATCCTCCAGGGAACTCAAGAGATGCTCTTCTCCACATTCGGCCCTCTGGACCCCTTTATACATTTCTTCCGATACTGCTAATCCCACAATTCTTACAGAAAGCACTCAAGTTGAAGAGCAAAGTAATCCTCATTGCACCTTATTGGCCTTGACAGATATGGTTCCCTTTTCTTTGGCTTTATCTGATTCAATGACCTTGGACTCTGAACCCAGCTCCAGACCTTTTTTCCCATCCAGAGGGATTAATTTATCCAAACATTCTGAACCTCAAGCTGACAGCATGGTTCCTCCAGTTCCATTAATTGCTAAGTGAGTTAACCTTTCTTCCCTGGTGCATCAAATTCTCCTAGCTTCTCATAAGCCTTCTACCCGTAAACTCTATACTAGTAAATGGAAGAGATTTACCTTTTGAGCTCACAAAAGGGTATTGACCCCTTTTCTCCATCTATTGATGGCATTATAGATTTCGTAGCTTCTCTTTTCAATGCAGAAGCTTCTCTGTCTACTGTTAAAATTCAACTAGCAGCAATTTCAAATTTCCATAATGGTTTGGAAGACCTCTCTTTGCCTTTTCATAAATGTTGTAAGTCCTTTTTAAAAGGAACACTATTGTTGAGACCTCCTTTTAAGTATCCTACTCCACCTTGGGATCTAAATCTATTGTTACAAACCATTGTACAATCCCCCTTCGAACCATCTGCAGACTGTGATTTAAAACATTTGTCATGGAAAAATGTATTTTTGGTGGCAATAACATCTGCCAGAAGGATTTCAGAAATATAAGTCTTTGTAGACCACCCTATCTGATTTTTCACAAAGACAGTTTCCTTAAGGACAAATCATACTTTTCTACTTTAGGTAGTGTCAGAGACCAATATCAGTCAGACTATTAATTTACCAGTATTCTTCCCAATTTTATGAACAAAGGTGAATACTGTTTGCATTTGTTAGATGTTCAGAGACAATTAAGTTTTTATCTACACAGGCATGAAAAAATCTGACCAACTATTAGTCTCCATTTCAAGTCCAAGGTCTGGTAACCCAATCAGCAAGGTGACCTTAGCCAGATGGCTCAAGGATTGTATATCCTTCAGCTATACCAAGAAGAAAATTGATTTGTCTAGGCCTGTTAAGGCACATTCTACAAGATCTGTAACCACTTAAGCAGTTTTCCGATTCAGAGCTTCAATAGATGATATATGTGCAGCAGCAACTTGGGCTTTTTCCCATACCTTTATTACTCATTACAAACTGGATTTGGTTTCTAGGGGAAGAACACCTTTTGGTTCAATGGTGCTCAGGAATGTCCTTCCTTGAATCCTCCCAATGTCTAAGGTAGCTGGGGACTCTGCCCCATATGTCAAGGATAAAATGAAAACTGACAACATCAGATAAAGAAGTTATGTGCTTACCATAACATTCCATCTGTGTTGTCCATTTTAATTCATTCTTGACTCCCCTCCCTCCATCCCCGGCCTTTGAAGACCCTTTGGTGGAAAAGATAATGTACATATAAGTTTATCGTAATCATTAAGACATAGCGGATATGGTTTGTGAGATGATAGGAGGTATTGCCAGCCATGCCAGGAGAAATAGGTCAATGGATTTTTAACATAAGCCAGCACAGCTAGCTGGAATTTAGTAAATAATTATGTCATTTGTATATCAAATTGATTTGTACAGATGCTTGTGCTAAAAATGTATTTGTGAGGTTTGCTTGTGTTATAATGTATCAATATCCCTCACTGGTAAGATCAGACCATAAACTAATCTCACTGGATATTCACATCCCGACCCCACCCCATGCCCAGAAAACCACAGTGAAAAACTTCTCTAAAACAAATTTCACACTCCTCAAAACTGAGGTGGAATCCTTCAAAGCCCCTGGGCCTGTGGATAATACGGCCCAGACCACAAAATCCTTTATAAACGCATTCTATGAACACCTTCAGGAATGCATGGATCATGCAATCCCAAATAAAACCAAGACCCAATCCTCCAAAGGCAGACGCCCTGTCTGGTGGACCCCAGCCATAAACAAACTATACAATAGAAGGAGGAAGCTACGACATGACAGAGCAAAATCCCAAAAAGGGAAGGCATCTCTGATCAGTATTAGCAAAAAAACTACGGGCACTCATAAAATCGTCTAAGGCCAGCTTCGAGAGAAAAATTGCACAGGACACTAAGGATAATCACAAGGCTTTCTTTAGTTATGTTAGGAACCTGGGTGGGAATTCCAAGATATGCTCAGAATTAGTCCAAAATGACAAAAAACACACCGAACCCACAGACATTGCCAACATCCTAGCTGACAGGTTCAGCGCAAACTCCCCCCCCCTCCCCACCAAAAGGGCTAATATCTACCCCAGCAGAGTGCTGCTCCCCTGACATCTCAGATGCTCAGGTAAGAGTTGCCCTCTCCAAAGCAAGAAACACAGCATCAATGGGACCAGACGGTGTCCCGGGCTGCGTCCTACATGAACTCCAAGAAGAGCTAAACCCAAACCTAAAACTACTGTTCAATCTCAGCCTTACTACAGGATATGTACACAAAGAGTGGCGTACAACAACAGTGGTCCCTCTCCACAAAGGTGGTGCCTCAACGGATCCTGGAAACTATCGAACCATAAGTCTCACTAGCTTGGTCTGCAAAGCTATGGAAAGGATCATCATGGACCTTATAAATAAAGATATTGGGGACCTACAGACACTGGATCCTACCAGTTCGGCTTTGTTAAGGGCAGATCCTGCCTCTTAAACCTGGTCGATTTCTTTAAAACAGTCACCAAGGCCATTGACAAGGGGAAGGTGGTCCACACAGCCTACCTGGACCTCGCAAAAGCCTTCGATACAATACCCCACTCGGGCATTATAGATAAGCTCACCAGCTTAAATATAAACCCCTATGTCACTAGATGGGTTGCAAACTGGCTCAAGGACAGAACCCACATGGTTAGAATAGATGGAGCCATGTCAGACTCCAAACCAGTTACAAGTGGCATCCCACAAGGCTCAGTCTTGGGACCTCTCTTGTTCGGTATATATTTCTCGGAGGTACAGGCCAACATGGAAGGACTGTGGCTGACCAAGTTCGCAGATGACTGCAAACTGGGCGCCATAATAGACTTTCCAGCCGACACAAGCATCCTCCAAAAGGGCCTCATAGAAACAGACAACTGGTGCCAGAGCCATGGCCTCAAGCTAAACGCCAAAAAGTGTATAGTCATCCCCTTTGGCAAAAACAAAGTGCCCACAAATTACCACATAGGTGGTAATCCATTAAGTACAGAAAAAGTAATTAGGGACCTGGGGACCCAAGTTGATAGCAATCTCTCATTTGACAACCACGTGGCCAAAGTGGTTAGAAAACATTTTATATAGCCCACCTAATCATGAATGGATTCACATCTAGATCAGGGGAGGTCATCGTGCCTCTTTACTCATCCCTCATCAGGCCCATAATTGAGTACAATGCCCCTTTTGGGATGTACCTTACCAGACACCTGCAGCAACTGGAAAGACCCCAAAAGTACCTCACCAAGAGGATCAAGGGGCTCAAACAGATGCCGTATGCTGCCCGGTTAAAGAAACTCCAGCTCTACTCAGTGGCATACCGCCTGCTCAGAGGCGATCTGTGCCTGATGTATAAAGCCATGTCCAACCCGGAATTAATGGACATGCTGCACCTCAGAAAATCCAAATCCCATCGAGCTACGTGCTCGAGGGACTTAAACCTCAGCACTGAAATAAATAGGACATGCTGGAGGGACAGATTCATAACCCAGAGGCTCCCTTCACTCTGGAATAAAATCCCAGTCCAGGTTAGGCAGAGTCCCTCATTGACTCTCTTCAAGAGGAATCTTGATGAGTGGATGGGAGATCGTAGGTTTACCCCGGGTATCACTTCTGTGTCACTGTTAGAGGCACAGTATACTAACCTCGAAAAAGGGCATAGCAAAATTAATGTAAAATGGGTGGCGAAAGCCATACACACTGTGGCTAGGCTTATAAATGCCCTAGGGCAGATAGCCTAGTATGAACCTATGAACAGTGTGCCCTGCTGGATGGAAAAGAGATGCTCATGCATTACTGTAACTGTTTAAATGTATACATTGTAACAGTATATACTGGAAGTGAAGAGGTCAATCTTAATCCACCTGATTTTGCAAAATGTTCTTGAAATTAAATTGCTTTATGGGTTAAGCGATAAAGATGTTATCCCACAATTTTGAATGGAGCCAGAGACGCAATGTCTGTACTAGAAAATGTGTTGTAGCTCTCGCAAGATTTTATGGTTTTATGACTTCATAACAGATAGGTGGTAAAACACTGGCAGCTTCTAGTGATGGGGGATGGTGTGGGAAACAGAGTCAGATAACCAGACATATGTGATGTCATTCTATACATAAAAATGTTTTAATATTAGAGAAGACTGAAGTCTCAGCAGTATTTTGTATTTTGTCTTGGATATGACAACAAGGACCACTCACCCATCTTGCCTTGCTCTAGTCAGTAAGTAGGAATAGTAATTCCTTTAGTCAATCAGGAACAGATAGTGAGGCTAGCTAAATACTGTTTTTCTATAATTGTGTGAAACTTTCCACTGGTGTTTGTTTTTAATATTTCCTGTGACTGAAACTCTGGTGTTTACTGTAAATAGATATTTCATATTTTTATGCTCTTCATTATTTATTATTAAATATACTTAAACTTCTCATTGTGACTGGACCTTTTTAGAAAATATTTAAGCTTTGAGAGTATTTGCATATATTTATTTGGTGATAACTCTGGCCACTCCTGAAAGCCTTGCTGTTTGGTCAACATTACCATTTGTATTAATATTAACTTCACTCAGCATAATTGGATACCCTTTTAAGAGCCTTATAGTAACTGAATAGTGGCAGTGAATATACCTTATAGTCTGGGAAAAGTTGGTAGAGCGGGTAATCTGTGGCAGCCTTTGCCAGGTGGGTGTGTGTGTGTGTATGTGAGAAAATTAAATTTCAAAGTGTGTGTGTCAGCTACTTCGGGAAGGGATATGAAGCCATGGTTTCACAGTGGCAGTGGGGAGCCTTATTGGAGACCTGGGGAGAGAGATACACAGACCCTGGGCTGAGTGTGTGACCTGTGTGCTCTTGGGAAATTGTGCTTCTTACAGAAAGGTCTGCATCTGGAAATACTGAGTGAATCCATTTGTATTCCAGGTGAGCATCCCTCTCCAATGTCAGTGGTGAGGATTCAGGCTCCTTGATTACTGGTCTAGAGTGGGAACATCACAATTTCCATGAAGGCTTCCTTAGCGTTGACTTTGTATGTGTAATCTGCAAACTCAATCTGAGGTAACCGGGAGAGTACGATTGTGGGTAGAAGTGAAGCTCGAGAGTTTTTGGCCTGTGCGAGCTGTAGTAATGGCCAAATTGGTTCCGATGCTCAGAACCGAGCCCCATATTCCAAGGATAAATGAAAATGGACAACACAGATGGAACGTTAAGGTAAGTACATAACTTGTTTATAACACTAGATGTTCTTCTCTTCACTGTTGCAGTATTCGCTCCCACCAACTCCCTCCTTTTTGTTCCGTTTTCTGTTTTGGATTTCCTTTTGGCTAAGGATCTCCCCATTCTCTTCTGCATTTTCTCCTTCTGGATAGGCATGGACTCCTTTGTCCTATGGAGACAGTTCTCTAATGGGGAAATTCAATTCTGGGTAACTGCGTTCTTATTTCACTTTTATGCTCCTCAGCCTGTGCGGGAAGCATATGTGTGACGTACACCACATACAAAATCATAAGGTTTTGGTATACTGGCCAAACATTGGGCTGCCATAGACAGGAGATTTCTGTAGTAAATAATGCTGCAACAGTGAAGAGGACATCTACTGTTATGGCAAGATTTTACACAACTGTACATTCTGCCACCTTGAAGGATCAGAATTTCATTTCCTGTGCCTACCACTCATGCATTTATGAAAGATCTCTCTCTCAATGTCTTAACAAGATTGTACATCTAGCACTAGAGCCTGTATCTTCTGGGCTTGAATGTAGTTCTGACTGCAGGTAAAGAATTTCTACCAATGTTGAGCCTTTACTGCTACTCTTATCAAAAAGGAATTCTGTTCTACAGGCTATTAGAGCTGTACCTTACCATATTTCCTTGAAACATCTTCTGAAAGACCATCTATCAAACTCATGGCTCTGCTCAAGCTGTACCCCAGATGAACATCAATCTCGTCTTCTTTTCTCCACCCCTGTCTGTGCAGATTCTCTACCCATTACCACTTCCTCATCTTCATCTGGCTACCCTACCCTCTCTAGCACTCTGTATTACCTTATCCTATCACCTCCTCCCCATTTATACAACTCTGTCCTAATCTCTCTCTCTGTCTCCCCATTATAGTTAAAATTAAACTAAACATAACTGACTGCTGCAAATTGACAAAAAGATGTTTTCCAGAATTGTATGTATTACCTTTGCTTTTTCTCATTGTTCTCTTTGTAACATGTTTTTATATTATTTCTGTGCCTTACAATACTGTTGATTATTTTTGAAATGTATAATTTTCAACTGTTTTTTTTTTTTTTTTTTTTTAAAGTAATGTCTTTGAATTTTTTTTCTCTGTTAAATGCAGCTTTTTCTCCCCAGGCCTCCACTAAAAATGGGCTCTTGTGACCCACTGGGACTTTCCTGGTAAACAAATGTCAATAAATAAATAACTTCAGTCATTTAGTTGCTTAGAGCATACACATCTGTTGTATAAGTATGTACGTACTTCCAGTCAACATAGGTTCATAGGTAGGTACTAGGCTATCAGCCCAAGGGCCTAAGTAAACCTAGCCAACAAGGTTCCCTGGCTTACACCACCCAAGAAAGTTAATTTCTTGTGCCCCTGTCGAGCAGAGCCATAGAAGTGATCCCCGGGGTGTATTTCCTATTTCCCATCCACTCATCAAGCTTTTTCTTGAAGAGTGCTAATGAGGAACTTTACTTGACAGTCTCTGGGACAGTAATCTATCCCTCCAGCATGTCCTGTTTATTGTGGTGACAAGGTTTAGGTCCCTAGAGCGTGTAGCACTGAGGGATTGGGATTTCTTTAGGTGTAGCTTGTCCAACAGCTCTGGGTTTAACATAGCTTTATATGTTAGGCAGAGATCTCCTCGGAGTAGGCAATATGCTACAGAGTAAAGCTGGAGTTTATTGAGATGGTCAGTTTAGGGCATCTGTGTGAGGCCAGTAATCCTCTTTGTGAGGTACTTCTGTGGCCTTTCCAGCTGCCGCAGATGTCTTGTGAGGTACATTCCCAAAGGGGCATTGTACTCTATAATGAGTCTAATGGAGTGTCGAGTAGAGGGGAACAATGACCTCTTTTTTCCAGGATGAGAACCCTTTTGTGATGAGGTGTGCCACATAGAAGGATTTCCTGACTACTGTGGCGATGTGATTATCAAAGGAGAGACTACTGTCCACCTGGGTCCCAAGGTCTCTTATCACACATTCGGCATTAAGTAGACTGCCGTTTATGTGGTAGTTCATGGGTAAAGAGTTTTTACCAAAGGGGCTGACAAAGCACTTTTTGGCATCGAGCTTGAGGCCATGCCTCTGACACCAGGCATCTGTCTCAGTGAGGCCCTTCTGTAGGATGTCAACATCATTTGGGGACTCAACTATGGCTCCTAGTTTGCAGTCATCTGCAAACTTCATTAGCCAGAGGCCTTCTGTGTTAACTTGTACTTCAGAGAAGTAGATACCAAACAGGAGAGGTCCCAGGACTGAACCCTGTGGTACTCCACTTGTTACTGGTTTGAAGTTAGATTTGGAGTCTGCAACTTTACAGTGTGGGTTCCGTCAGTGAGCCAGTTGGCAACCCATCTTGTGACATAGGGATTTATACCTAGTTTAGTGAGTTCAGCTATAATTCCAGAATGGGGGATGGTGTCGAAAGGCTTGGCAAGGTCAAGATAGGCTGTGTGAACCACCTTACCCTAGTCTACGGCTTTTGTGACTGCCTCAAAGATGTCATTCAGGTTCAGAAGGCATGATCTGCCTTTCAAAAACCTGAACTGGGTGGGGTCCATAGTTTGGAGGTTACCAATGTCTTTGTTTATGAGTTCCATGATGACATGTTCCATGGCCTTGCAGACCAGGCTCGTCAGGCTAATTGGGTGATAGTTACCAGGAACAGTGGTGGCTCCCCCTTTGTGGAGTGGGATAACTGTTGCTGTGCACCATTCAGTGGGCACAAAGCCTGACATGAGGCTATGACTGAACATGGTGCTTAGGTGGGGAGCCAGTTAGTTCTGGAGTTCATGTGAAACGCAGCCTGGGATGTTGTCCGGTCCCATGGATGCTGTGGTGTTTGGTTTTAGAGAGTGCAGTTTTTACCTGCATAGATGTGATTACAGGGACTCTGCATTCTTCCTGCATAGATATGGGCCCTTTAGGGGGTGGGGGTGGGGTAAAGTTAGCACTGAACCTGTCTGCCAGGATGTTGGCAATATCAGTTGGTTCGGTAATTTTCATGCCGTTGTGCTGTAACTCAGAGCAGATCTGGGTGTTGCCATTGAGATTCTTGACATAGCTATAGAATGCTTTGTGGTTGCCCATAGAATCAGTGGCGATTTTGTTTTCATAGCTAGCTTTGGAGGATCTTATAAGGGATCTCAGTTTCTTACTGAGGCTGACCAGGGAGCTTCTCCACTCATGGGATTTTACTCACTTTTGCAACAGTTTCTTCCTTCTGTTGTAGAGTTTGTTTATGGCAGGGAACCACCAGATCGGCTTCCTTTTTTTGGAGGACAGCATCTTGGTTCTGTTTGGGATAGCACGATCCATGCACTCGTGTAAGTGCTTATAGAGTGCATTTGTGTAGGATTCAGCAGTCGCAACTGTATTGTCCATCTGCATGGGTGTCATGACGTTCGCCACTTCTGTCTTAAGAAGCATGATGTTGGCTTTGAAGAAATGTTTTACAGTGGTTTTCTTAATGGTGGGTGGAGGCGAGATGTGGATATCTAGGGTGATTAGCTTATGGTCGGATCTGACCAACGAGGAGTTGACTTCAGGTGTGGAACACCAATCACTCATGTTGGTAATGACTAGGTCTAGGATACTGTTGCCTCTGGTGGGGGTGTGGATAAGTTGATCCAGGGCACTGGAATTTATGAATTCCAGAAAGCGCTGAATGAAGGAGTTGGTACATGAGTAGTTTTCCCAGTTAATGGTGGGGTAGTTGAAATCGCCCATTATTAGGGTGTTTGGTTAAAACCTAATATTTTCCAGCATATTAAAAGAAGAGGAGTGAGAATCCTGGGGCATGGTGGGGGATCTGTAGCAAGCTGCAATTTGGATTGCAGTTTTGCCCAGAGTTAGTTGCACTTGGATAACCTCGGCTGCATTATGCTGCGCAGCTAGCCTGGAGGTGTTGATATCCTTAATGAATATGGATACACCTCAGCCTTTGGTGTTCTGGTGCAGGTTAGATGGACAAAAAGTGTGGTATGAGTTATAGCCTGATAATGCAGGGGTGCTCTCTATTGCCTTGATCCAGGTCTCAGTCATTGCACAGATATTGATGTTCTCCATTTTAAGGAGTGCCTCGAGTGAGTGCATTTTGAGATTTAGACTTCTAGCATTGAGTAGCATTACCCTCAGTTTTTGCTTGCCTGTTCCTGTTACGGTGGTGAATTTCTCATTTGAACCTTGCCTAACAAAGGCACTATAGGGGCAGCAATACCCTTAGCCAGTATCTGGAATCCCAGGGGTGACAGGTGCAGGCCATCTCTGTCAAAGCATCGTGGTCTGTCAACCATGTCATCCCAGGCAGACCGATACTGGATCCCCTTAGAATGACATCAGAAGCTTAGCCAATTGTTGAAGTCAATCATTTTGTCCTTGTACTGTGGTATCATTCTGGGCGATGACAGGCTGCTACTCAGGGCTAGGGTCATACCTGCCTGGGCTACAAGATTGGAGAGCTCTTCCATGTCTCTTTTCATGTAGTCCAGGGAGGTATTTACCACAGATCTATATATACTACTTCTTCTTTCGGCTTTTCCCGGTTAGGGGTCGCCACAGTGTATCACCTGTCCGCTCATGATTGGCAGTGGAGTTTTACAGTGTCGAGTTGCCAGCCCGGCGCCCAACCTTCCACAGAAGGCACACACATGCACACACTCACTCCTAGGGCCAATTTAGAGTGTCCAATCCACCTACAGCATGTCTCTGGGATGTGGGAGGAAACTGGAGCACCCAGAGGAAACCCACGCAACCACAGGGAAGACATGCAGACTCTGCACAGAAGGCACCCCAGCCAAGAATCAAACCGGAGAACCTCTTGCTGTGAGGTGGCAAAGCTAAGTGCTGCACCACAGCGGCCACCTACAGATGTATATATACTACAATCTCTTATTCTATGTCATAGTACTGTATACTGTATAGAATGCCCTAGCCTTGTGACTGCCAGTTTAGACTGTATTTGCTTTATAACTTCCTTGTAATTGTGTTTGCCATGGAATTATTGGGTATGTGTGAGAGCTTTTCTTCTCATGTCCTTCCTGAAGATAAGCCTGGGTCAGAAAGCATATTTGAATACAGACTGCATTGTGGACTTACTACAAAAAAGTATAGCTTTGTCGTACAAACTGAAACTCCTGAGTCAAAAGATTCTAAAAGAAGATTTAAAAAAATGCAGGAATATCAGCTGAACAAGGTACAATTGCTTGTAAGATTACTTACCACAGCAGTAGATATTTGTGAAAAGGTCACTGTAGCAGCATACCATAATATTTATTTTTTGCCTACTTATGTTTCTTAAGCTACTAGTGAGAAATATCATCCACTGTGCTCTACTCCCTGTAAAAACATGTCAGTCTAGACCAACATGCCTTCACTCCTTTTTGGCATGCAAGACTCCCACATAAAGCCAGCAGCATTGCTTGGAGCTTTCTTTTAGCCCTATGATGTATCTTAAACATCCATGATTGTTGTAGGCTAGTGTCCTTAACAACAAAGATGAATACTAGAACAACAAGAAATTTAGTTGTGTAGAAGTATTGTAAAGAAACTATGAAATCCCATTAGGGAGATGAGGAAAGGGAGCTTTATTGATGCTCAATGAGAAGTTGTCCATCTAACAGTTCTAGTAAGTGTTTGTAGACACAGGTATACTATATTCTTCATTGGGGAGGATCATTGTAACAGTAAATCATAATATAACAGGTAGATTCTCAAGCAGTATCATACCAAAGGAAGGACCGTTACAGGACCCCCTACAGTAAAGTATTGCAGAAACTACTGTCATACCTCTGGATTGTGCATCTCTCCTGTAGTGGTTTGTGAAGATGCACACAAAAGATCATATGACAGCTTCCAAAATATCTCATGCAGACCCATTTCTGAGCTATACTGCTGATGTTGCTGCTTTTATAGTGGAGTGAACTCCTGTTGTGCCTTTTATTACATATTCATGGCAAAATACAGCATGGTCTGGGTGGGTAACATAAAGAAGAAGAAAAAAAGACTAAGGGTCAACCATTTAGATGGTGTTTATTTACTAAGTAATATAATCAGTGATCAAGCTTTGTGAGACCCCTAGTCTTTTTTTCTTCATGTTCCCCACCCAGACCATCAAACCTTTCTTCTATCACACACATTCATTCCCCTATTGACTGACTACAGCCACATTACCAACATGAGCAAGAACTGAAGTAAGCCATCATCCTTGGATGGAATGACTACTTATTTTTGTTCTATGCCCAGTCCCAACCTCTATGACAAGTGTAAAACTACATCAGTACAGACAAGTTACAGTTGATTTGTTTGTACGTGCTCCAATCACCAACAGTAGGGCCAGAGCCATCGATCATCACTGTAGACTGTAGCCCTTGATCAAGAATTCCTTCCCTTCTTCCAGATAGACAAGTTGGCAAAATCTGCCCCCCATCCAACTTTCAGGAATTAGCTTGGTTAAATGAACTCAAGAATCCCAGTTTATAGTCAAGCCTCCATCTCTCTGCCCCACAGATTAGGCATGATTGCACAATATCTAATTTTTCTGTGAATATCCAAGAATTATAAATGGTGCATGATAAGATGTAGTCCATCTTCTGTAAAGTCTTGGACTTGCACAAGTATTAGAACCACTTTGCAGGTAAAAAGTTGTACTGGCCATGGTGTCCTCCCCTTCTTGTCATGTACAGTGGATGCTACATGTTGCATTTAATTTTTGCCGCACCAGACGTTTTTCATAAGGAAACATTTTGAATTTATCTTTTCACATATTTTGGTGATTTCCAATACAGTTCTGCCTCAGAGGCAAGTACTTTTATTTACCTTTCTCTTACTTCTCATTCAGTCTATCTTTAGACACAAGATTATTCTTTTATTAAATCTTCCTGTAAAAAGGTGTTTAATTTTCTGCGCTATTGGACCTACACCCTTTTGACTGGTGTCATCCAAGTCATAGTTTAGGAAGCATGCCTGCAGTCAAGCTCTTTCACCTGCTGACAGATTCACACATTGTTTGATTAGGAGAAGCAGGTAACATTCTCTTGCTGTCTTTTTTGTGAATTTAATCTGGTGTCACAGTTGAGATGTCATGAAAATCTAAGCTAATTTACGATATGATGTCAATTTTCAATCATTCCTCAACTAATGGGGTCAAATCTGATCCTCGGATCCGACTTGGCCGTTACACTAGGTCATGGCCCCCAGAATCTCTCAAGCTCCTTCCCTACCCATAATGCACCAATCCCTAACATCCCTCAGATCTCGTTTGCTGCTTTCAAGTCTAGACATCATCACCTTCAGCTCTCAAGTCATAGAGTGGGAGATAAGTTTTTGCTAATATATTTCCTTTTCAAAACAGTTTGCTAGCTATATACCTTTTCTTTGTCTCTGTATTATAAACTCCTTTCATACACTCTTTAGTGTAAATTTCTACATATCATTGTTGTGGCCTAGTTTTCATTCCCAACCTTTATACACTTAGTGTATTTCTAAATTTACCATTGTTGGTATAATTATATTACCTTTCTCTTTCTAGAGCTACACGCTCTAGGGACCTAAACCTTCTCACCACAATAAACAGAACATGCTGGAGAGATAGAGTCCTGTCCCAGAGACTTCCCATACTCTGGAACAGACTACTTATCTATGTCAAACAGAGCTCCTCATTAGCACTCTTCAAGAAAAATCTTTATGATTGGATGGGAAACAGGAAATTCACCCTAGGGATCACTTCTGTGGCTCTGCTCGACAGGGGCACAGGAAAATAATTTTCTTGGCCAGCGAAAGCCAGGGTATCTTTTTCGCTAGGCTTATATAGGCCCTAGGGCTAATAGCCTAGTAACTACCTATGAACCTATTACATCTTGTGTAATTTCTTCAGTACCATTGGTGATATTTTACCTGTTCTCTCCTTTCCTAATATTTAAAAAAAAAAAAAAGTTGTAGTTTTTGGTTTGATATTTCTTTTACAGGATGTCTGAAAAAAGTTTCAAGAAATGTGGTAAGTGTGGGCTCAAATTGCCTCTCTCTCTCTGATGCCCATTCTCTTTCATCTATTGCTTGGGCCGACCTCAATTAAAGACAGACTGCAGCATTTGCAATAATTTTAATCCTCAAGCTCTTGCTGACAAGAGATATTAATATTAAAGGGTTTGCTGCCCACCTCTTTTTCTGAAGCTATCATTGGGGATCAATCCCCCAAACAAAAAGATAAAGACCTACTGAATAGGTCTAAACCTTTGAGTCTTTTGCCTCTTACTTGCTGGAAATTCCTAAGAAAGTACAGAAATCGGACCCAAAACTTTTTAAGATCCGACTTTCTTCAGATCCAACCAAATCTACATCAGATCCTGTTGGATCCAAAACCTCTATCCAGGACCACAAACTCACCCCATTTGGATCCAGTTCCTTCCAGAGTGCCTCGCAATTTTTGGAAAGGCACTCTAAATCTCCATCCCTGGCATCTTCTCATTCCTCCAGGAGTCTCACTGAAGCAGATGTGGAGAGAATGATGAGGAAATTCCTCACGGTGCAAATTAAGATGGGAGTTCTTATAGGTGCTACCCCTTCAGGTCAGGAAGCCCAATCATCCACTACTCCACCCATTAAATCTCCTTCTCTAATTCAGCCTGTTGATTTAGATTCCTTGGATCACAGCCTTCTGGGTCCATCTGATTTAGGTCTGAAGAGAGCACTTTCTTTGGATCCAAATGTTGCTCTGAGTGCACTTGCTCATACTTCTTCAGGTATTTCCATCAGGTGGCATGCCTGGATACACCGGTCTAATTTTGTTGGGCCCTTCAAGTCCTTGCTCATAAGTGCTCCATTTGACGGCACTTCTTTGTTTTGCCCCACAGTGAAGGACACACTCTCCAGGTGTGAGAAAGACAGAAAGACCCTCTCTACAGTGGGCATTCATTTTTCGACCTTTCAAAGGACCTTTTCCAGGAATCAATGGCGAGGTCGAAAAATGTGCTTCAGAAAGTCCCAGAGTCCTTTCCAGGACACACATGGAGATAGTTCCCCCAGAGGCAGAGGAGGGGAGTTATAATAGATAGTGATGCCCCGTGGCAGAGGAGGCCCATAAAGCCAGGGTTCTAGAGATTCCTTTTCTGACAGATCCTTTCAGTACTCCTGAAAGGAGACCTGATTGCCCACCTCTGGAGGCAGTCGGGGGTCACTTATCTCTGCACGAGAGAGCCTGGCTAGATATAGCAAAAGACAATTGGGTGCAGAGAATTACTTCCAGAGGTTGTATAATTCCCTTTTCCCTACCTCCTCCAGTTTTAAGAAAAATTTCCCAAATGATCCACCCAATCAGAGGAAAGTAGCAGCACTAGAAACCCAAACACTGCTAAAAGAAAGAGTCAGCCAAGAGGTCCCACCAGGCCAGCAAGAATCTGGAACTTACTCAAGATTCTTTTTAGAGCCAAAGAAAATAGGGGACTGGAGACCAATTTTGGATCTCAGTGCATTGAACAAGTCAGTTTGACACACAAAGTTCCGGATGATCACAGTTCAGTCCATTCTGCCCTTTCTGGGCAAGGATGACTGGATGTGCTTGGTAGACCTTCAGGGTATGTACTATCACATAAAAATGAACAGACAATCCAGAAGGTACGTATGCTTCCATCTGGCAGCCAGTCACTGTTGACTCCATGCTACAAACACCTAGGTCTCTATGACAAGCTGCATGAAGCTACTATTAGAGATCAGACCAGAAAGTCTCAAGCAGCCTTCACCACCCTGCTGATCAAAGTTTCTAACTCTATTTTTCTTTTCTAGAGCTTTCTTTTCACTCGATCCAGCACCAGCACCACCCATGGTTCCATCACCAGTCCCTAATATATCCAGGTGACATTTGCTATGCCAATGTCTGTCAGCAGTGGTATCCAATTTTATATTTCTCAGCAGTGTATTTGCAGCCACTGGTGCTATGAGTGCTAGTGGTGTCTCAAATAACAGTATTTTGGATGCCAGGTTTTTCAGTACCTTCCTCCCTAATGTTGGTTATGCCAGTTTCAAGGCCAAAGCCAGGGTTTTCTGTGCTGAACCTGTACATTCCTCAGTATGTTATTTTTTCAGTGCTGGCTCCAGCAATGTTGCTTTTGCCAATACTGTCAACCATGGTTTGGCCTTCAGCTCCTTCCCATGTAGTTTTCAAGCCAATAAGAGACCTTTCCTAGAAGCAGCCCCTTCAGTGGCAGTTCTAGATTTCTTCAGAGCCTCTGCAGTCTTCTCTATCCAGGCACTCAACCAAAAAAAGTTCCCTACTCTTCTCAGCCACCCATAAAAAAGGCTGATGAAGATTAAGACAAAACATGTATGTTCCCCTCTCGGTTAACTGCTTGAGGATCTTGACTAGGAAAAGAGAACAACTATTATTTGACCTCTCCCAAAGATCTCTAGTTGTTAGAGTCCCTGCATGTAGCAGACTGGAGGTTGGCAGTTGGGACTTATTCCATTTTTCTTCACAGAGACGACTGCATAGTTGCCCTCCAGTCCTCCTAGGTAGTTTTGCCTTTGATGAAAGGCTTAAAGGATGTCACCAGTGCTGCTTTGGAGAACCCAGACACATAAGACTCACTACTAAGAATGTGTCTGTTTTTCCAGCCTCAGAGAATGTTCAGTATTAGCAGAAACTCCTAAACCAGATATCACTGTCTCTGCAGTATCCACGAAAAAGGCTTCAACTCCTTAATGCCCATCTGTTCACCAGATAAGGGGGACAGAGCAACAGACAGTTTTGGGAAAAACACTATTCATCTCCACCACTTTGACTTTGTGAGAAGCAAACTCTCTTACATGCATGTTGTAGTTCTAAAAGGATATGACTGATTAAGTGCACCTTGCATTGGAGAGGTCTCTGTATGGGTCACTGTAGGAGAAGATGAAGACCCACATTTGTGCCTTCTCAAATATAAGCAGTCTTAACTTCTGCATCTTGTAATACTGCAGACAATATTGCATGAGTAGCAGGAACTATCATTGCCTTGTGTCAGCAATCCTGGCTGCATCTTACAGAGTTCATTGAGGACACTAAGATGACATTTCTATATTCCCCTTTGCCAAAACTCTCCTGTTTGGCAAAGAAGCTCAACAGAACTTGAAAAAATAGACCAAGACTACTGTGGATGCTAAAAGTTTCAACTTACACAGCATTCTTTTAAAAGAATGCAGAGAAGACAATGATGCCCATGATTAAGGCATGTCACATAGCAGCAACAGGGAAATGTTTGAAAGACAGTCCATTTATTGTGGTTTCTTGGTGGGACATTGACAAAAATTGCAACTATTGTGTCAGTCTTGAGAAGGCCATTGACAGCCCCAAGTTTGACAGCAACAGACCCAAGGCATTAGCAATTACCCTGCTCTAGGGATGTTTGGGGGCAGTTTTCCCTCCACCTGAGAGCTTGTAAAATGATTATCAGGGACAGCTGGGTCAGGTAAATGGTTATGCCTATTAAGGAAAATAGTAATCCAAGTGGTTCAACCAAACAAAGATTTAAGATTTTATTTCGGATTAATTTTGATGCCACAGAAAAAAAACTGCCTTAGGGCCATATCAAAGTACAGCTGTTTAGATACCTTTATCCCAAAAGAAGCCATTTGAATGCTCATAGTACAGCATATCCTTCACTGTCTGTCAGGAGGAGACTGTATATACACTGTGGATATCCAAAATACCTATCTACACTTTAGTCTCTTGTTTTGCCCCACATTGCTCAGTAAAATGCCAATTGCAGCAGCTCATTACAGACTGCAAGGAATTGGCATATCCCCATGTCTAGATGACTGTCTCCTTCCTTCTTCATTGACTATGGAACTGATAAATACAAGAATGTCTCTGCTCATTCTGTTCATGTTGTGGGAATGACAGTGAGTTCTTAAAAGTTTCATTTTCTTCTGGTTCAGCCACTGATAGATTTTGCCATCTGGCAAGTCAGAATCCATATGAGGGTATTCAGAGCTTATTATTTGCTTCTGTAACATTTGTTGTAGCCTATCAATGTTGCATTTCAAAATCCTTTTAATTAGAGTCATTGCACCAGACACTATGGATGCAAATGCTGTAATGGAAGGACACTATAATGGATAGACCATTCAGGAAGCATGGTCATCTCAAGAATGTCACCTTCACATAAACATGCTAGAACTTAACTACATTTCTTTTAACATTGTTTGTGTTTTCAAAATCCCTTACCTTGGGAAGTTATTTGTATTCTACCGGATAAATAACTTCCCCTTGTGACAGGAGAGGTAGCTTACAGCCTTCAAAGTTGGGAATTGCTGGTTGAAGTTTTATTGTGTCTGTTACTCAAAGTGTCTTAGTTCTGGTTTAAGAACTTGGGCTCCAGGACAGTTATTGTACATTTAGGTTTATTGTCTACACTCTTGTGGGAGGAGAGGGTAGCCTCTGCCCTTCTGAGCTGGGAATTACTGGTTGAAGGCTTATTGTGACTGTTATTCTAAGTGTCTTTGCTCTGGTTTAAGCAATTGGGCACCAAACCAGTTATTTTACATTATGAGAGTTTGTTGTATGTACTCTTGTGGCAGGAGAGGATAGCCTACACCCTTCTTCGCTGGGAATTGCTGGTGAAGGCTTATTGTGCCTGTTATTCTAAGTGTCTTTGTTGTGGTCTGTGGTCTGAACTCTTGTGGCATTACTGTCGAGACATTTTTTTAACTACTAGAGCATCTAGTTTGCCCATACCTGAGTGTTGCTCATCAAGTTGCTTGACTTATTGACTTGTTCAATATTTAATTTTTAATTTTTCTCACTCCTCAATAATATATCAATGGCCATGATTATTCACTTCCTGAGTCTCTCTTTGGCCAGTCTGTTGAGATGGGTATTCTGTGGCATTGTAGCAATTGCCTCATGCACACTGACAACCCACTTATTCTTAATAAAACTGATAATGTATGGGAGAGGTGTAAATACACGTTAACGCTGGAGGCAAAACTCTCTCATACAACCAAAACTAATGCTATAGAGGTTGTCAGTGACACTTGCTCCATGCCTACTGCACAAAGTAAAGACCCTACACATAAAACTCCTTACGCTGATGCACTTACAGGTAACCTTCCTAAAACAATAAGACCTCCTGCAAAGTACAGTCAATGAAAGGGTCCTCAACCATCACATAAACACTCTGTTAAAACAAGACCCACAGCTACACATAGTAACACTGTAGCCAATGCCTCCCATGTTAAGCCCTTAAGTCAAACCAGACAAATTTCCTGGTCATTGGTGATTCTACAGTGAGGCTCAATGATGTCCTCCTCACCAGATTGACTAAGGACATAGTCATGGTTAGCTGACTTTCCAGAGCTAGGCTCAGTCAGATCACTAAACCACAGGTACCAGTATGACTCTGTCATAGTTCATGTGGGTATTAATGACCTGAGACGTACCTCCCTTGACTATATGAAGAGAGACATGATCAAGCTCATTGATTATGTGTCTCAGGCAGGTATGATCATAGTATTGAGCAGCATACTACCTTCTCCAAGGATGATGCCACATTAACAACAGAAAATGACTGATTTTAACAGTTGGCTTAGCTTCCAGTGTCAATCCATGGGTGTAAATTTTTTATGGCCAGGAGGACAAGGATGACAGACAACACTGCTTAGCCAGGGATGGTCTGCACCTAACCCTTTTAGGGTTTCGGATATTGGCAAAGACCTTTTCAACTCCTATAGTGCCTTTTTTAGGCAATGCCAAACTGATAAACCCACTGGCTTAACTGAGTCTATGAAAGAATATCTGAAGTTGGTACTGCTCAATGCTAGAAGTCTTAACAACAAACTCCATTCCCAGCAAGCCTTGAGAGAGTTTAGATATCTGTGTAATAATGAAGACATGGTTTAAAGTTGCTGAGAGTACCCCAACAATACAAGGTTATAATGCCTTTCACACCTTTAGAGAAGCTACAGCAGGGAGGGAACAAAAGGGGAGGAGTGTCAGCTTATATTAAGACTAATCTCACATCCAGGCTAGTTAAAATGTATGAAAACCACAAGGCAAACCCGCAAACAAAAACAACCAGCCAGTGAATCCACCAATATTTTATTAAAATAATAAAATAAGCTCAGCTCTAACATCTCAGCTCACCACACAAGCCTTCAAGGAGTAAAAGCACCTAAAAACTTGCCTCATATAGTATATTCAATTAAACTATTAATTAAACAGTTAAATCAGATATTTCCAGTTAAGCTCTTCATTAAGACCATATGGATGCAGAGTATTACATTTCAAAATATATAGAGACTCCTTAGTCAGAAGCCGTTTTTTTAAAAGACAGTCATCAAATACTGACACTTTGATTTTCCCTAATATAGTACCCTGTAAACCTTCACTATCACCATTATGGAAACATTTAAAATGAGTAGCTATAGAGATTTCTTGTTTCCTATTGTTAATATATCTTATATGCTCAAGCATTCTAACCTTAAATGCCCTTTTGGTTTCTCTAATATAAAACAAATTGCACGGACATTTAAGTGCATATATAACTCCTCCTGTGTTGCACGTGAAACTGCAACATGTATCAAATGGAATGTGATTAATATAAATAAATTTATCTATTACATATTTACAAGCCTTTCATTTTTTACAACAAGAAGTGCACAACGGAAGTATATTTGAATTAATTCTAACATCTGGGGGACAAAACCTTCCTTTAACAATAAAGTTATGTATGTTTCTACCCCTTCTATAGAAAATGCCCAGTTTAGCATTTAGCCAAGAAGAAACATTTTTGAAGGAACACAAATAATTCCAAAAATATTTTACTACTTGGGAAATTTCAAAACTTAAACATCCAAAAGTAGAAACAAAATAAATAGATTCAGAGGGTTCTATTTGAGCCACTTTATGTGGAACCAACATATGTGGATTAATATGTGTATTATTTGTAACAAAGCCAGAGCATAACTTCTTCCAGCTTTTTTCTATCAAGTTCTTATCATAACCCCTTTTCTCAAACATATCCACAGTTACTTTTAATTCTCTTTTTAGATCTCTAATATTGTTACATATTCTGGATACCGTAAGCATCTCACCATATGGAAGTGCTTCTAAGGTATGAGTAGGATGACAACTATCCCTATGTACAAATTGTGTACCCTGATCAAACTTTCTGTGGACAGTAGTATGTAAAGTCATCCCATTAACAATACTCAATTGTGCATCCAAAAAAGGAATGCATTTTCCTACTAATAATCCATCAAATTGTAGATGAAATCTATTAGAATGCAAAGAATGAATAAATAGTTCAACCATATCATCCCCACCCTGGGCAATAAAAATCAAATCATCAATATAACGAAAATATCTAACAACATGCTGACAAAAAATGTACTTCTATAAATATATTCTAATTCAAAAAGACCCATACTAAGGTTGGCATACATGGGGGCAAAAGCAGCTGCCATGGCCGTACCTTGTTTCTGTCTAAAAAGCGTATTGTTAAACTCAAAAAAATTATTAGAAAGACAGAAATGAATAAGGTCTATAATATATTCTGTAACTGGAGAAGTTCCTAGAAAAAATCGGAATGCCTCTAAACCAAAGGCATGACTAATCCTAGTATATAGGCTCTTAACATCTATTGTAAAAAAGTACATATCACTATTCCATTGTATATCACTAATTTTATGTATGAAATCAAATACATCTCTAATGTAAGAAGGAAGTTTATATATTACAGGACTCAAATAGTGATGTAAAAAAACACTTATGGCATGTGTGAAACAGTCACAACCAGCCACTATAGGCCTTCCTGGTGGTTTATTTAAATCTTTATGCACCTTAGGAAGGCAGTAAAAATGTGCCATTTTACTATCTCCTATATCAAATTTATTCTTAATGTCTGAATCTGTAAAATATCCAAGTCTATTGCCTTTAAATAAAAGTTCATGGTATTCCTTTAAAGCTTGTTTATACATGGATATATCAACAATTTCATAAGTTTGATTATCATTCAAATGTTCCATACACATGGAGAAATACTGAGCATAATGCATAACTAATTTATTTCCTTTATCTGAAGGTTTAAATACAACATTATCCATTTTACTTAATGTTTTAAGAGCTTTCCATTCCATCATAGATAAGTTATATTTAATATACCCTCTATTTTTATCAAATTTTATAAAATCATCATGAAGTGCAAAATTTAACATATTAGAAAAATGCACTACTTCTTCATTAGAGTAAGGAGGTATAAACATACTTTTGGTATATACATTGCTTGTATCTAACTTACAATAAGCATTAAAAGAAGAATATGACTCAAGTAACAAAACTATCATCAGAATTACTTATATTATCAATGTTATCTATAGTTAAAATGTATGACCCAATGGAACTTATACATGTGCAACCCACCATAAGGATACCATACCATACCCTTGCAACAGATTCACTATACAATCTCAAAATACTGAAATGTCGAATTTCAGTATTTCGAGACTGAATAGTCGAAAAACCACATACACGAAAAACTCACAATCACGAATACTACAATCGCAACCATTCACACACACACACAAACCAGGACATAATCACACACACATATACACCTACCTAACTAAACAAACATGACAACACACACAAACACACTTAACCTACATATAAGCAAGACCCCACACCCCCCTACCTCTATATTCCAACTCTGAGGTCGCACTAAACACACAAACACACAAAAAACACCACAGCACACACACACACACACACACACACTAAAATCCCTACCCATTATCCTCAAACACAACACTTACCTGAAACCACAGATAAATCCACAAACCGCACCACACGTCATGGACACGATAGCGGCAGATTTGACATTTGCGGATTCGGCATAGTATAGTTTTGGTTAACTGCACTTTCCACTACTCAGTCTCGACATACTGAATTTTGACATTTCAGTACGTCGAGATTGCCTAGTGTATCCCCTTGCAGCATATAGGTCCCCCGCATGTCCCAGGAAACCCATACTACTTATCTCAGTGTACTAGAGTCTCTCACCTTTCAACCCAATATGATATTCATGGCAGATCTCAACTACCCCTCTATAGGTGAGGAATCCTACACCACTTCTAATGCACAAGCCCATTGATTCCTAGACTTTGTTAATACCAACATCTTGGAGCAGTTGGTCTATTCTCTTGCCAGGGGTCCAAACATCCTTGACCTTGTACTCACTAACATAGGAGGCCAATCTTCCTCACCCAATGTAATATCTTTGCTTGTCAGATCTGACTATAAGACAGTATTACTTGAAGTAAAAATTAAATCTGCAGAGCCAGCAAAACTCCTCTGGATGAACATATCCTATTGTGCTGTTTTATACTTGTTCCCCCATTTCCTCTAATGATCATCAAGAAAGCCAACCTTTTTAATGTCATAGTCATTCTCATAGTCCCTTTCTAGCATAGACTAGCTTTTGTGACCTCTTCTTGGTACTTTTACTTTGGGGGGAAAAAATATAAAACTTTCGGGATGCCACTGCTGTCATACCCCTCAAGCTGACAACATAGCTTCGCCAGTTCCATTATTTTTTGTAGAGGGTAGTTGCCATCTTTCTCTCTCTTAGTAACTTTTTTATTCAAAATAATTACAAAGACAAACTCATGTTTTACCTGGGCACCCTGGAAAGGCTTAGATCCATTCTGAGCCCCTTTCCTTTTTTTCTGCCTTATTTGCCCAAATCTTTAATTCAGAACTTAGTCGTTCTGTCATTAATATTCATATGGTTGCCAGTTACAACTTTCATTTTGACATAACATTTTTTTTTCTCTCTCCTAATGTTTGTTGAGAGCTCTTATGAGGCACCCCTCATCTTAGATCTCCTGTTTGTTATCCTGATTTTCCCTGGGACACATTTCATACTGAAATAAAACCTCTTTCACCTATTGAGGTAACAAACTTCTGCAGATCTGAAGTTTCTGTTTTGGATGAACTTTTCAAATACCATTACTTCTGCCAACAAGATTTAAGAATTGATGTCTCTTTCTGTCAAGCCTCTGTATTTAAGTTTCCACAAGGAAAGGGTAAAACACAGAGTAACCCTATCTTTTGTGTTGAAAGTTGCCACTGAATCTAACCTGAATTAGTCCGCTAACTTATCTGTTTTATTTCATAAATAGTCTGCATTATATGAATTATCGCAGACATATCAGTAGTTACCTTTCCGACAGGCAGCAATCTGTTAAATGGCTATCATCTTCTTCTCCATTTATACCTGTCCCAACTGGGGTACCCCAAGGCTCAATCCTGGCTCCCCTCCTGTTTAACATCTTTACCAATGACCTGAAAACCTCCTGTAAACAGTCATCCTTCATCCAATATGCTGACGACTCTACCCTCATCTCCATTTCTGACAACATATCCGAACTCCATACTGCTACCCAAAATGCCCTTCTTTCCACAGAACAATTGTTATCCAATAGTTTACTTATCCTTAACCCAAAAAAAGACTAAGCTCTTACTCTTCCTTCCTCAATCACTCACTTATCACAAATTTACCTTTACTATCACATCCTCCAACAACACTATAATCCAACCAGAATCCCATTCAAAACTCCTAGGTGTCATCATAGATGATGAACTCAAATTTAACCTACACCTGTTACAATGTATAAAAAAGACACATCAAAAGCTTGGTCTCCTGTATCGCAACAAAAAATTTCTGACCACAAATTCTATACTAGTCCTTGCTCAAGCTATGCTCCTCCCCTCCCTTCTATATGCTGCACCAATATTCACCAACATCCAAACTACAACCTTTAACAAATTACAACAAACTTATCACAAGACAGCCAGATTTGTCACCAACTCTCCATATAACTCATATCACTGTCTGGCCCTTAACTCCCTCCAGTGGCTTGAATTCCCTCATCTACTACTACTAAGACAATTCCAAATTCTACACTCCATCCTATACAAACCAGCATCCTGTCCTGCTCTCTCATCTCAATCTATTCTCCACTTCAGACACTTTGTACCTCTAATCAGCAATTACTGGACATCTACCAACCCAAAAAAGCAGTAGGTAAACTCCTATTCAAACACTCCATTACCAATGCTTGGAATAAACTCCCACTAGAGATACGTACTAACATGCACCCATCTCACTTTAAAGAAAAAAATCAAACTTCATCTACTTAACTGTAAACTCTGCCCCTGTCAAGCCCCGACTTAACTCCAATTACCCTCCTTTCTCATCCTATTTTCTAACACTCCCTTCTACTTCCAATGTACTCCATTATGGGTATATAAACTAACTAAATCAAATACACTGTAAAAACTCTTGCTGTAAGCATGTAAATATTTTTGTTACTCTGTACAAATATGATGCCTTTGTTTCAAGCTTCAATGTGTCTTATCTTTGTAAATTGAGATGATCTACTGTTAATACTTTTTACTTGTTGATTGTTACATTCTGCGTAGTATTTTTTCTTTTTGGAGCTTTTCTCCTCTGGTCTCCACTGAAAATGGGCCACTAGCCCAGTTGGACCAACCCGGTTAACAAATGTCAATAAATAAAATAAAATAAATAAATATTGTATGTGTACATAATCACATCTTTCTACAAGGATGACTCGCTTGCAAACTCTAAATTTGGTTGGAAAACTTTAAGTGCACCCTTTCCATATAGTTAATAAACTATAATGAATGTTGTTACATTAAACATAAAAAGCCTTTTCGTACAAATCCATGGGTCTGTTCTACTAGATCATTGCTACTCCTGTATTCATAATACCATCATTGTTGAAAGCTGTGTTGCTGCAGCTGGAACATTTGAGCTGGACATTATTTCAAGGTCCAGTCTCCTTTCAGGGCTGTTGTCCATGGTATGTTCCAGGATGACAGCTACCTAGGAAGATTAGTTAGGGACTCTGCTCAGTTGTATTCCAAAGATGTCTCTTTTAGATACAAAAAATGATGTACTTACTATAATGATGGATCTATAAGAAAAAGCTGCATCTTTGTAACATAACCTCCCCCATTTCCCACCTGTCCTGTGTCTCATCTAGAGTCTCTTCTCCTCTCTGCCTTTTTTCTTCTTCTAACTTTCCTAATTGCTATAACAGGAAGAACTACAGAATGTGAGATGGATGATGCGTGATGGGAAGAGCTGCAGGCAGCTTGGGAAAGTTTTGGCTGCAGAGTGCTCCTAACATCTGCAGCACAATTACTAGAGATTAAGAAACATGGAATGTCTTTTTACAGATGTGTCATTATGGTAACTACATAACTTTTATTTCTTCATTTTGATGATAGAATCATAGGAATTACAAGGCCAGTGAGTATACTATTTACTTCCCATGTCTAGAAGAGCAAAGTTTTGTCTTGGAGTGATTTTGCTGGTACCCATCCATCATCAAAGTTTGATTTGAAAGATGCAAGGGTGCCACATTGCTGAACATGCAGGGGTAATTTACTCAAGAGGAGTAAATGTTGATTAATAAATCTGTCCCTTTAGCAAGTTTCATTCCTATATTAGCATAGATTTAAGTCCCTAGTGCTTATATATGTGGAGCTGTTGGTCTAGAGGTGCAAGAGATCAAGAAGGTTGGGTCCCCAATAGCACAAAATACCAGAGAGTACCAAAACTTGTAACTCTAAAACCCTTTTGCAACAAATCAGAAAAAAAGTAACTTTCATGAGAGATTTGCTAACTCTGCTGAGCACTAATTTAGAAGGAAGCAAATTTAATTTCTTCAACATAAAGTTTGAATCTTAAGGAAGAGGGATGTGTGTTTAGTGATGGACACATTTAAGGAAGGTCTTGGCAGAAGGATGAGCTAATATTAGTGAAATAGCTGCAGGACAGGCAGAGTTTACAAAACATGAACTTTAATGACTAAAGTACTGGCTTACATAGTCAAAGCACATTAGAATGGAACACTGTAAAATAACTAGACCTTACAACATAAACCAGAAAACATAATCTTCTGCATGTAAGATTTTCTTAAACTTGGGCTTTTATTTTCATTTAAAAATGTATGGAAAATGAAATGCTACTAGAAATCAAAATTCTGCCACCCATGGTGATATATATATGGAGTACTGAGTCTGGGTTACAGGCATCTTTTGGGGTCCACAAGGACTTGTGTTGTTTTAACTGCCACTACTGAAAAGAAAACTGATTCTAACCAACTGCAATGCTATCTAAGCCAAAAGAAGATCATCACTATTAGGCTGAACTTGATTTGCTTTAAGGAGAACTTTCTGATTTAGGAAAAAGGAAGGAAGGCATACATCAGGGTCTGAGTTCACTGAAAGGAAAATAACTATCTTCCAAAACTTCTGATGAGGCATAAGCAAACAGAATGGAAATCAAACCAGAAGTAGATAAAAAAAAAAAATCAGGCAGCAACTGAATGTGCCAAAAAACAAAAATAATATAAGGTGAAGGGTTAAATGAGACAGCAAGAAATATGGAAATGCATAAGTATAGAAGCAAGTATAGAAAACTCCTGGAACAACCTCATGTTGATCAGGATCTAATGCAGGAATGGTTAAGGAGAGGCAAACTCAACCCAAAAGATGAAAGGTTAATATTGGCGGCCTAAGACTGTGGACTGCATACATGTTGGTTTACAAAGTCCATTGAACATGTGGGAGAACAGACAAATGTAGGTTTTGTAAAACAGAACTGGAAACAGTTGCACACCTTGTTGCTGGTTGTGACATACTAATGGCAGAAGGACTGTATACTGAAAGGCATAATAACGTGGCAAGACTATTGCACTGGGGATTGTGCAAACATTATAATACTGAAGTAGCTGAAAAGAATTGGAAACATGAGCCACAAAGTATCATAGAAAATGATGGTCTACATCACATGGGATCACCAATTACTAACAGTTCAAAAGACAGATGTGAGAAAAACAGATATAGTGGTCCATGAAAAGAAGGCAAAAGTAGCATTGATCACTGAAATTGCCACACCCAGTGACTACAGTGTCTTGTGTACAGAGACACATTGTCATAAAATATCAGGATTTGCAGGCAGAAACAAAAGCAATGTGGAAGAAAGATACCCAAACAGTTCCAGTGGTAGTAGGAGCAACAGGTCTTATAAAAAAGAATCTACAATCGTATTTAAATATGTTACCAATACATGTAACTCCGTACGAATTGCAGGAGTCGTCATTAGTGGGCACTTTGGGGGTGCTGCAAAAAAAAAACCCTTCTGGCTAACATTAAAGATTGAAACAATACTAATTTCATGAACTTTAAACATACTTTGACTTAGGAATGGGGTCCATTCCCATCATGGTATTAGAAACCCGAAAGACTTGGAGAAATTAAAAAAGCAGACCATTTTAAGTTGATTGCGGAGGTGAATGGTGAATAGAAATGCACCTATGTAATTTGTTGAGATATTCTTAGATCCATTTTCCAGTTATGAACCAAAATAATTTTCTAGTGAAACAATCTACAAACTGGTTTGGTGATCCTTGAACAGGAGATGATTGTAGATTGCAATTGTGTTGCAAAGTCTGTTCCTAAATCTGGATTATTTGTTTGCAAAGTTGAATAGTTTTTTCCTCATTGTTTATATATAGCATTAATGCAGTACTATCTTATATTGATATGAAAGTGACCTGGATAAAAGGTGTCCAGGAAACCTGTCAAGGACTTTATATTGCCTTCAGGTTTATGTAATTTCTCCTGTTGAGGCCAGCTACTTTGGATTTAAAACTTGCTGAAATGGACTTATCACTCATAAGGTGTGCAGTTGCAGGGTAAGAATGTGATAAGACTGGACTTAGCTGTGCAAAGTCATGATAGAATTGCTATATCTACTAAACACAGGACAATTGCCGCCCCTCACAACAAAATACACACATACCTGAACATCTATAAATATGCCATTAGACATGAGACACATGCTTACCACTGATGCAACAAATGCACTGTTCTATTAAAAGCCTGAAAAAGCATTCTTCTTCTTCTTCTTTCGGTTTATTCCCGGTTAGGGGTCGCCACCTTGTCCGCACATTGAATGGCAGTGGAGTTTTACGGTGTCCAGTTGCCAGCCCGGCGCCCAACCTTCCACAGAAGGCACACTCACACGCACACCTAGGGCCAATTTAGAGTGTCCAATCCACCTGCAGCATGTCTTTGGGATGTGGGAGGAAACCGGAGCACCTGGAGGAAACCCACGCGACCACAGGGAGGACATGCAGACTCTGCACAGAAGGCACCCCAGCCGAGGATCGAACCGGAGAACCTCTTGCTGTGAGGCAGCAATGCTAACCACTGCACCACCGTGGCCGCCCAAAAGCCTGAAAAAGCATTATTTATTGAAAATGAATCTGGCATGCAAACCACAATTGTCTATGATCTAGACAGTAATGGAGACAGTCCAAAGTCATCATGTAAGTGCACACCATATGCAGGATAACAGCTGTTAACAGCAAAGTGACTGATGCCATGTCAGTGCAACAAAACCCAGAAATGTTCCTGCAGGTTTTAGTAGGTGAAATCCACTACTCTAACATGCTGCAGACACAGGACTCCACCAGGCAAAATAAGCAAAGTAACATCCATTGTTCAGGAACACACTGTCTATCAGCAAAGCAGCATAAAATCAACTGACCACTTATACGGACAAAACTGTTGAGACACCATATCCACAGTTTGTGGTATTGACTGTTTGCCCAAAAAAACTTCTGTCACAGACAGCATCTCCTGGTCCTTGACAAACTGTAGAGGCACTTCATTTTGCTGATGCCAGACTCTCTTCTGGGTGATGGTGGAAGGCAGCTTACAATTCCCTCTTGCAGGATTTTTTTATCCTGCTCGGCACAGTTGCTCCAGCAAGTTTATATTCACATGGCAAAATGTTCTTAGCCTTGGGTTACCCTTTGGCATATTTTGTTTATATTTAAGGTTAAATACTGCCATACATTATACAGGCCAGAACTCATCTGGAAGGAGAGGGTGGCAAGCAGTGGTGCTTGGAAAAATAGGTGCCATTACATCAGGGGAGTCCATATACATAGCTGTCTGAAAACCATGCAGACATTTCCGAAAACACTTTGGATTTCTTTTAATCCAAGATCAGTATGCATCTGAAATAGCAAAAAACGCTAGTGCTGCTAGCTGCTTTATCTCCAGCAAATATTCTAGACACATTCTATACTTCAAAGAGAGGCCACAACACTGAACTTTTTGCCATATAATTTGCCCAAGATGGAATTGGCACCATCTTTGATTTCTTGTTGGGACTTTAGACCAAGTGGCATTTTCTGCAACATGCTGAAAATCATTATAAGTTACAGTTGTGGCTGAACTCTTTGTTCCTCAAAGATGAATAACTTCAAAACAGAGGTGTATCATATTTGGCATTTAATTAACTGCACAAATATCGAGGGTGCAGATTTGTTTTTTAAGGCTGCACCTAGATAATCATGGACAGTATACAGCTGTGGCACATGACCATCCAGGTTGGAAAGGTCTTAACCATTAGCCACATGTTACATTTAGCAAGATCCTGGTGATTTTCAGATATTGGATGATGTATGTGGTTTGCCATTGTCCAGTGTGCAGAAACAGAACTGAAATCTGCCATGCTCTATAGAGACATCTTACATGGTTAAAGTGGACAGAGTTGGCTAAGACTTTTTTTTAACTTCAGCACATAGCTTTTGTCTTTTTTGATGGAGGGGTTTATATACTTATTAACTCAGGTAGGTACAACTGATTTTCCATGGACATGCCCACAGTACATCTTTGGACGATGATCTCAAATGTGTCCTGTGATACTGCCACTTCTTATATTAAACTCTACTAAATTTTGTCCTTTTGATATATCCAATATTAGGGGATTGTGATGGGCTGTTGTCTTTCATAGCTCATCACCCTCCATAGTTCTCAGCAATATTTCTGCCCCCTGTAGCCCAGTCTAAATACTGATTGTTTGTTCACTGTAGTATACGTCCCCACCAGAAACACTGGGATGGTATGATGGGGTACGCATTTCATTGCTGGCAAGAATTGCAGTCCAACACATTATCCGCATTCTTGTCATTTCATGAATGATTTTTCCTGCACTTACTACCACCATTCTAGCTGTAACTGTTGTTTGTGGCTCCATTCAGTGGACCACTTTTAATGCAGATAGTCTGGGTTTTAATTAGTTGATCCTGTCAGCATTACCTCAGCAGCATGTGTTCATGGCCTGTGGCTGTTAGCCAGTTGTCAGGAAATCCACCATTTGTTGGGCTCTCCAAAGTCCAAAGAATCTGCAGGTTGAATTTGAGCTCCAAAGTGTGGAAGTAATATCATTCTTATAAATGAGTTTTATATTTCTGTCCCTCATAGGAGTCATAATATGTACTGAATTTGTAGATTAGTTCAAAATGCTTTTGGGATATTATTTTCCTATAAAACTCTTTGTCATATGCACTAGAGGAATGCAAGAAGACATGCATTGCAGTGTTCTTAGAAACTGCTTTGCTGTAATAGATTGCTGTTGAGAATTGTTTATGTTTTGGACTCGGTACAGAGCCAGAAGTCACAATTCAATCATAGTTTGTATGGTATTTTTGCACTTTGCAACCAGACAGTTCCCCTCTTCTTTATTGTGTTTATCCCTGTCACAAACATACTCCTCTCTAAAAAGAATTGCTTTCACTCTCTTACTTATCTTCATTATTGTCTTTTTAAACCTCTTTACTAAATTATCAATTAAAACATAAGCACCCATATACTAAGAGAAAAGAAAATAGATTGGGTTAACATTTTTTCATTTCCATACTTTATATATTACATAAATGTTTTCTTTTTTTTATAAAAATTCTCATTTACTCCAAAATGTATTCATTTGCTTTTGTTTACTGGGATAGTCCACTGGGCCAACAGAACCCATTTTCAGTGGAGGCCCAGAGAGAAAAGCTCCACGATATGAAATATAACAATTTAGAGTTACAAAGAAGTTAAAATAACAATAGGTTTGTAAATTAAATTGCAACCTATTACACAGGAGTAGAAAGTACAAGTTTTAAAACATCACAATCATAAGCTACAATTTTATACAATCAGTATAAGCTGTTGCAAGGCATATTTGTTAGTAAAGAGTTCTAAATACAGTGGTGCTGTTAAATACAGTTGACTAGGAGAACAGGATGAGGGGAGGGGATATTATGGGGGCTTAGTGCAAGTATATTTTCAGCATGAGGAAAAGTGGGAATGGAGATAAATTTTAAAATGAGAGGAGTTTTGAACTTATCTAATGGTTAGAGGTAAAGCATTCCAATGTTTAACTATTGCATGAGACTAAAGTAGCTTGCCAGGAATAAGATTAGGTTTACAGACCTGTAGTAGTTTCTGATCCCCTGATCTAAGGGCCTATTTGGGTGGTAGTGGTTGAACGTTGAGCTTATGGCAGGACAGTCTTGGGGTCTGAAGAGTATTTTACAAGTAGTAGTTAGTTCCAGGTAGGAGAGATAGGTAGCTCTAGCCAACTTAGTGAACAAAGAACAGTGCAGTGATGGGTGGAGTATTTGGAGTTAGTTGCAAATTTGGCTATTTTGTTGTAGCAAGACTCAAGTTTGTGTTTGGAGGAGTTTTGTAAATTAGTCAGTACAGGAGCACCGTAGAGGAAAGAAGGTAGAAAAACAAGTTATGTTTTTACTATAATGTTCCATCTGTGTTGTTGATCTTCATTCATTCTTGACTGATGGGTTCAGTTCTGACCTCTCGGAACCGACTCAGCCATTGAATATAGCTTGCACCAGCCAAAAATTCTCGAGCTAAGGCTCTACCCACAATACCCCTCTTCCCATTACCTCAGATCGAGTTTGCATTGCAGTTAAGAAAATAATGAAGCCCTGTCTAAGGTAAAACCCTATAACATCCCAGGACTAGGTCCGAACCTCCAGGAGTCTTTTGGAGGGGGTAGGAGGATGGGATGTCAAGAATGAATGAAGATTGACAACACAGATGGAACGTTATAGTAAGAACATAACTTCTTTATCTGATGTTGTCAACCTTCATTCATTTTTGACTGAGGGAAGAGAGTCCTCAGCTACTTTAGGTCCTGGGCAGCCCTAAGGAAGGATATTCCTGGACACCATAGAACCAAAAGATGCTCTTCCCCTGGAGACCATGTCAACTTTGTAATGGGTGATAACGGTATGTTGAGTAGCCCAAGCTGCACATATGTCTTCCATTGAAGCCCTGGAATGAAAGACTGCTGAAGTAGAAACAGATCAGGTAGAATGAGCCCTAACTGTAGGAAGCAGTTTGAGTTCATTTTGATTGTATATAAAGGTAATAGTCGCTAAGCCATTTTGACAAGATGACCTTTGATACAGGTTTACCCAATCTGCGTCCTGAAAAAGCTGCTCTGATTGTCTAGAAATTTTCGTTCTGTCCAAGTAAAAATGTAATTGCCTGTGGATGTCCAACAAGTGTAAACAGTACTCTCCTTTGTTTGCAAAATTTGGGAAGAAACCTGATAAGTCTATAGATTGGCTGATATTTGATTCTGATACCACTTTGAGAAGGAAGGTGGGATTGGTTCTGAGTGGTACTCTTTCTTTATGAAAATGATATAGGGATGATTCACACAAAGCTTGTAACTTTGAAATTCTCATAGCAGATGTGATAGCTTCTAGGAGGAGGGTCTTCCAAGAGAAAAAAATTGAGGACACAAGTAGCTGCTGGCTCAAAGGGCTGTCGAACTAGATAATGTACAACTAAGGTCAAATCCCATGGTACTACAGGTTCTTTGAAAGGGGGTTTTAAATGCAGAGTGCCTTTAAGAAAAATTTTGCATAAACGAGACATCAAGGAATGGTCATCAAAACAGTTATGAAAATTTGAAATGGCAGCCAAATGAACCTTAATTGTGGATATAGAGGCCCCCATTTCAAACAAGGTAGTTAATATTCCAGGACCTTATCAACTGACACTGAGAAAGGGTCTATGTAGTTTATACACACCCAAATTGAAAATCATTTCCATTTGCTTAGATAAAGCTTCCTGGTGGATGGTTTATGGGAACCCAGAAGTATCTTTTGTACTGGAGAGGACAAGTTATTTTGTCTGGGTATTACTGGAATTGAAGAAACCAAGACGTCAGCTTTCAAGCTCTGAGGGTGAGACAGCAGGTCTAGAGCTGGGTCTACAATCCAAGGGCGATGAACTAAATGAGGCCAAAGAAAGGGGAGCCAGACTTGGCAAGGTGCCAGTAAGGTGCAATGAGAATTACTCTGCTTCTCAATCTTTGGGCTTTCTTCAGAAACTGGGGAATCAGTGGAATAGGGAGAAAGGCATACAGAAGTCCTGGGGGTCAATTGAGAAGTGCGTCTCTTGGGGTCTCCCCGCTGGGAGGAATTAGGGAAAAGTAGCTGCTACATTTATTTATGGGAGAGGTGAAGAGGTTGCAGTACAGCTGACCCCATAGATGAGATCTTCATCGCTATGGTGACATTGAGAGACCACTTATGAGGCAGGAGGATACATCTGCTCAGTTTGACCACAATCACATTGGAGTTCCCCGGGATATGCATTGCTATCAGCAAGCGGTTGGAAGTGATAGCCCATTGCCAAATCCTTACAGCTTCCATACATAGAGGGTAGGATATGATTCCTCCCTGTCTGTTGATATACCAGACTACAGGCATGTTGTCTGATTGGATTGCAACTGTCTCCGATGGAAAGATAGGCTGGAATACTTGCAAAGCTAAAAGCACTGCCCTCAATTCTAGGGCATTGATGTGCAAATTGGCCTCTTGCGGGGACCAAGTGCCTTGAAAAGTCTTTCCCAGATAATGCCCCTCCCCTATCTGGGAAGTGTCTATGGTCACTATGACTTTGGGCTGAGAGAAGGAAAAGGTACACCCCCATATATTCTCTTCTGGCTTCATCCACCAAGATAAATCCTTTTGCAGCGATTTATCAGGACTGGATGGGACATGAGATGCATTACAATTGACCATTGTGACACCAAGAGCCATTGAAGCAGCCTCATGTGATACCTCACTAGGGGAACTAATGTTACAGTTGCTGCCATGATTCCCAGAGCTTGTAGTACCAGACGAGCAGGAACTTTGTTTTGGGAAATGATTATCTGAACTTGCGATGTCAGCTTCAACAGCCTGTGGAGGGGAAGGGAGGCTACACAGAACAATCTATTTAATCTTGCTCCGGTGAACTCCAGATCCTGAGTGGGAGTTAAGTGTGACTTTTCCTTGTTGACTGAAATACCTAGTGTTTCAGCAAGATGTACAACAAAGTCTATGGCATAAAGTGGTAGATGTCTGGAGGGGGCGGTGAGGAGCCAGTCATCTAGATATGGAAATACCCAGAATCCTTGTAGTCTCGAATGAGCTGCTAAGACTGCCATGCATTTAGTGAACACCCTGGGGGCTGTGGTGAGACCAAAGGACAGCACTCGGAATTGGTAATGACTGGCTCCTAGCCAGAAGCGGAGATATCTTCTGGAGCATTTGTCCATTTTTAAGTGGTAATACATGTCCTGAAGATCTATAGAGCACATCCAATCATTTTCCTCCAGAAAAGGGAAAACAAAGAACCGTGACCATCTGGAATTTTGTCTGTTGTACAAATTGGTTCAATAGGCTGAGATCCAGGATTGGTCTCCAGTCCCCTGTCTTTTTTGGCACTAAAAAGAATCTTGAGTAGAATCCAGATCCTATTTGGTCTGGTGGACTACTTGGATGACTCTCTTTTTAAGCAGCTTTTGAATCTCTACTGCTACTAGATTCCACTGACTGGGTGGAACATTGGGGATTTGCTTTTGGGGTTTTGGCAAAAGATTGAAGGGGATGTGGTAACCTCTGGTAATAATTTTCTGCACCCAGGTATCTGAGGTTATTATAAGCAAGGCTGAATGGTGCAGAGAAACCCCCCCCCCCAACTGCCTCCAAAGATAAGCAGTCAGGCCTTCATTCAGGAGCACTGATAGGGTTGTCCAGAGAAGGAATCTCTTGGAGCCCTGGTTATGTGGACCCCCTTGCCATGGGGAGGGTATCTTCTAAAAGAGTTCACCCTTCTGCCCCAGGGGAATACTCACCATGTGTGTCACGAAAAGGCCCTTGGGTCTTCTTGAACTACATTTTTCCACTCCTCTGGTTCCTGGAATAAGGTCATTGTGGAGTGGAAAAATGAACGCCCACAGCAGAAAGGGTCTTTCTGTCTTTTTCACGCCTGGCTAGTGTGTCTCTAACTTTTGGGCCAAACAAGTAATTACCATCAACAGGAGCATTGGTAAAGGAAGACTTAAAGGATTCTGCGAAGTCACACAAGTGCGTCCAGGTGTGACGCCTAGTGGCAATGCCTGTACCCACTGCTCTAGAAGTCCCTTTGGCTGTATGAGCAATAAGCCACATGGACAACTTTGAAATAGACTCCAGGGTGACAAGCTGCGTGACAACCTTATCCCGAACATTGTCAGATTCTTCTCCTGCAAGGGTGTCTGAAAGCTCAGTTATCAGAACCCTTTAGAGTCTTATAAAGTGTGCCAAGAAGTTCAAGGACCTAATATCGAAGGTGATTGAAGCAAAGACCCACTTCCCAAATAAGTCCATTGTCTGGGACTTTCGGTTAGGAGGATGGACAGTTGAACTCTCCTCAGTGAGTTCCTTCTTGGTGGCTGCCACCACCACCATGGCATCCACTGCTACACTCTTTGACCAATGGGGCTGATCTTCTGGAGCTGACAATTTTATCTGGTCTTTGGGGAATTGGCTCTATGGAGTTAGGAGCCTCCCATGCTCACTGAACGATCAGCTTAATTAGGTTCTCAGTGGCTGGGGTCACTGAAGAAGTAGAAGGGCAAGGCACAAAAAGCTTGCAAGAACACAAGATTCCTCAGAGGATGGGTTTGAGGGCTTCCAATCACCCCTCTGTTTCAATATCTCTAGGATGTCTCCAAAGGGGACATCTTCAGGGGGTGACCAGGGGAACTTTCCCCTTCATCGTAATCTGTGTCTTGTGTGACTGATTCTTCTGGAGAATCTAGGTGCTTCCTCTTGCATGTCCTCTTATGAGGTGGCTCCTCAAGAGGAGGTTCTGAGAAGAGACCCTGGACAGGGATGTCTTCCAGCTCTTGTGCTCATTGTCCAGGCATACCAGATTGTGACAACTGCAAACCAGGGGATACATAGATATGACACACTGATGAAGAAGGAGCCAGCTGGAAGCCTGCTGAGGCTAAAGCTATCTCCAAGATCTGGAAGGCAGGTCCACCTGTAGAGGGATGGGAGCTTGGAACAGAGAATGACAACCTCGGAACTGGGGTCACACCCCGCTTCAATGAACTGCCCTCCAGTATGGGAGCTGGGGAAGGATTCGAAACTGCCATGGTTCTGAGAGCCAAAGATGAAGCGTAAGAACAGTCAGGACTTTGAAAATGGCCCCAGAACTGACAGCCAAACCATGTTCTCAGGTGTACAATGGATCTGAAGACAACAGATACGACCCCGGTGCTGAGGTAAGGTCCACTGTCGGCACATAGGTAAGCTAGTACTGGGAGCATTGAAGTGAAGGGCTCCAAACCTTGGAAAGAGGTCAGAGGAGGATGAACTGGTGGAGCCCTAGGAGAATAAGCCTCAGCTCCAGAAGGGAGAGAGGACTGCGTAGGCGTGGGAAGACCCCTGGCTGCCAAAAGTTGGTCCACCAATCTGACTACATCCACTTCTGACAAACTCCTGGAGGAACGGATTGACATTCCCAAAGGGGACTTGGGTCTATCAAGAAAGGGGCTGGGGAGCCAACCCAAGAAGGGGTCAAACGAAGGGGAATATCTAGTCCTGGGAACCATAACTGATTTGACTTTCAGCACCATCAGCTGTGTAGAAGGGGAGGTCTGGACCGAATAAGAAATGAGAGATGCTGGAGCAGAAACTATTGTCAGTGCCGAAGAGATCATCGGCAGCATGGTGGTGGTTGGTGCCGAAGTCTTTAATTCAGTCAGTTTTGGAGCTTTAACACTCGGTTCCATAAAGGAAGACAGAACCTGTGATTTATGAGACTTTCCATCTTGTGCCAAAGGACAGCATGGAATGACATCTCCTTTTTGATTCTATCTTAGGAGAATTTGAGGTCTCAGCCTTAGAGACGGCTTCATCAAATGGACCCTTTAACAAACCTTTTAAAATAAGACTGTTTCGTCTTTCTGCTAACGTACAGGCACTGAAGTCCTGACAAATTTTACAAACAATTTCAAGGTGAGGAATGCCCAAACAGTAAATGCAGGAAAGATGCCCATCTGAACTGGGCATCTTTCTGCCACATTCCTGACAGTGTTTGAAGCTGGAAGCTCCTTTTTGTTTCTCTGCCATATCCAGTCTCACTCAGAGACACACCTGAAAAAGAAAAAGGAGAGAATTGTTTTTTTAAATTGCTAGCAAAGGTATAAAAGGAATACCCAAATGGGTAAAAAAAGGAAAAGAGAACATACCAACAATGGTATTTAACCAGCAATGGTAACAAGAAAGGCAGTGGGTAGAAAATGTAACTGCAGTTAAAACACACTCAGAATAATAGCTATGGGAATCTAGAGAAACTAAACTAGAGTCTATCACCAATTAAATAATGAAAAAACAGTAAATACAAGCACTTAGCTGAGAGTATCGGCCGAAGCATCCAATTTTCAGAGCGGTAAATGAGATCTGGGGTAATGGAAAGAGGGGCATTTTGGGTAGAGCCTTAGCTTAACAGTTTTTGGCTGGAGTGAGTTATATACAATGGCTGAGTCAGTTCCAAGAGGATGGAACCGAACCCATCAGTCAAGAATGAAGATTGACAATATCAGATGGTATGTTATGGCTAGGGTTATTCATTTGGATGGACATAGGAAGTGATTTTGCCTATAGAGGGTACCTAGTTTAAAGTATGTTTTCTGGATATTGTATTGTATATGAAGGCCAAATTTCATATGTTCATCAATAATGACTCCGAGAAGTTTTTGTGTTAGTAACAACCTCTATAAGTGATTTATTGAGAGAGAAGATGGAGAAATTTGATTTGTTTAAGGGGGTTGATTTTTTAGAGGTGAAGAGTACGATTTTAGATTTTTTTTGATTTAGGGCCAGGTGGCTATTGTGCATCCAGTTTTCAGTGGAGGAGAAGGCCTTTTGAGTCAGAATAAGTAATTCAAAGATAGAGTTGGCAGACCAGATGATGGCATATGCATACTAAATTATGGTACCTTGAGATAGGCTTAGGATTGGTCCAAGTATGGAACCTTGGGGAATGCCGGTGGAGGTATTAAGGAAAGGAGAAATGGCATTTTGCCATCTAACAGCCTGTTGTCTTTGATTTAAGTAATTGGAAAACCACTTTAGAGCGGGGGGGGGGGGACTGGGAGAGTTGAAGATAGTATCAAAGGCCTTGGGAAGACCAAGGAATAGGGCTGAAACTATTTTTCCAGAGTTACGGGCTCTATTTACTGTATCCATAAATGATAGGACGGTAGTGGTACTATGGTTAGGTCTAAAGCCATGCTGTGTTGGAGATGGTAAATGGTTGTCCAGAAGGTAGTTGAAAAGTTGTGAACTGATGCATTTTTCAAGGATTTTGGAGACTGGGGAAGAGAATGGCTATGGGTTGAAAGTTAGTGATATCTGTATTATTACCACCTTTGTAGAGGAGGAGTATGAAGGCCTTTTTCCAAGCAATGGGAATGTAGGACTTTAGATTTAGAATAGATCTGTTTATAAGTATGCTTACAGTGTATGAGAAGGTCAGCAGCTATTTTTAGGTATTCTGAGGGAAGACTGTCAGAAGCATTGGAGCAAGTTTTTAATTTTAGTAATAGTCATTTTATGGCTGATGTTGGAGTGGGCTTTAGAGAGAAGGAAAAACTGGTGTGTGTATTGAGTTCTTCTAAGGATATGGTGTAAATTGGGGAGGGGGGTACAGGTGGGTGATATAGGGGTAGGAATGCCAAGATTTGTCTGGGGAATTTTGCAGTGATGTTGGCTATGGAGTTTATGAAGGAGGAGTTAAAACAGGAGGCTATGTCTTCTGGAGGTTTTATCAGGATATGAGCATGTATGTTTTTTTTTGCCTGGGTTAAGAAGTGAGGTAATGGAGCTCCAGAATCTCTTTGAGTTCTTTTTGTGGTTAGACTGTAATTTTTGGTAATATTCTTTTTTATCTATGCTAACTTTAACTAGTTTTTTATATGGTTGTGAATTTCTTTGTAGTTTTCTAGGTCTATGGTATTTTTCCTAGGTTTGCCATAACTTCCAGATTTTGTCTCTAGTATGCATATTAAGTAGAGTAGATGTGGATAGCCAAGGGGTGGTTATTTTTTATTCTCTGTAATCATAGAGCTATTAGGCCATTTAGAGTATTCATGAAGGAATTATTGAAGTACTCAACAGTTTCATATAGAGGGAGGGTTTTTAGAGGGTGCCAAGTAATAGATTTTAGAATGTTGTTGAAGGTTATAGGGTTAAATGAGAACAAGTTCATTGTTTGTTTATATTGATGCTGACTATGATTAGAAGGGGATGCTTGGATGATAAAAACTGGGAGATGGTCACTGAGTGTGTTTGGCAGTATTCCCGCTGAGGATATTTTGGAAGGGTTTGAGACCAGAATCCAGTCTAAAATGGAACAGTTTTCAGACCCGTTGTTTGGTCTGGTGGGAGAGTGTATAAGTTGGGTGAAGTGGAAGACATTAATGTTTGAAGAAGGGTAGCTGGAGTTAAGTTCAAGCCAGTTAATATTAACATCACCTAGTATGATAGTTTCATTTTTGACATTGGAGGAAGTCCAAGCTAGAATATCCTCTAATACGGGTATGTTATTACCAGGGGGTATATAGAGAGCTATAATGCAAAGTTTATTATTTTTGTTTATATTTAGGAATGATGTGAGAATTTCTGCTTTTGAGAAGTGTGGCATTGGGTTAGCAAAAGGAGCAAAATTGAGGAGCTGGAGAAAAGGAGAGAGATTCTGCCTCCTTTTTTATGAGTTGTGTCTAGTCGTACTGTCTGAAAAGCTGGTGGGAGAAAATTGGTGTCTTTCATATGGGGTTTTAGTCAGGTTTCAGTGGTCACAACGACATCTGGTTGTTGGTGAGCAATCCAAGCATGAAAGTCAGAGATTTTATTTTTTATGATGTGGAGGTCTAGGTTTACTATATATACAGACTTGTGAGTTTTTGTTGTCAGATGTAGAGAGAAGGTTATGTTTATTGTGGCCTGGATTGGGATATATGTCCCCAGATGGAGTTATGGTGATAGAGTTGGGGGAATGACAAGATTGTATTGAGCTTTGGATGGCAATGGAATGATATGTTAGGAAGTTTAAGCTTGATGGCAATAGTGGCTGTATTAGACTTTTAAATGTTGGAGAGACAGGCTTTATTTTGAGATGGAGGAGGGGGATTAGTTGATAGAGACTTGGAGAGATGTCAGGATAGCAGTTGGGTGAAATAGGAGGGAAAGTTGAGGTGGGAGATGGAGGAAGATTAATAGGTGGGGGATGGGACGTTTTGGGTAGTGAAGCAGTATGGATAAAAGGGGTGCGAACAGCAGTGAAATGGAAATTGTGGTTGTTTTAGTAAAGAACATATTGGCTGAAGTTGTAGAGTTGTAATGTAGAGGGGATAGTAAATAGGAGAGTAATTAGATGAAAGGTGACAGAGGAGTTAGGGAGAACAATATGTTATATGGAAAAATTAATATAATGTCCTGAAATGGGGAGAAAGTACAGTTGTGTACACCTACCATAAATGTAGATGTTCGAGTGTCTTCACTGTTGCAGTCATGACTGTAGGGTTCTCCCCTTCCGGCAGTCAGCCCTCGGTCAGCCAGAATCCCAAAGTCTGGGTCAGGCGTCGGCTGTTCAACCATGCTCCCTGACGTCAGTGCGCCAGGAGTACAAAGCTGACAGCCGACGCCATCTTCTCCAGTTTTTCTTGTCCCAGATGTCAGGAGTCCCAAAATGGTAAAGGTCCCATACCCTTTGCAAATACACCTCAGAAGAATGGTGAAAAAAGGAACCACACAAAAGTAAAAATAAGAGGGGAAAGGAGGGAGGGAAACCCAGACTGCAACAGTGAAGACACTCTAACATCTACATTTATGGTAGGTGTAAACAACTGTACTATGTTCATCGTGTTTCACTGTTGCAGTCATGACTGTAGGGTAGAATCCCAAAGCTGAAAGAAAGGGAGGTGGTCATAAAGAAGAAGGGGCGGCTAAAAGGCCCTGCAGGACTGCAGAGGCAAAGCCTGCCCTAGACTTAGAGTAGAGAGGTAGATTGTAGTGCTTAGAAAAAGTATGCACTGAACTCTAAGTTGCAGCCTCCAAAATGTCTTTGGTAGGAACTCCCCTGAGGAAGGCCGCAGAAGTGGCAGCAGCTCTGGTGGAATGAGTCCGTATACTCCCTGGGATTTGCTTTCCATGGTGTGAATAACAAAATCTGATTCCATGAGCAATCCATTTAGAAATGTTCTGTTTTGAAATGGCTTTACCTTGGGAACTTGAAGCATAAGAAACAAACAATTGTTCCGATTTTCTGATGTCCTTGGTTCTGTCCAGGTAAAAACGTAGTTGTCTGTGTACATCCAAGGAATGTAAGATCCTTTCCCCTTTATTTTGAGGAGTGGGGAAAAAAGTTGGCAAGTGGATAGTTTGATTTAAAGCCACTTTGGAAACCACCTTAGGCATGAAGGTAGGATTAGTCCTCAAAGACACCCTGTCTTGATGAAAAATAATATAAGGTTCCACAGCCATAACAGCTTGTAACTCTGAAACTCTCCTAGCAGAGGTTAGGTCTAACAGGATAGCTGTCTTCCAAGATAAAAACTTGATGTCAGAAGAGGCAGCAGGCTCAAAAGGAGGCAAGGTTAGTTTTTCCAAAACATAGTTGAGATCCCAAGCAGGAATGGGAGGAGATCTAGGAGGTCTTAAATTCTTAGCTCCTCTGAGAAATTGTCTCATGAGCTGGTGCGAAAAGATTGGAGGGTCTCTGTATTATAATGAGCAGAAATAGCAGAGGCATGTATCTTAATGGAAGAGAAAGAGAGACCCTTATGTAAGAGATCTGTCAAGTAAAGTAAAATTAAAGGAATGTTCGGAAGAAGAGGATCAAAATCCTGAGCCTGCAAACAGGAACAAAATCTTTTCCATTTTCCTGCATAAGATTTTCTAGTGCTAGGACGTCTGGCTTCTAAAATGACATCCATAACCTGCTTGGGAAGGAAAGAAGAAATCAAAGGCCCTGGATTAACCAGGCCGCCAGGCTGAGAGTTCTGACATGAGAGTGTAGAACCTGACCCTGATGTTGGGACAGAAGGTTCGGAGACTGAGGTAAAACCCAAGGGGGCTCCAGACATAGGTTTTTTAGAGTTGGGTACCAAAACTGTCGAGGCCAATTTGGGGCCAGCAAGATTATCATCTTGGGCTTGTCCTGTTTTATCTTTAATAATACCCGTGGAAGAAGAGGAAGAGGCGGAAAGGCATATTCCGAGAGGTTCCTCCAACTGAATGATAGGGCATTCACTTTCCAAGCTTCTTTGTGGAAAGTCCTGGTGCAAAAATTCTGTAGTTGATGAATGAGATGGGATGCAAAGAGGTCTATGTGAGGACATCCCCAGACTGCTGTTATCATCCTGAATATTTTGGTGTCCAGAATCCACTCGTGCGGATCCGAAAGGTTTCTGCTCAGACTGTCTGCCAGGAAGTTTTGCTTCCCTGGTAGAAACTGAGCTTGAAGGTCCAGATTGCAAGCTAGAGCTGTGTTCCATCGATCCATGGCTAGTCTGCAAAGGGGGTAGGAATGAGATCTCCCTTGCTTGTTTATGTACCACATAACTGTGGTGTTGTCTGTCCGTATTAGTAGTTGTCCTGGTTGTAGAAGATTCCTGAAGGCCATTAGAGCTTTCTGAATGGCTAACATTTCCTTTAAATTGATATGCAGGTGCTTCTGATCCTTTGTCCAAAGGCCCTGCAGACAGCTGCCCTGAAAATGGGCTCCCCAAGCATAATCCGAGGCGTCCGTGGTTAGAATCCGAGTGGCAGGAGGCAGACAGAAGGGTTTTTCCCTTTGTTTAGAGTGCATGCCCTGGACCACCAAAGAAATTCCTTTTGAAGGCAAGGCAGGACAGAGATCAGTATGTCTAAACTGTGGCAATGCTGAGACCATACACTTTTTAGGTACCACTGTATTTTCCTCATGTGTAGTCTTGCATATGGCACGAGAAGGATGCAGGAGGCCATGTAACCCAAAGCCTGCAGGAATCTCCTTGCAGATAGCTGAGTTAAAGTTGCCAAAGTTTTGAAAGTTGAAGCCAGCTGTAATTGTTTTTCGGATGTCAGAAATGCCATCTGGGTTGTGGTGTTTAGAAGAGCACCCAGAAAAGTTATTCACTGTGAGGGTGTCAAATTTGACTTTTTTATGTTTACGGAGAATCCCAGGAACTTGAGGAGGTTCTGTACAAACTCTAGATGCTGGAGTAAGACATCCTTGCTGTCTGCCTGAATTAGACAATCATCTAGATAAGGGTAAATCTGAATTCCCTTGAGTCTGCAGTAAGCTACTACTGGAGCCAGGCATTTGGTGAAGACCCTGGGCACAGTAGACAATCCAAAGGGCAGCGCAGAGAATTGAAAGTGCCTCGATCCAGCCTTGAACCTGAGGTATTTTCTGCATTCCTGCCTGATGGGAATGTGTAAATATGCCTCCTTTAAATCCAAAGTCACCATCCACGCATCTTTGGATAGCATTGGAAGTAGCTGCTGTAGAGTAAGCATCTTGAATTTTAGAATCTCTAGAAAGTTGTTCAAGACTGACAGATCCAGAATGGGTCTCCATGAGTTTTGCTTCCTGGGGACTAGAAAGAGCCTTGAGTAAAAACCTTGTCCCATCTCTGAAAGTGGAACCAGTTCTATGGCTTTCATAGCCAAAAGAGCTTCCACCTGGTTTAAGGCCTCTGTCCATTGATGTTTTGGAAGGTCTGGCCATCCGCTTGGCCTTGGCAGGGTATGAAAATGGAATTTGTAACCTCTTAAAACCACATCCAGAACCCACTTGTCTTGGGTTATACGAGTCCAATTTCAATAAAAAAAGAGAGAGTTTTCCTCCGAGAGGGGCTTCCAGGCAAGAAGTCCCTGCAGCCCAACAGAGGGAGTCATTGAGTTTGTTTCCTATGAGTTTGTGACCTATCCTCTCCTCCCCTAGGGTGTGGAAGCAGTCCACTTGTCTTCGTCTATAAGAAGCTTGTGTTTGAGGCCTTCCTCTGGAGCGTCTACATCTACCCCTCTGAGGCCTGTCTGAAGTGGGAAAGGACCAATTTTTAGAAGGCCAATTCCTGCTAAATCTTGGTGGCTGTACTTGTAAGAAATCTTTAACTGTTTGCATGGATTTCGCCTTATCCTCCATCTTTTTAATCACCTCCTCAGCTTTAGATCCAAATAAAACATTATGCTGAACAGGAGCATCCAATAATTTGGCTTTTACTTGTTCTGGCAAATTTTGTTCCTTTAGCCATGCATGCCTTCTAATAACTGTGCCAGAGGCAGCAGCCCTACAAGAAGCCTCCAAGGCATCAAATCCACAGTGTAAACCATGCTTCCCAACTTGTTCAGTGGCATGCAATAAGTCATGTAATTCCTTATCATCTGCACAGGCAGAAATGGAAGTAAGCTTTTGTTTTAAAACAGACAAGAGAAATTGCTGGTATTTCAGCATATGAAACTGACAGTTTAAAGCCCTAATGGACAAAGTAGCAGAAGTGTACACTTTTTTGCCCCATCTTTCTAAAGATCTAGAATCCTTTTCAGTGGGAATGGGGTTTTGGCAGAGCGGCCTTAACTCCCTTAGGACCCTGAGAAATGGTTTCAGGGTCAGCAGAAGGGTTCTTGTATAAAAACTGGTGGGAATCAGGAACCCTGAAATATCTATCAGGCTTAACAGGAGCAGGAGGAAAAGAGTCAGGGGTTAAATTAGCCTCCGAAAAAGCATCATCCACAATATCCAAAACAGGAGGAATAGCCAGGGGTCTATGTTGGGGGAGAAGAAGAAAATCCCTTAGTCTTTTCTTAGATTCTGAATACTCCTGTCCTTCCCAGTGGAAATGTTCCCTCATTTCATGCAAAGTTTCCCCAAAAGAGAAATCCTCAGGGGGAGAAGCTGAAGGAATGGATTCCTCAGCATCAGAATCCTCATAAGGAGGGAAAGAATATTCCTGGTCAGAAGAAGAAACTGAAGAAACAGAAGCCTGATCAGAGGAATCATAATAAACATCCTGCCTTGGCCTTTTATCTGCAGGGGGATGTGAACCCCTAATCATAGTAAGTAAATCCTCTGCCATCTTGAGTAACTGTTTCTGTGACTTGGGAGCCGGTTCAGAAGAGGCCTGTGTTGCAGTCTTTGATTTAGAAGGAGGCTTTGCCTTTATAAGAAGCTGAGTAGGCCTGAAAACCCCTTCGGAAGCCGGTACCTGCACAGCGGCTCCTGACCCATCCGAAGGAGCATTGTCCGAAGGTCCTGCAATTGAAATATTTAAAGGCCTGATTGGCTCCTCATGAGAGTCCGTTTCAGCCATCGGTTCTGAAATGGCCAACGACAGGGGCTGCAAAAGCGCCTCACTGACGACGGCCGAACCTGAAGCTGGCCCCGCTTGTGCGCTATCATCAGATTTTGACCTCGGAGACCTGTCTTTATCCTTGCGATGTTTGTGAACACCGGTAGCTGGAACCGTATCCGATGACATTTTGTAGTTAAAGCGCCTACCGAAGTAATGAAAAGCAAAATCGTACCGTCGTTTAATTGTACGTTGATTGAATCTAGCACAAAACCGACAACTAGCTACGTCGTGGTCAGGGCCTAAGCAAGGAATACAGTAAGAATGAAAATCCTTATGAGGTATTTGCTTCCCACGTGAAATACAATTATTAACTTTTTCTGACATCGGAGTGGAGCAAGAAAAAAGTTTCCCCAATGGGGTGCTTAGCTTTGAGTGGAGAAGTCAGTCTTCGGACTGAAGTTTATCAGAAAAAATCATCAGGAGTCAGCCGACCGGCACTTGCGAGCTGCTATCACCGCACGGCAAGAAAGACTGGAGAAGATGGCGTCGGCTGTCAGCTTTGTATTCCTGGCGCGCTGACGTCAGGGAGCATGGTTGAACAGCCGATGCTGGACCCAGACTTTGGGATTCTGGCCAACCAAGGGCTGCCTGCCGGCAGGGGAGAACCCTAAAGTCATGACTGCAACAGTGAAACACGATGAACATCGTTGCTAATAGGGTTAGTTACATGAAAAAAAGTTACTATTGAGCCTAATGAGCCAGGTAGCAGATGGGAAGTAGTGTAGGCTGGGCTGAATCAGTGTTAGGTGATAGCGTACCTGAAGTGTGTAGTGGAGCAGTAAGTAGGGAGGGGTGGATTATGTCTTAGAAATGGAGGATTGGACAGAGTAAAGGGGGAGTTAGTCTTTTCTGATTGGTTTGTGTTAATGAGGGGATATCCTAAGCAAGTACAAGTTTGAGGAAGGTAAGGGTGGGCAGGAATGGGGGGTAGGGTAGGGGAGAGAAGTGAGCCCAAGCATAACAGGGGTGAACGGAGCGGGCTGAACCAGATGTGGTTTCTCTTGTGTACTGCAGAAACAATCAGCAAGAGTTGGCAAGACAAGATAAGCAACCAGGGAGGGAAGGAAAAGAAGAGAACAAAAGAAGAAAAGAAGACCCATTAACCATTTTTAAATTTGAAGGTTGGTTTATGCAGCTTTATAGAACAATGGTGGATAATATCAAGAAAATAGGGTTGTCATCTCTAAGTTTGTAAAAAAAGAAAATTATAGTATCCAGAAAGTAGTCATTAGCAAAAGTTATGAGGTTAGGCAAGAAGTGGATGTGTGTATGACCAAGCAGGATGGGAAGATCAGAGAATGGACAGGGTGACAGAGGGGAAAATAAGGGATAGTGCCCACGCTAGGTGTGCTTGTAGTCAGAGGTGGTTTTGTAATGGAAGAGCAAGTCAGATCAGATAGAATTGTCTTGGTAAAAATATTCAGTGACCAAGCGAACTAGATACATACTAGCTCTTTCAAGAAGCAAGCTGTTAATTTACAATGGTCCAGACTGCCATTGTCTGTAGAGCATTTTTCTTGCACTGCAGTACCTGATGAAGAATAGGTGCAATTTTTTTTTTTATTCAGCAACAATATCAATGTGGAGTAGGAAGGAGAAAAAGAAGGAAAAAATAAAAGTTAAATGGAGGGCAGCACAGGATGAAAAGAGAGGCTGAAGGGTCAGGTGGGAGTAAGTTAAAGTGGGTAAGGGAAGGAAAAAAGTACAGTTGTGTACACTTACCATAAATGTAGATGTTCGAGTGTATTTATTGTTGTAGTCATCACATTTGGGTTATCCCTGCCAGGGTACCCTCGGCTGGCCCGAATACCAGAGGATTAGTATTTCTGCATTGGTTGCTGTCGCTTCAGGACTGACGTTAGGTCATCAGTAGTATAAAAGCAAGGCAGCCAACGCCATTACATCAGCTTTTCTTGCCCTGTCAGGAGCCCCCAAGTGGGAGCCAGGTTATGGTGGAAGAACACCACCAGTATAAAGTAAATACCAAAATGTTCCTTGTGAGGAGAGAGACAGAAAGAAGAGGGGGATGGAGGGAGGGAAACCAGGCCTGCAACAGTGAATACACTCAAACATCTACATTTATGGTAAGTGTACACATGTTATTTGTGTTTCACTGTTGCAGTCATCACATTTGGGTTGATTCTCAAAGCTGAGGAAAAGGGTGGAGGCAGTCAAGGAGACTAGCAGCTGGCTAGGATGCCCTGCAAGACTGCAGTGGCAAAGCCTGCCCTGGATTTGGAGAAGACAGGCAGGTGGTAATGCTTGGTAAAAGTGTTAACAGATGTGCAGGTGGCAGCCTCCAGGATGTCCCTGGTGGGGACTCCTCTGAGGAAAGCTGCAAAGGTGGAGGCTGCTCTGGTGGAGTGAGTCCTGATGCCCTTAGGAGGAGGTTTTCAATGTTGCTTGTAACAGAAATGGATGCAGTGTGCTATCCATTTGGAAATTGTTTGTTTGGAGATGGCTTTGCCCTCTTCCCCTGCAGCAAAGCTAACCAGTAATTGATCAGACTTTCTGAATGATTTAGTCCTGTCTAGATAGAATCTGAGCTGTCTGTGCACATCTAGAGAGTGCAGGATCCTTTCCCCCTTGTTTTGTGGGCTAGGGAAAAAGGTGGGCAAATTAATGGATTGGTTGAGAGCCACATTGGACACCACTTTGGGCATTATGGATGGGTTAGTCCTGAGGAAAACCCTGTCAACATGGAAGATGATGAAGGGCTCCACAGCCATGAGTGCTTGTAGCTCAGAGACTCTTCTGGCTGAAGTGATGGCCAGGAAAAAAAGCTGTCTTCCAGGAGAGACATTTTAACTCTGCTGAAGATGCTGGTTAAAAGGGGGGCAGGGTGAGTTTTTCCAACACATAGTTAAAGTCCCAAGCTGGGGTAGGTGTTCTTCTGGGTGGCCTCATGTTGCTAGCCCCCTCTTAGGAACTGTTTGATCAGAGGGTGTAAGAAAAGGGGCTGCTCAGTGTGGAAATGAGCAGAGATAGCAGAGGCATGAATTTTAAGATGAAAAAGAGAGACCACTGTATAGTAGGTCAGCTAGGTAATCCAGGATGAGAGGTAGGGAGGGCTGTGCCATATCTGCTCCCTTAGCCTGAATCCAGGTGCTGAATCTTTTCCATTTGTCAGCATAAGACTTTCTAGTGCTAGGACATCTGACCTCATGTATAACATCTAGAACCTGTTTACTGAGGTTGGCAGATTGATCAGTGGTCAGGGAATAAGCCAGGATGCCAAATAGAGGGTCTGCAATTGGGGATGCATGAATTCTCCTTCCCTCTGGGTCAGGAGGGTTGGGGTCTGAGTGAGATGCCATGGTGGTAGTGGGAACAGGCTGTGCAGCAGTGGGTACCAGTGCTGGCGAGGCCAGTCTGGAGCAATAGGTTTTTCCTCCCTTATTTTGAGCAGTACCCTGGTGATGAGGTAGTGGAGGAAATGCATAGACCGATAGATTGACCCAGGGGAAGGACAGGGCATTCACTTTACAATCCATGCAGTGATGCTCCCTGGTGCAGAACTTGCTGAGCTGATGGTTGGTGTGGGAGGCAAAGGGGTCAACCTTTGGTGTGCCCCATTTCTGAGTTATAAGGGTGAAGGTTCTTTTGTCTAGCTGCCACTCATGTGGGTCCAGAAGATTTCTGCTTAAGTGGTCTGCCAGAGAGTTTAGAGAACTTGGCAGTAATTGCGCTAACAGGTGGAGTTGCATGGCAGAGGCTATATGGCAAAGGGTCATGGCCAGCCTGCATAGAGGGTAGGAGTGAGTCCATCCCTGCTTGTTGATATACCACATCACAGTGGTGTTGTCTGTTTTGATCAGGAGAGTGCCTGGGGAGAGGAGGGGCCTGAAAGCTGTCAATGCTTGCTGGACAGCTAACATCTCTTTGGTTGATGTACAAATGGATTTGCTGTGGTCTCTATTGGCCCTGTATGCACCTGCTGTCCAGGTGTGCACCCCAGGCATAGTCTGATGCATCTGTGGTGAGGGTCTGGGTGGCGGGCGGTGGTGAGAATGGTAGTCCCTTGTTGTGGGAGCATGCTGCTGCCCACCAAAGAAAATCTTTCCTTAGGCAAGGTATCATTGGTATAAGAGTTTCCAGGTCTTGACAGTGTAGACACCAAAGGCTTTTTAGGTACCACTGAAGTTTCCTCATATGCAGTCTGGGATATGGAATGAGTAGAATGCAAGATGACAAGAACCCCAGAGCTTGTAGGATTTTCCTTACAGATAACTGGGGTCTGGTGGCTAGTTGAGAGAAGTAGGCTGTTAGGTAAGTTTGCTTTTCTGGTGTAAGGAATGCCATCTGGAATGCTGTGTCCAGGCTTGCTCCCAGGAATATAATCCTTTGGGTGGGTACTAGTTTGGATTTCTTTTCATTGCTAGTGTACCCTAGAGAGGTCAGTAGGGACATTACAAAGGCCAGATACTTGAGCAGCTTTTTCTGACTGACTGAATTAGGCAGTCATCTAAGTATGGGTAAATTTGGATATTCCTTTGTCTGTGAAAGGCAATGGCGGGAGCCAGACATTTTGTGAAAACTCTGGGAGCAGTAGATAAGCCAAATGGAAGTGCAGAGAACTGAAAGTGCAGAGATCCTGCCCTGAAACAGATATTTCCTGCATGATTCCCTGACAAGAATGTGGAGGTAGGCCTCTTTTAGGTCTAGGGTGGCTAGCCAAGCATCTTTGGAGAGCATGGATAGCAGTTGCTGGAGGGTGAGCATTTTGAATTTTGGTATCACCAGAAAGGTGCTTAAAATGGATAGATCAAGGATGGGGCACTAGGTGCCCTCTTTTCTGGGTATCAGAAAAAGTCTGGAGTAGAAACCTAGGCCCATCTGTTCTGCAGGAACATGCTTTATTGCCCTCAGAGAACAGAGAAAGGACTTGCTTTTTCGCCTCTGCCCACTGGTTTGGAGGTAGATCTGGGAACCCTTTTGGGGTTGGAAGAGTGTGGAAAGAAAATCTGTATCCCTGGGACACGATGTTGAGGACCCAGCAGTCGCTGGTAATGGTGGACCAGGTACTTGTGTGAAAGGAGAGTTTTCCTCCTAGGAGTAAGTGTAGGTGGGCAGAGGGAGTGGGTGGGGGAGGAGAATCATCGTGAGTCTTATCATGAGTGGGTGGCTTAGAACTCCCTGGTTTTGAAATGAAGAATTCCACTGTTTTGATCTCTGCATTCCCTGTGGCTGCTCTCTGGGGGGGGGGGGTCTGCTTCCCCGGGGTCTGAGCTGAACTGACCTGGTGGGAGCATAAAGGACCAGTGCTTGGAAGTGCAATGCCTGCTGAACTTGGGTGGCTGGACCTGTAGGAAATCTAACTATCTGCATAGATTTAGCTTTTTCTTCCATCTTTTTTAAGACCTCTTCTGCCTTAGTGCCAAATAAGTTGTCTCTGTGCAAGGGTGCATCCAATAATTTAGATTTAACATGGTCTGGGGCAAGGGTGTTCCTTAAGCCATGCATGCCTTCTAAGGACAGAACTAGTGACTGCTGCCCTGCAAGAAGCTTCTAGGGCATCACAACCACAGTGTAAGGTGTGCTTAGTCACTTGACTTGCAGAATGCATTAACTCTTGTAACTCTTTAGATTCTGCACAAGCAGGAAAGGAAGACACTTTTTGTTTGAGGAGTTCCATGGTATGTTGCTGAAATTTTAGCATATGGAACTGGCAATTTACTGCTCTAATAGAAAGAGTAGCAGAGGTGTATACATTTTTACCCCATCTGTCTAGTGCGTGAGAATCCCTATCTGAGGGGGTGGGATTCTTAGAAGAGGTTGCTTTAATTCCTTTAGGCCCTTGAGAAATTACCTCAGGGTCAGCAGTAGGATTTTTGAAAAGAAATTTGTGTGAGTCAGGGACTCTGTAATATATCAGGTTTTCTGGGTGTCAGGAGTCAAACTGGATTCCAGGAAGACATCGTCCACAACATCCAAGACTGGGTGAATGGCTAGGGGTCTGTGCTGTGGAACATCTAAGAATTCTCTGAGTCTCTTTTTAGACTGAAGGTAGTTCTGACATTCCCATTGGAAATGCTCCCTTAAGGTATGAAGGTTTTCCCCAAAGGAAAAGTACTTGGGTGGAGTGGCTGAAGGAATGGAATCCTCTTGAGTCAGAATCCTCAAACAGAGAGGGGTTGCATGTCTTCATATTCAGATGCATCAGAGTCATCAGACTCCTGTTCAGACAAAACTACTGGGGACAGATCACTTTTTCTTTTAGAAGAGGTAGCTTGGCTTCCCCTAATCAGCATGATAAAGTCTTCCACCATTTTAAGCATTTGAGACTGAGGCAAGGAAGCAGCTGCCTGAGATTGGGTCAGTTTCTTGGGTGTGGTTCATACCCTGGGCCTTAGAAACTCGGTAGTTTTCAAAAGAACAGTAGACGCGAGAAGTCGGTGGTTTGTGTCGAGAATCAGTAGTGTGAAGTACTTCCTCAGAAGTCAGTGCATGCTCAGCAGCTCTGGACCCATTCAAGAGAGAGACAACCACAGGATCCTTAGTCAAAGAAGATTTTTGCAGCACACCGGACTTCACAAGGCTCTCAGTAGTGGCCTGCGCATTCACAGAAGCTGGCATCAGGGGATGCGAAAGCGCCTCACTGAGGACCGGAGAACTGATGACTAGCTTAACGGAAGCATCATCGGTAGGTTTGGAACTGTGTAGTCTGTCTCTTGTCTTTATCCTTACATTTTTTCAGATCATCTGCTGTTGGATGGCTTATCGAAGCCATATTGGAATTAGAGGACTGTAAGCAAAAATATCTAGCTACAATAAGGGCCTGACGATGTATAGTTCTGGTGTTAAAGCACAAAAGCGACAGAGAGGGATGTCGTGGTCTGGGCCTAAGCAAGTGATGCAGTAAGAATGAAAGTCTCGGTGTGGTATTTGCTTTCCACAGGTGAGACAATTGTTAACTTTTTCTGACATCGGTTAGTGCAAGAAAAAAGGATCCCCAATGGGGTACTTAGCTTTAGAAGTCTTCAGCTTCAATTCGGAAGACGAAACTCAGGTAGCGGCCGACCGGCACTCGTGCGAACTGCTTCTGCTTCAAGCTCCTCGGCAAGAAAGACTGATGTAATGACGTCAGCTGCCTTACTTTATACTACTGATGACCTGACGTCAGTCCTGAAGCGACAGCAACTGACGCAAAAATACTAAGCCTCTATTCGGGCTGGCCGAGGGCTACCCTGACAGGGATAACCTAAATGTGGTGACTGCAACAGTGAAACATGAAGAACATTGAATGTTTATAATGGCAAGAACAAAAATTAGTTTACGCACAGCCCACAATAAATTCATGGATAAAGTCTCATTACAGGTTAACATTCCTGGTAAGACGCATAACAATAAACAACATGTCAGCAAACAATTCACATGTGTAACAGAAATACATTCTAGTTACAGTGGATGCATAATGTTTCCAGTCAGTTCTTAGTTACTACATTATTATCGCTATAGCAGAAACATATACTGAACTGAGTAATGAAGCAATCCTTAAAGCAAATAGATGATGTGGAGTTGCAAACTCACACTATGCAGGAATAGTTAACAGTCTATGTAAGTCATTTAGGCAGTACGGCGGGTAACTGCTGCAAGTTGTGTCAGGCATGAAACTTCACATAGGAACTTTAACTTTCATAAAACCAACATTGATAGCAGTAGTCTATGCCTCTGTTGTATAAATTGCAGCAGTGGCTACAGACAGTATGGAGTTTATACTGCCATGGGCAGAGTAACAGCAATAGTGAATACAGCAACAGTGATTATTCAGAAAAACAAAATTCAACTTAGTTCAGCCAGCACAAAGTACTTTATAAATATAGCATAGTAAATAAAATAATCTGACCCTAGTACAGTTCTGTTTGTACCGAACATAATAATACATACAAGTTATAGTGACTAGCCTAGACCGCCTACTTACCAAGCGTGCACACCATGCAGGGAGGCCAAGTGGGATTGCAGATGGCTTGTATGTATGTTCATTTTATTTAAAAATGGAACCCTGGTGTGGAGCCAACCTATATAGATTAACAGTGGTATGGAGGGGAGGGACAAAGTGATTGACATATTACCTAGTAATGCTAAGGCTCACGATAGTGGAATGTTAGGAGAGAGATGCAGTGAACCAGAAGTGATTTCTCTTGTGTATTGCAGAAACACTCAGCAAGAGTTGGCAAGACCAGATGAGTAACCAGGGAGTGAGGGAAAAGAAGAGAGTAAAAGAAGAAAAAAAGTCCAAAAACTGTCTTTAAATTTGAACATTGGTTTAGGCAGCTTTATTACACAATGGTGGAGAATATCAAGAAAATAGGGTTGTCGCCAAGTTACATTACATAGATTGCTCAATTCATGCCTTTTGAGATTGTAGCATGTATGAGGATATTACTGAACAGAAACTGTAACTTAAGCCTGTCTTTTAATGATTTATGTTTGTATGCTTGGAGCTTTTCGCCTCAGGCCTCTGCTGAAAATGGACATGTATCCAGTCAGACTAACCCAGTCAACAAATATAAAATAAATAAAATTCACTCCTCCTCCTGAACATTATTTTGCACATGATTCACTTTAATTTCATTTATTTCTATGCAATTTGCTCATTCCTTTTTTCTAAAGATCTATTTCCATTTATTTTATAGGTTCATAGGTGTTTTCTAGGCCAATAACCACAACGGCCTTTCCTTTATAAGCCTAGCCATGCAACCCAAACTGTAACCTATAATTTTACAGTGTTCAATACTTCAGATACAGTTAGTTTAGATTTTATTTCCATTTCTGGTAATTGCATTTTTTAGCAGCCAATGGTATTAAATTTAATAAGGCCTTAGTTCTTCTTCTGGCTTTTCCCGGTTAGGGGTCACCACAGCGGATCACCTGTCCGCTCATGACTGGCAGTGGAGTTTTATGGTGTCGAGTTGCAAAGGCCTTACTATGTGAAGGAAATTTAGATCCTGTGTCCGAGCTGAAAAGAATCCTTAGTTACAGCCATGTGCTCCTTCAGTATTTCTGACAGAATATCCTGTATGGAATTTTTAAAATTTGGCAGCTTAATACACTCCCAAATTGCATCTTCATTATTGTCATGTACCAAATTTAGCACTCTTTCTTGGGATCACAAAAGTACCTACAAGAGGAATGAACTGGAGTCAGTCTCTTTTGAAGGAGGAGGATTTGGTACTGGTTTTATTTTGTGTTTAGAAATAGATGTTATTAGTTGAAGGGATTTCTCTAAATACTTTTGTCCTGATGCATACTCCCTGTATGTGGCCAGGTGGTATTAGAGATACTGGAGTCTTCACCATGGGTGACCATTGATTTTTCTCATTTATCTAATATAGTCCATAAACATAGCCAATTTTTCTTTTCATCCTCACCACTTCAACCCCTTTACTTCTGATCATCTTACTTTCTGCACAAGTGGTTCTAGATAAAACTTAAACAAAAGAGAGGACATCAGGCATCCCCATCTTGTACCTCTCTTCCCACATCCAGTTGAATTGCCACCCTAGCATTTACCTTTACCTTCGTCAAAGACGCCCTGTACATTTCCTGTATTAGTTGCACAGAAACCATTAGGCATCTCCCATAGATACCCACAGTGGACCTTATCAAAAGCCATTTTTGGTGCCTAATTACACTATTACTAGACTTCTATTTGCCAATTTGGCCTATATGTGTTTTAGAATGTTATTGAAGGTTTCTCTCACCTTTACAAACCTACACTGATCATCAATTAACTTGGGGATTATAATTACTTATCTTTCTCCCAAATTGTCTCAAAAACTTTATCATTGAGTTTTAATACCGATAGGTGATAGGATCCCAGATTACTGGGCATCTCCCTTCCTTATAAATCACTGGTATTACTGACATTTTCCATGACTCCAGTACTAGTTTCTGGGTTAATATCTCATTAAATAGTCCATACCATAGTGAGATTAGACTTGCCTTTTCCAAAATTCAGAGGGGATGCCATCCCAGAACATCATTTTTCACACTTCAAAAACAGGCAATTTCATCTACCACTTTTGGTAGAATTAGTCCTACCTGACGTTCTTTTAGTTTTATTTTGCATCCCTTCCAAAACACTGTCTAAATATTGGGATCAACTCTCATATTCCCATTGTCTCTCATAGTTTTTGATAAAAATCCCTAACACTTTCACAGTCTAGTCTGGGTCTCACTCTCTCCACATTTATATTCTTATGCATCTTCAAAACAATCCTCTCCACTTCCTGCTGCCTTAGCATACTTACCAATGTCCTTTGCTGTTTGGAGGTATTTGCATAACAACACTCTCCAAGGGTGACCTGATTTTGTATTGGTAAACTAGCAAATGACTTTCACATGAGACAGTTCAGAGAATAATATTGCACAGAACGACATGTACAGTGAAGACTAGGAAATGGATTCTGTCTCCAAGTTACAAGAATCATAACTCTATACATTTTTTCTTAAAAGCAACTTTATTGTAATAATTATAAATCTGACAAGACAAATTAGAAATCAACACTACAGCATTAATTTTGCTATGATCTCTTGACTGCTTGTTTATATGACATTATATATTAGGCACGTGTTCCGAATTCAATGGTAGAACATTCTACTCAGAACAAATTTTACACTTTTCTAAACCTGTCAGCACTTGCTAATATTAGGCAGGAAGCATATGAGATACCTACTGAAGAACAATCTGAATATTTCTTTTTGCTGTGAAAACATTAGAAATTAAATGGACACACACATTTTTCTCTTCACATTATTAAGCCATCTTCCAAATACTCTTTCCACTTCTTTTCTAGTTGATCCAATTCTATCTGCTCTACTGTAGTCATCTCCCCTCTTTTGTGCTGCAACTGACAGTTTTTAAACCAGTCTTTCCAACTTCCTTCCTTCACTCCATAATCTTGCATTATGTGCTTCATCTCCTGCTTGACCTTACCCCATTTCTTGGTCATATCTTACTCTCCTCCTATTCTTTTCTTTCAGATTTCTCTTTTACTTTTCCTGCAGTCCACCCTCCCAATTAAAACCAACTCAACTTGTGCAGCTTACACAAACTGAACTATGCGAGGACCATTGGAACAGAATGTGTCTGTTTTGAAAGGAGGCAAAGAGGTATATTTGAGGTGTTCCCACAACTGGATCATCTCCTGGAAGACCCTCCCATTCACTTTCCATTCATGAGGGTGTATCCTGTCTTTAGCATGTCTGCCACTATATTTTGCTCTGATGGCATATGAGGCTTGAAGGGTTAAGGAATGCTGTAGAGCTACCTCCCAAGCCTTGATAGCCAGGCTGCAAAGAAGGCACAACCTGGTGCTCCCCTGCTTTTTAGTGTACTACATCACTGAGGTGTTGTCCACAATCACCTAAAGAGGTCCTGGAGACCACAAATGAAAATATTTTAAAGCACAGTTCACAACCAGCATCTCTTTGATACTGGTCTGTCTCTGGTGTTCCAAAGTCTTTGTATCTTTATCCCCAAAGAAACTGCTCCCCAAGCAGAATTTGAGGTGTCTGTGTTTGCAGATTTACTGAGGATATGAGAACAGGGGAGGCTTGGATTTAGAGTTGTTGTCTCCACCAGTGCATCTCGATTTTGACAAAGTCCAAAACTGGAAACTCCAGAGTACAAAGATGTTAAGTCCATGTTTTTTTTTTTTTTTCCCTCATATGCAACCTGTCTAGTGGTATCAAGAAAATCATAGTGGCCACAGACCCTAAGATCTTGAGATATTCTCTTGCAAAAGTATATGACTGATTGGAGAATTGAATTGGAAGGGGGGCATAATTGTTAAGGTCTTTACCTTCCAGGTACAAGGCTTGATCCTGAACTCCAGTTATTGGCTAGGCTTGTAATAGCCTGCAGCCTGACAGCCTAGTACTATGAACTTATGAACCTATACTTAAGGGCACGAATACCCTCCCTTACACTGATTAAATACAGTGACGGATCTTTTAGGCAGTCTCCCACAGTCTGCTGAGTGGGCATCTTTGCCAGGCTTACAGCGTTTCCTCAATCCCAGCCCTGATAGATCTGCTGCACATGCACAAATACTGCACCAAAAACACTAAATCCAGGTATTTGAACTTCAGTAGTGACATGATAGAGGGTCACATTTGTGTCCCAAAGGATCTCCACACTATGAAACAGGGATCCCATCCATGCAGACAGAGCTCAACACTGATCCTATTCAAACAAAACCTTGCCAATTGGATGGGAAAGTGTAAATGTACCCCTGGTCTGGCCCATATATCCCTTATAGACCGAAGCCATCAATAAGAGAATTTTTTTCCTAACACCCCCCCTATAAATCCTTAGTTACTTCACTACTAACATGACTCCCTCATATAGATGCCCATAACACTTGGGGACACAAATGGTTTAGGGTGCGTTGCTAGGCTTGTAAGGGCCCTAGTGGTTGTTAGCCTAATAACAACCTATGAATTATCTTACCTCTTTCCATAAATTGAGGACCCAAGAAGCAGAAAGGCCAAAAAAAAAACTCCTCATCTAACACAGAACTCAACATTTTAGACTCTACTTCATGAGCAAACTTTTGATTCCATATCTCCTCAAAACTGTAGCAGTGGCCCTAGCCAATACCTCTCAACTGTCCAGATTTTGGCAGAATGTCCAGATTTTTTTTTCATATTTTTGATCTATTTCTCAAAAATTTTTATTTTTTCTGACAGACGTTTGGGAAATCAGAAAATAATGGCAGGCATTTTGAGTTACTGACTTCACAATCTACAAAATTTCATGCTAATGCAAAATAAGTTATGTACTCACCATAACGTTCCATCTGAGTAGGTGGCTTCATTTGTCTGCAACCTGTGGGTCTTGGATCCAATATGGGATCCGAGCCGGCAACTATTTATACAGCTATGGATCCGAGCTCCTAGCTCCTTCCCTCACCCATAATCCCCTGCCAACCCCAAATGACCTCGGATCAAGTTTGCCCTCCTATATACCTGAAAAGGTATCCCAACAGGAAAAGGCAGGAAAAATACCATCATCTAACTCTTCTGAAGGTCAGGGGGAAGGAGGGGGGGGGATGGTTGCAGACAAATGAAGCCACCTACTCAGATGGAACATTATGGTGAGTACATAACTTCTTAATCTGGAGTAGGGAGACTTCATTTGTCAGCAACCTGTGGGACAGAGTCCCCAGCTACCTGAATCTAGGGCGGCCATCATGGAAGGATGTTCCGGAGCACTGCGGAGCCAAAGGATGTTCTCCCTCTGGAAATGACGTCCAGTTTGTAGTGGTTAATAAAGGTATGAGATGAGGCCCAAGTGGCTGCTGAGCAAATATCATCCAAGGGGACTCTAGATCTGAATGCAGTAGAAGTAGATATGGAGCGAGTGGAATGTGCACGAACCCGTTGAGGTGCGGGCCTCCCAGAAGTCTCATAAGCTAGAAGGATACATTGGGAAATCCAGTGTGATAAGGTGACCTTCGAAACGGCTTTACCTAAATTGAATTTGGCAAAGGAAATGCACAGCTGATCAGATTGTCTGTGACCAGCAGTCCTATGAATATAGAAATGCAGCTGCCTGTGCACATCTAACGAATGCAGCTTGTATTCTCCTTTATTTTGATAATTAGGGAAGAAATCAGGAAGATTAATGGACTGATTGATATTGTTTTCTGAGGCCACCTTAGGTAGAAAGGATGGATTGGTCCTGAGGTACACTCTATCCTGATGAAAAACCAAGTAAGGGGGTTTTACAGAAAGAGCTTGAAGTTCCGAAACTCTTTTCGCAGAAGTGATGGCTACCAGGAATGCTGTTTTCCAAGACAGGTATTTAAGATCAGCCGAGGCAGCTGGTTCAAAAGGAGAAGCAGTCAAGGCCTGAAGAACTAGCGATAGGTCCCAAGGGGGTATGGCTTCTTTGAAAGGGGGCCTGAGCAGAAAAGTACCCTTGAGGAAGGTTTTACATAGTTTAGCTGACGTCAAAGGACCTGTCTCGTGTCCTATGTGGTAATGGGAGATGGCTGCCAATTGTACCTTGACTGTCGAACAGCTAGCCCCTTGCTGAAAAAGCCCGGTAAGGAAGTCCAAAACGGACATTAGCGGAGCAGTGAAGGGGTCCAGATTATGATGTTCCGCCCAGACGGAGAAGCGTTTCCATTTACTGCGGTAAATCTTCCTGGTGGAAGGTTTATGCGCCGCCATCAATATGGCTTTGACTGGTGAAGAGATACCAGGAGTCCTAATTAAGAGTGGAACTGGAGCAGCCAAGCTGTCAGCTTCAGGCTGTCCAGATTCGGGGTCGGTAAAGCCTGATGGGTGGGAGATCAGATCCGGGCTGGGATCCAGAATCCAGGGAGGATTCACCAAGTGAGACCACAGGTAAGGGAACCAAGTTTGTCGAGGCCAGAATGGGGCAATGCGGATCATTTTGCTCCCCAACCGAGAGGCTTTCTGTAACATCTTTAGCATCAGGGGTAGAGGAGGATAGGCATAAAGTAGACCGGGCGGCCAAGCATGCACTAGAGTGTCTCTCGGGGCTTCTCCTGGTGGGGGAATCAGGGCAAAGAAGTTGTCGCATTTCGTATTTGAGGGAGAGGCAAAAAGATCGCAGCAGGGTTGCCCCCATTTTGCAAAAATCCGCTTCGCTACTCGGGAGTTGGGAGACCACTCGTAAGGGGAAAGAATAGTGCGGCTGAGTTTGTCCGCCAGAATGTTGGACCATCCCGGAATGTGCGTTGCGATCAGAAAGCGGTTGGTGGAGATCGCCCATTCCCACACTCTCATGGCCTCTCGACAGAGAGGGTAAGACCTGGTTCCCCCCTGTTTGTTGATATACCAGACAACTGACATGTTGTCCGTCTGTATCGCAATAGTTCCTACGGGAAGAAGGTTGGGAAGTGCTTGCAACGCCAACAGCACTGCCCTCATCTCCAGAACACTGATATGCAGGGAGGTCTCTGTGTTGTTCCATGTGCCTTGGACTGTTCTGCCTGAGCAATGCCCCCCACCCGAGGCGAGAAGCATCCGTGGTCACCGTGACGAGAGGAGGTGGAGCGCAGAAGGGGCGACCTGTATGGAGGTCTGGGGAATGAAGCCACCATAACAGGGCCCTCCTGCAAGCCTTGCTGATAGAGACAGGGTGATTGAGATGAAGAAGCTGAAAGGACCATTGTACTTGAAGGGTCCACTGTAGTACCCTCATGTTTAGGCGAGCGCATGGAAGGAGTGTAATTACCGCTGCCATAGAGCCCAGTGCTCTCAGGACCAATTCCGCGGGTGTAGCTTCTGATTGGAGGATGGCCTGCACATGTAAACTCAGATTCTGTAGTCGTTCTGGAGTGAGGTAGGCTCGCAGACTTCTCGTATCTAATCTGGCCCCTATGAAGTCTATCACTTGTGTCGGAGCAAGGGAGGATTTGTCCATATTGATCGTGATGCCTAACTGGGGGGCTAGGTGAAGAAAAAATCTCTGGCTGAGAAGAGTAGATGCCTTGTTGGGGCGGTCAGGAGCCAGTCGTCCAGGTACCGGAAGACCTGCATTCCCTGAAGTCTCAGGTCGGCCGCTATCACTGCTAAAACTTTGGTGAACACCCTGGGGGCTGTGGTGAGGCCAAAGGGAAGGACCCTGAACTGATAGTGGCTGGCTCCCAGCCGGAAGCGGAGAAACCTCCTGGATCGTCTGTCCATTAAGATGTGGTAGTACGCATCCTTGAGGTCTATTGAGCACATCCAGTCGTTCTCCCGCAACAGGGGGAGAATGGATTGAAGAGTGACCATTCGGAATTTCTCCTTGGTTACCGACAGGTTCAAGAGGGAAAGGTCTAGAATTGGTCTCAGGTCCCCCGTCTTTTTTGGCACCAGAAAGAACCTGGAGTAAAACCCTAATCCGAGCTGGTCTGGGGGGGACGGGTTAGATGTCCCTTTTTTCTAGCAGCTGCTGGATTTCTGCGGCTGCAGCCTCCCTCTGATCGGGTGGTACATCCGGGAGGCTCTTGAGTCTGGGAACATGTAGCATAGGGATTTTGCAGCCGCTGGATATAATCTGAAGCACCCAGCGGTCTGATGTGATGGACTCCCATGCCGCCAGGTGCCTCGAGAAGCACCCCCCCCCCCGACTGCCTCCAGAGTGGAGCAGTTGGGCAACCCTTCAGGGCTGTTGCGTGGGCCGATCAGAGAAGGATTCTCTGGACCCAAAATTTCTCGGAGCCCCTCTGCCTCTAAGGCGGCGTCCTCCCTGTCCTCCTCTGCCACGGAAGGACTGGTTGTCCGGAGCAGGTTGGGAATGTTGCGATTTCCGGAACCACATCTTCTTCTGTCCCTTTTGGTTCTTGGAAAAGGACCTCTGGGGAGCAGAGAAGTGGACTTCGACGGCAGACAACGTCTTCCCGTCCTTCTCGCTCTGGACAAGTGTCTCGCGAACGGTCTTGCCAAACAAAGCAGAACCATCAAAGGGGGCATTCGCAAAGGATGCCTTGAAGGGCTCCACGAAGTCACAATGTTGGAGCCAGGCCTGGCATCTCATAACTAGGCCAGCTCCGCTAGCTCTAGCGGCTCCCTCAGTTGCGTGAGACAAAAGCCGCATAGAGGTATTAGAAAGAGATCTCAGAGTGGCCATACGAGTGGAGTACAATTGCTTGTCCTCCGACATGGACTCGGGGGGGGGGGGGCAGCGTATTCTTTAATAAGATCCCGCTGCATCCTGATGACATGTGCCATGTAGTTCAGAGACCTTACTGAGAAGCTGAGAAGGTCGCTGAACTGAATTACCCACTTCCCAAGGCGATCCATCAAGCGAGACTCCTTGCTCGGAGGATGGACCGAGGGGCTCTCCTCAGCTAGTTCCCTCTGAGTGGCTGCCGCCGTCAACATGGCATCTACAGAGGGACCCTTGCTCCAGTGGGGCTGGTCTGCGGGGGGGGGGGGTTCAAAATTCTATCCGGGCGCTTGGGAATAGGCTCCACAGTGTCCGGCTCCTTCCAAGTCCTGGTGGTCACAAGGTCCACCAGGGGGTCAGCCGGAGGGGACACCCAAGAGGTAGACGGGCCTGCTTCGAATGCCTCCAGGAACACGGACTCGGAGGAAGCCTTGGGGGCAGACCACCCCCCTCTGAGCCTAAGCATTTCCATGATGTCTCCAAAGGAGACATCCTCAGGGGGGTGACCTTGGGGAGCCTTCCCCTTCATCCAAGTCCATGTCCTCTGTTAAGGACTCGGGGAGTCCACGTGCCTCCTCTTACACTTATGCTTGCAGGCACTTCCTCGGGGCTGTCCGAGGAGGTCTCACCAGCAATGTCCTGTTCCAAAGGAACAACCTAGGACATCGAATGCAGGCTGTCCCTGTGGCCGGGTGATGGAAGCCTGACCCAGCAGAGAGGGAGTGCAGGGCGGAGTCGAGACAAGGGCTGGAGGTCTCGATGCTGTCGACAGAGCCCTCTCCACTAAATCGAAGGCCGAGGGGGAGCCGCTCTCCCTGGGCTCGGAGAGCCGACTCCCACTCGGATTCGATGAAGGGATTGGAACTGGTGCCGAGACCGTTGGATCCGAGGGACCAGTGTGCTCCGACCTGGACGGAGCCGAAGGCACACTGAATCCCTCGGATCCGCTCGGGCCACGGCTCCGAGAGGTTGGATCCGACGATGGAACCGACAGACTCGAGGGTAGGGTAGGATCTGAAGTACCCAGTACTGTCGGCGCACCCACCTCCGCTCAACGCTGCCCAGCTCAAGCACCAACCCAGAAAGCGGGTCGGAGAGGGAGCTGAGCAAAAAGGGTGTCGAGCTCCCGAAGGGGCAGGAGCACTCCCATCTGCAGCTGGGCCTGGATGAACCTTCTCATCATCCGTCCAAGTCTGCATCAAACAGGCTGTAGGTGGATCTCGACGAGGCCACCGAGGCAGGCATGGAGTGCCGCCTTGATGACCTCGGATCAGGTCTCCTCCTCCTCCTCGGGTCCCGGAGAAGCAAGGTGATCGGAGCAGAGGAGGAGGAGACCTGAAGCCGTGGAGGAGAAGCCCACTTAGCTGGGGGCGAAGCAGAGGCCTCTGCCCGCCGCTTGGTGCTTCTCCTCCATTTCTCCTCCTGGCCTCCTGTCCTCTGACGCTTTAGTGGGAGTTTGAATCCTGGCCGGAGGAAGGGGGCAGGAGTGGCCACCACCACAGGCTGGGGAGATGCCATGAGAAGGAGGCCGAAGCCGACTCGGGGCAAAGTCCCGCCAAGACCAGCTTCGACCTCCGCTCTTTCAGTGCCCTGGGGTTGAACCCTGCACAAATCGTGCATCCTGAGGACAGATGTTCAACCCCAAGGCACGAACACCAAGTGTGGCCACGGGCCTGCTTCAATGCCTCCAGGAACACGGACTCGGAGGAAGCCTTGGGGCAGACCACCCCCTCTGAGCCTAAGAGCATTTCCATGATGTCTCCAAAGGAGACATCCTCAGGGGGGTGACCTTGGGGAGCCTTCCCCTTCATCCAAGTCCATGTCCTCTGTTAAGGACTCGGGGGAGTCCACGGCCTCCTTACACTTATGCTTGCGCAGGCACTTCCTCGGGGCTGTCCGAGGAGGTCTCACCAGCAATGTCCTGTTCCAAAGGAACAACCTAGGACATCGAATGCAGGCTGTCCCTGTGGCCGGGTGATGGAAGCCTGACCCAGCAGAGAGGGAGTGCAGGGCGGAGTCGAGACAAGGGCTGGAGGTCTCGATGCTGTCGACAGAGCCCTTCCACTAAATCGAAGGCCGAGGGGAGCCTCCTGGGCTCGGAGAGCCGACTCCCACTGGATTCGATGAAGGGATTGGAACTGGTGCCGAGTTGGATCCGAGGGACCAGTGTGCTCCGACCTGGACGGAGCCAAGGCACACTGAATCCCTCGATCCGGCAAGCTCGGGCCACCCGGTAGAGGTTGGATCCGACGATGGAACCGACAGACTCGAGGGTAGGGTAGGATCTGAAGTACCCAGTACTGTCGGCCCACCCACCTCCGCTCTAACGCTGCCCAGCTCAAGCACTCCAACCCAGAAAGCGGGTCGGAGAAGGAGCTGAGCAAAAAGGGTGTCGAGCTCCGAGGGGGCAGGAGCACTCCCATCTGCAGCTGGGCCTGGATGAACCTTCTCATCATCCGTCCAAGTCTGCATCAAACAGGCTGTAGGTGGATCTCGACGAGGCCACCGAGGCAGGCATGGAGTGCCGCTTGATGACCTCGGATCAGGTCTCCTCCTCCTCCGGTCCCGTGAGAAGCAAGGTGATCGGAGCAGAGGAGGAGGAGACCTGAAGCCGTGGAGGGAGAAGCCCACTTAGCTGGGGGCGAAGCAGAGGCCTCTGCCCGCCGCTTGTGGTGCTTCTCCCTCCATTTCTCCCTCCTGGCCTCCCTGTCCTCTGACGCTTTAGTGGGAGTTTGAATCCTGGCCGGAGGGGGCAGGAGTGGCCACCACCACAGGCTGGGAGATGCCATGGGGTAGCGGAGGCCGCCGACTCGGGGCAAAAGTCCCGCCAAGACCAGCTTCACCTCCGCCAGTGCCCTGCTGAACCCTGCACAAATCGTGCATCCTGAGGACAGATGTTCAACCCCAGGCACCCGAACACACCAAGTGTGGCCATCCGCTGGGGAGAGCTTATGGCCACACTCGTGCATTTAGAAAATAGGCTTTGGGGCCTCAGACATGTCCCAAAAGTAAGAAACACTACTCACGCACACAAGGCCCCAAACGCAACACACACAATCACACACTAACGACCAGCGAGGGGAGGGTAACACTAAAATATATATATTTTTTTTTTTTTAAAAAAAGAACTAAAGGGAAGCCTGATACACACACACTAATTACTGACAGAAAAAAAGGGGCTAAAGAGAAAAAATAGCAACACTTATCTCGAAATCGCCAGGAGCTCAATATCCAGCTGACACACACTAGAGCGGCAAACTAGATCTGAGGTTATTTGGGGTTGGCAGGGGATTATGGGTGAGGGGAGGAGCTAGGAGCTCAGATCCATAGCTGTATAAATAGTTGCCGTATCGGATCCAAGACCCACAGGTTGCTGACAAATGAAGTCCCTACTCCAGATCATGTTATTCTATCAACTTACCAAGTTTGTAAGAAAAAATATTTAAAAAGTTTCCCTATTTTTGGACCTTTGTCCCACCATTATTTATGGCTTTGCCCAGATTAGTGAATCTACAGTCCCAACTCTTGGAAAGAAATTTTACACCATATCTATCCACAAAGGTGGGAACTCTGTAGAACTCTCTAATCACCACCCTACTGCCATACTCTCTCCTTTTTCTAAAATTCTTGAGCACTATGTCCATAAACAAATCCTATCTTATCTAATGTCTGAAAACCTAATCACTTCTACTCAGCATGGCTTTCTCCCCCACCACAGCTCTTATCTCCTTTACTAAGTCCATCTCCCTTACCACAGACAATAACAAGCTAGTGTCCTGCCTCTTCCTTGACCTCTCCAAAGCCTTTGACACGGTCTCCCATTCCCTTCTCCTCTTCAAAATAACTCAACTTAACCTCTCCCCTACAACTATTTCCTGGTTTACTAGCTCCCTTACTAACAGACAGCAATCCGTCAAATGGCTCGCTGCTCTATCTCCCTTTTCCCCATAAAAATGGATGTTCCACAAGGCTCCATTTTTAGCCCCCTTCTTTTTAGCATGTCAATCAACTCCATACATCTTGTCCTCAGTCTTCTCTCAAACAGTATGCAGATGAATCCATTGTCATTACTTCTTCTGACAATCCCTCTGATCTGCTTTCTTACTCAAACCTCGTTTAACCTCACAAACTTGGCTTACTAATAACAATCTTATCCTTAACCCTAAAAAGACACAACTTGTCCTATTCCTTATCTAAATCTCAGTCATATTAAATGCTCTTTAACTATCTCTTCCTTAAATAACACCATCTTTTCTGAACCTCAAAGTTACTTGGTGTTATCATTGATGACCAACAAATTAAATTTCCATGTGCAAAACTGTATACATAAAACCCATCAAACACTTGGCTTGCTGTATAGAAACCAAAGCTTCCTTACCCCTAACTCCAAAATATCACTTGCTCAGGCATTTCTCCTTCCTAATGTCCTGTGCTGTTCTCAAGTTCATACTAATTTACAGCCCTCTTCTATCTAAACTTGAAACCACATGTAACAAAGTGGCTAGATTTGAGCTAATTTGCCTCTGAAATTTCATCACTGTCTTGCACCCCAGAATATCAGCTGGTTAGAATTTCCTTACCAACTCATATATTCTCAACTTCTTATAATCCACTCCATCTTAAATAAACCATCCCTCTGCCCAAGCATGTCCTCTCTCATCTTCCTCTATAACCCATCAAGCCCTCTTAGAAGTTATGACCAACACCCATTACAGATTTATAAACCAGAAAAATTACTACAACAAAACTTATACTTCTATCTTTCTGCTCTCTCTTAGAATAAGCTTCTTAGCCCTTAGAAATATCATTCAACCACAAGAATTCTGGCCTTCTACTTAGCAGCAGGAGATGTATTTGTAACCATCTCACTTAAATGTACTCCTTCCTCCTTCCTGCCCTTCCCTCTTTTCCCCTACCCTCACTTTCCTCTCTTCCACCTCTCTTCCCACATACCCTCTAACTATTCTAACTTTGTAACCTTTGAATATTTCTCTACTACTCACCTCTCCAATTTCTGCTCCAATACTCTCATAATTATTCCATACCCACTCCTCTTACCGCTTTCATTTTCCCCATTTTACTTTTTCTTCGTATTCTTGACAAAACAGCTCTTATTTCTCTCCTGTTTGACCACCTTTAACTAGTTCCTAGGCATCTTTACAACTTCACTCTGGCCAAATGCTCTTTTTTACCCATTTCTAATTTGTCTTCCCATTTTCAACATCGCTCCTTGTAAATCATTATGCTACCTAACAATCTTTGTAATACATACACATTTTTGCATTTGCATTCAAGTTTGTTATTCTGTACTTTGAACATCCTTTCCTGTATAATTTATTCGTTGGAGTGTTTTCTTTTTTCCTTCTTACAGAATTTGTTTTGTAAACCTATATATTTTTATTTCTGTACCACAAATGTATTACTTGTAGGACTGGTTCTTAAACCTATTTTTTTTTTTAATTTTTTGTAAAATCCTTGTCTTTGGAGATTTTCTGCTAGGGCCTCCGCTAAAAAAGTGCATATGCTCAGATGGACTACTCTGGTTAACAAATGTCAAATAAATACATAATTTCTTGCTCTGAGGCCGACAGAGATGCTAGACACAGCATCTGCATAGTCATACACATTCTTTAGAGTAGGTTTACATAGTTGAGAAAGATTAGAAGCAATAGGATTCAGAAAGGAGCTATCATTTGAAAGTAGAGAGGCAGAGTATTCCATCAAACTATCTGCACAATCACATAAAATGCAAAAAAGTTGCTCTATTGCTGCAGCCACTTGTATGGATTTCAGTTTTTTTTTTTAATATAGCCCTTCCAAATGCTTTCTTGCATTACTTTTCCATATTTCATTAGCCTGAAGTACTATCTTGCCAGCTATCATTCCTTTCACATTATCCCAGAACTCCCCTATAAATATTTTGTTCTCATTTAGGACTTCTGTAAAGTGCCTTCAAAACAGGTATTGAAAGACTTTGTCTTCAGCAGATAAGCAGGAAAATGCTAGTGTCTATTCTCACTACTGTTTCTCTCGACCTTCATGACCAGCAGCAGAGGGGAATGCTCACAGTATATGTTGTGTATGCATCCTTTTTATTAATGGCTCATGGCCTCATGAAATAAATCTATCAAACCTGTAATTATACAAATCTTGAGATCTTAAAGAATATTTATATGGCATGACTGCCATTTGCGATCACTAGAGATGGAGATCTTGGATTTTTACTGCTTGTATTGTGAAGGAACACATTTTGCATTGGAAAACCATCTCCTTGTATCTTTTGGAGAAGAGGGATTACCCATAGTCTGACAAAAATATTTCCATTACATTTAACATTTCCATAAAAGGAATACATCCTAGTGGAGAACCTAAAGAGTTTGAAGAATTTTCCTTATCGGAATCTTAAGAAGAGTGAATCTGCCTGTCAAAATTCTGCCTTTCATAAGTAGACTCTCAAGATATATTTTTTTTCCATTTGTTCTTACCTCATACATTTTTCACAGGTACTTGGTGTTCTAACAATCTATAGATGCTGGTCTCAGATACAGAGTTCCCTGCTGTTTCTATATGACAAAACTGAATAAGGCTGGTATCAATGCTGACTAAATACAAGACCTAAACACCAATAGTTAAAGAAATGCCAGCATGAGACCAGAGTATGTCCTCACAGTGAATGAGGCACAGTTTATGACTTATTTACTTATTTTTGGTCAGGGATAAAAGGACACAATGCAAACAATATGAAAGTTATGTTCTTACCATAACACAATCTGTGTTGTCTTCTTCCATCCATCTCAACCTGGGGATTATCGGATCAGAGACCAAAACTCAGAACTTGGTTCTGAAGCTTGAGTTCCTCTCATATAATGAACTACATCATTTAATCTCCTCAGATGAAGTTTGCCACTCCTGTACTGGTCTCCACTACAAGGTACTAAACAAAGACAACAGACCGAGATTTGATGCAGCTTAAAATAATAATTTTGAAGGTCTGCAGGTCCTTTAGAAGTAGCACTCAACAAATGCCAATTTGGAAGGAGGGAATGCTGAGACAGAAAAGGAAAACATGGATCTAGTGTTATGGTAAGCACATAACTTTCTTATCTGATGTTGTCTTTTCCATCCTCTTCAGTCAGTTGAACAGAGTCTCCAGACAGGCTGATCTGGATGGTACTATGGAAGGACATTCCTGAGGATGGTGAAGCCAAACACTGCTCTCAGCCTTGATTGTATATTAAGCTAATAATGTATAACAAAGATATATATTTTGGAACATGTAGCTGCTCAGTATATGTCACCCAATGATGTGTAATGGAGGTAAGCTGCAGAGGTAGAACTGCTCCTATACAGTGAGGCTCGGGGTTGGATGGCAAGGACAACCCATAACCCATTGACATTAGACACATGAGAGATGCAATCTGGACAATGTTACCTTGGGCACTCCTGTTCCCAGTTTTGTTTTGGAAAAGTAGATAAAAAGCTGACCAAACTTCCTGTTGTCCTTTGCTCCATGCAAATATAACCTTAACAGTCAGTGAAGATCCAAACAATGAAACTTGTACTCATCTTTATTAACAAAGTTCGAGAAAATACTGACAAATAAACAAACTGGTTTAGGTTAGACTAAAAGTCCACCTTAGGTGAAAAGGCTGGATTAATCAAAGAAAAAAGAATATTCTTACCATAAGATTCCATCTGTGATGTTGATCTTCATTCATTCATTATTGATGGGTGTCTGTTCCGTCCTCAGAACCGAGTCGCCCTTATAACAAGCTTGTGCCAGCCAAAAAACTCATGAGCTAACTTTTACCCATAGTGTCCCTCTTCCTGTTACCTCAGATCGAGTTTGCCTGTGATAAAGAAAGCAGAGGCTTTTGCTGAGCAGGTCCCCTAATGCGGGATTTGGACCAAATCTGAACCTCCAGGAGCCCCTTGAGGGGAAGGAGGGTGGGACGTAATGAATAAAGAACACAGATGGAATTTTATAGTAAGAACATAGCTTCTTTGTCTGATGTTGTTAATTGTCATTAATTCCTTACTGATGGGACAGAGTCCCTAGCTACTTTATGTCTTGGGAGGCCCTATGGAAGGATGTTCCCGAGTACCATTGAACCAAAGGAAGCTATCCCCCTGCAGACAAAATCCAATTTGTAATGAGTGATAAAGGTACAAGGGGTAGCCCATGTTGCAGCTGCACAGATATCATCCAATGAAGCCCTTGAATGAAAAAGCACAGAATTCACCACTGATCTGGTTGAGTATGCTTTGACCTTACTCGGTAGAGGAGTTTTATTCTGTTGGTAGATAAAGCTTATACAATTTCTCAACCACTTAGATAATGTTACCTTAGAAACGTTTCCCAAATTTGGTCCCAAATAGGAAACACCGTAACAAAACAGTAATCAGCACACAACCAAGTAAAAATTCTGGACGATGACCAGAAAAACCACTGTGAATACTTGGATATAGATAAAAAACTTTTTTATTCCGAATAACACGCCATAAAAAGGTTAAGCGCTTTCAGCTGTGAACAACAGCCTTCCTCAGAACAATGTTATGCCAGTATGTTCTAGCTTTTATACATAATCAGATACTCACTTAATTAAATAATTGCCCAGATACCCGCCAAAATTATTTAAAGGGGTATTATCAACTATATACAAAAGTTCCAACATACTTCCTTAATTTCCGCACTTCAACCATTTTGACAAATTCACAGTAATTATAAGGTGTATGTAATGCACATATACCCATAAAATCATATACATATACAAATACAATTGGAATAAAATTCAAATAAAAATAAGAGTGAAGATAAAATAAATAACCTGAGTCTAGCTCGTTCTGTGCTATTCACTCTAATGTATTCTACTCTATCCTACACACATAAATATGTAAACCATACATGTCTAGCAAGACTATACTAAAAATGTACCTAATAATAAATAAATATAACATATGGATGAAAATGTTACTTCCGTACCAAAATATTACTCAATATTAAAACAGTACCCTAATAGATGCACCGAACTTCTATACTTCATATCTACACTGTATCTTACCAAATGGCCATTCCCCTTTATCATTGAATGTGTTTACTCACAATAAAGCTAGGAAGGGTTTGATACTCACAAAATCATTAGAGTGAATAGCAGTGAAGGGTGATCTGATGTCTGAGACCCCTTTCAAGAAGGTTTTACAGAGACGATGAGAAATTAAGGATGAGTCTTGGAATCCATTGTGAAAGTGAGACAGCAGTCAGATGTACTCAAATAGTGGAGGCTGCTGGTCCTGAATGAAGGCGGCTTGACAATGCAATACCACACTAACTGGAGCTGAGCAAGGGGGCTAGTTCTTTCTGTCGAGACCAAATAAGGAATCTCTTCCACTTGCTAAGATAAATTTTTCTGGTGGATGGCTTGTGTGAAGCCAGAAGAATGTGCATAGGGCAGGTAAGGTTACTCTTCCTGGCAATTACTGGAAGTGGAGAAACCAAGCTGTTAGTTTGAGACTGGATATGTTTGGATGTATCAACCCCTGCGGGTGCAACAGTAATTCCGGAGTTGGACCAGAATCCATGGTTGGTGTACTAGGTGAGGCCAAAGGAAGGGGAACCAAACTTGTTGGGGCCACTAGGGTGCAATGAGGATTACTCTGCTTCTCAACCTAAGGGCTGCCTTTAGAAATTGTGGGATCTGGGAAGGGAGGAAAGCATAAAGAAGTCCCATGGGCCAATCATGTATTACAGCGTCCCTCGGAGACTCCCCCTGTGGAGGAATTAGGGCAAAATATCTGCTGCATTTGTGATTTGCTGGAGAGGCAAATAGGTCACAGCAAGGCTGGCCCCAGTGGCTGAAGAGCTTTACCACTATGGTTGAATTGAGGGACCACTCATGAGGCAGGAGGATGCATTTGTTCAGTTTGTCTGCAATCACATTGGAATTCCCGGGAATGTGCGTTGCTATCAGAAAGCAGTTGGAAGCTGTCGCCCAGTGCCAAACACTCATGGCATCTCGACATAACGGGTAGGACTTGGTTACCCCCTTGCTTGTTGATATACCAGACCACAGACATGTTGTCAGAGTGGATAGCAACTGTCCCTGTCTGGATGACAGACTGAAAGGCTTACAACGCTAGAAGCATTGCCGTCAGTTCTAGAACACTGATATGCAGATTAGCCTCCAGAGGGGACCAAGTGCCTTGGACTGTCTTTCCCTGGAAGTGCCCCCCACATCAAGGAAGCGTCCGTGGTCACAATGGCCTTAGGCTGAGATAGGGAGGAAGGGTGATTCCATAGGTCTTTTTCTGGCTTCATCCAAGTTAAATCTCATTTGTGTCGGTTTATTATGCGGATCTAAAAGGACACAGGGTGATATGAAGGGGACCAGTGTGTTAGTAGGAGCCACTGAAGAAGTCTCATGTGTAGTCTCACCAGCGACACTATAATAATCGATGCTACCATTGATCCTAGAAGTTGGACAGCTCAAGCTGGAACTTTGTCTTGAGAAAGTATCTCCCGGAGTTGGGACCTCAGTCTTTCTAATCTTTGACATGGAAGGGAGACTAGGCAAGATTGAGTATTGAAAGTTGCTACTATTAATTCCAGGGTTTGAGAAGGAGTCAACTAGCATTTCTCCTTGTTTATTGAGATTCCTAGGTATTTTGCAAGTTTTAGAGTGTAATGTAAGGCTGTAACCAGTAGACACTTGGTGCGGGCAGTAAGGAGACAATTGTCTATGTGAAAACACTCTGAATCCTTGCAGTCTCAAGTCAGCTGTTACCACTCTCATGCATCTGGTGAACACTCTGGGGACAGTAGAGACCAAAGGGCAGTACCTGGAATTGTTAATGATTGGCTCCCAGGCAGAAGCGAAGGAATCTTCTGGGGCATTTGTCCATTTTTACGTGGTAATACGCATCCTGAAGATCTACGAGCACATCTAATCCTCTTTCTCCAGGAAGAGTAGGACAGACTGAACTGTGACCATCCGAAATTTTGTTTGGTTGACACATTTGTTCAGAATGCTGAGATCCAAGATCGGTCTCCAGTCCCCTGACTTTTTTGGCACTAAAAAGAACCTTGAGTAAAATCCGGACCCTATTTGGTCTGTTGGGACTGCTTGGATGACTCTTTTGAAACAGCTTTCGTATTTCTTGATCTGCTGCTTCTCTTTGACTGGGTGGAACATCAGGAATGTGTCTTAATGGCTTTAGGCAAATATTGAAGGGTATGTGGTAACCTCTGGTGATTATATTCTGCACCCAAGAATCTGTGGTTATTGTTTTCCATGCAGGGTGGTGCAGAGAGAAACATCCTCTGACTGCTTGCAGAGGAAAGCAATCGGACCACTCTTCAGAAACACTGGTAGGGCTGTTCAGAGAAAGAATCTCTGGACCCCTGGTTATGCGAACCCCCTCTGCCTCTGTAGGGGCGTTTTCCAGACAAGTTATGCCCTCTGCCCCAAAGGGGTGTGTAAACTCGCCACGTGTGTCACAGAAAGCCCTGGGATTTCTTGTGCCACATCTTTCCACTCCTCTGATTCCTACAGTAGGATTGCTGGGGGGGGTGGGGGTGGAAAAACACATGCCGATGGCAGACAGGGTCTTGCTGTCCTTTTCACACCTGGCTAAAGTGTCTTTCACTTTTGGGCCAAAGGGGAAGAAGCTTCCACTGGAGCATTAAGAAAGGAAGACTTAAAGAATCTGTAAAATCACAAAGGCGCATCCAGGCATGATGTCTCATGACAACCCCTGAACCCGCAGCTCTAGCCACCCTTCAGTAGTGAGAGAGATTAACTGCATGGACGAGTTGGATATAGATTCCAGGGTTGCAAGCTACGAGGCAACTTTGTTGCGTACCTTGTCAGACACTGCTCCTAAGTTTCTGAAGAGTTCCAAGATTAGGTCTCTCTGAAGCCTGGTAAAGTATGGCAAGTAATTCAAGGACCGAATGGCAAAGGTCGATAAGGCAAACACTCGCTTCCCTAACCTGTCCATCGCCCGAGATTCCCTGTTTGGAGGGTGGACAGTATGGCTCTTCTCTGCGAGCTCTTTCTTAGTGTCCGCCGCCACCACCATAGCGTCTACTGATAGGCCTTTGGACCAGTGTGGACTTTCTTCCAGCGGGGCAGAATTATGTCTGGTCTCCAGGGGATTGGTTCAATGGTATTAGGACTCTTCCATGTAGTTTGTCCGCAGGCATAGTCACCAAAGAAGTTTAGGGTTGAGCACAAAAAGACTGCAAGAATACAGACTCCTCAGAGGAGGGGTTGGTGGATTTCAGCCTCCCCACTGTTTTATGATTTCCAGTATGTCTCCGAAGGAGGCATCCTCAGGAGGCGACTGTGGGCAACCCTCCCCCTCATCATAGTCCTATCTAATGTGAGGGACTCTTTGGGGGAGTTCACGTGCTTCCTCTTGGTCTCTTGCGTGGTACCTCCTCGGCAGGAACATCCAAATAGGACTAGGAGGAGAGGGTGACCTGTGGTAGGGTATCTTGAGGCTCTTGTACTCTACATCCCTATGTGGTGGCCTTTGTCAGCTGCATACCAGAGGGGGTAAATGTATGGCACTCTGACACAGACAGAACCATCTGTGCACCTGCGGAGGCAAAGACCCTCTCCATCACCTGGAAAGCTGGCCCACATGAAGAGGGATGGGAGCCTGGAACTGAGAAAGACAACCTTGGAACTGGAGTCATACCCCACTTTGACATGCCCACTCCCAGGGAAAGAGCCCCAAGAGGACTTGGTGCTGCCATGACAACTGTAACCGTAGAGGAAGGCACTGTAGAATAAATGGGAGATGAACTAGGAGTCATGGTGCTGGCAGTCCAGTCATGATCCAGAGGATGGCTCGGCTCCAAATGAGTCAATGGCCAAAGGTTCGGCTCCAAAACCATGGTGAGGTCTACCAGTGGTACCAAAAAAGCTGGAACTGGGACAGGCGTCAGTGTCAGTAGCTTCGATACCTCTAAGGAGGTTGAAGGAAGAGTATATGTAGGAGTCTGTGGAGAAAAACCCTTGACTCCGGGTTTGAGGGAGGGTTTAAAGTACAGTTTTGTACCTACCATAAATGTAGATGTTCGAGGATCCACATTGCTGCAGTCCTAACCATTGGGGGTAGTCCGCTGTCCAGTCGGCCCGAATACCAAAGTATATGGCTGACGTCGGTCAAGGCGCATTAGGCTGATGTCAGGACGTCAGGGTACTAATGCGCATGACCGACGTCATATCCTCAGTCTTTTCTTGCCCCAGATGTCAGAAGACCCTAAAAAGACAAGGCCCAAACCAAAACACCAAAAAGCCCTGCATCAAACATATATACAATATATACAAATGTACAAGAATATATATATATAGATATATATTAGCCCACACCACCACCCCTAAACACAGAGGGGAAGGAGGGAGGGTAAATTGGACTGCAGCAATGTGGATCCTCGAACATCTACATTTATGGTAGGTACAAAACTGTACTATGTTCTTCATTCCACATTGCTGCAGTCCTAACCATTGGGTAGAATCCCAAAGCAGAGGTAAGGAGGCTGGCAAATCATAAGGAAGCAGGAGCTGTCAACATGCCTTGCAAAATAGCTGTGGCAAAACCAGCCCTAGATTTAGAGTAGAGAGGAAGGTGGTAATGCTTAGAGAAAGTATGCACTGAACTCCAAGTAGCTGCCTCCAAAATATCCTTAGTTGCCACCCCTTAGAAATGCTGTTGAAGTGGCAGTAGCCCTAGTGGAATGAGGCCTAATCCCAGCTGGAATCTCCTTGCCATGATGGGAGTAACAAAATGAAATGCAAAACCCAATCCACTTAGAAATAGTTTGCTTAGACACAGGCTTGCCCTGAGAACTCAAAGCAAAAGAAACAAACAATTGCTGAGACTGCCTGAAATCCTTAGTCCTGCTTAAATAATAACGCAACTGCCTATGTACATCTAAAGTGTGCAAAATCTTTCCCCCTTATTTTGGGGATCTGCATAGAAAGTAGGCAAATGAATAGTTTGGTTTAAAGCCACACTAGAAACCACCTTAGGCATAAAGGAAGGATTAGTGCGTAATGATACCCTATCCTTATGGAAAATCAAAAGGGCTCTACTGCCATAAGGGCCTGCAACTCAGACACCCTTCTTGCAGAAGTAATAGCCAACAAGAAAGCAGTCTTCCATGACAAGTATTTCAAGTCAGCAGTAGCCGCAGGCTCAAAAGGTTGTAGAGTAAGTTTTTCCAACACAAAATTGAGATCCCAAGCAGGAGTAGGAGCTCTACGTGGGGGTCTTATATTCTTTGCCCCTCTAAGAAACTGCTTGAACAAAGGATGCGAAAACAATGGTGGGTCACAATCATAGTGAGCTGAAATTGCTGCAGCATGAATCTTAATGGAAGAGAAAGACAAACCTTTGTCCAGTAACTCAGTAAGATATTGAAGAGCCACACTCAAATTTGGCTCAGAAATCTCCAAATTGTTTGCTGCACTCCAAAATAAAAATCTCTTCCATTTTTCGTACACTTTCCTTGTACTAGGTCTCCTGGCTTCCATAATCACATTTAAAACTTGTTGAGGAAGTTGAGACCTGCTGTCTTTCAAAACAGAATATGCCAGGCTGTTAGATGAAGAGAGTGAAGCTTGACATTGAGCAGGTGACCATCTCTCTGGGACAACAGGTGTGGAATCAAGGGTAAAGGCCATGGAGGCTTCTTTACCAGACTCCTCAATAATGGGTACCAGTGCTGCCGAGGCCAATCTGGAGCTATTAAAATCATCCTTGGCTTGTCTTGTCTGACCTTTAGAAGCACCTTTGGAAGAAGAGGCAGAGGTGGAAACGCATACACATGAAGAATTTTCCCAACTGAAAGAAAGAGCATCCACTTTCCAAGCTGTGTGATGAAACCTCTTTGTGCAAAACTTTGGCAGCTGGTGGTTTAGTGGAGAAGCGAACAGATCTATGTCTGGAGTTCCCCAGGACACTGTCAACTTTTGAAATACATGAAGATCCAGTTTCCACTCGTGGGGATCCATGATTTGTCTGCTTAACACATCTGCTAAGGAGTTCTGTGCTCCCGGCAGAAACCTTGCCTGAAGAGTTAGTTGCAAGCTTAGCGCAGTCTCCCATAAAATCATTGCTTGCCTGCACAATGGGTAAGAATGTGTTCCCCTTGTTTGTTGATGTACCACATGACAGTTGTGTTGTCTGTTAGAATCAACACCTGCCCTGGAAGAAGTAACTCCTTGAAAGCCATTAATGCAAACTGGACTGCTAACATCTCCTTCATGTTGATATGTAGATGCTGTAGTCTGGCAGGCCACTTGTCTTGTATCCACTTTCCATTTAGATGAGCTCCCCAAGCAATGTCTGAGGCATCTGTCGTTAGAATCTGACTTCGCCTCTGGCCGGGTCACAGAGAGTCCCTTGTTTAGGTGACATTCCTGAGCCCACCACAAAAATTCCTTTTGAATGCAAGGTATTATTTGAATGACAGTGTCCAAATCCTGGCAGTGCTGTGTCCATACATTTTGAGATACCATTGTAGCTTCCTCATATGCAGTTTGGCATTGGGAAGCACCAGAATACAAGATGCCATGAACCCTAAGGCTTGAAGGACTGTCCTTGCAGTCAGCCCGGACTGAAGAGATAGTTGATGGAAGTAACTGGAAAGATTCTGTTGTTTGTCCGGGGTTAAAAGGCCATCTGGGCTGCTGTATTCAGTCTCACACCCAGAAAGCACATGTCTTGAGAGGGTACTAGACTGGACTTTATTTCGTTCACAGAATACCCTAGGCATCTTAGCACTGCTATGACATATTCCAGATGCTGTAGAAGGTCTTCCTTTTCTTGAGCCAGAATCAGGCAGTCGCACAAGTAAGGATAGATTTGAATTCCTTTTATCCTGAAGTAAGCTATCACTGGAGCCAGAACCTTTGTGAATACTCTGCAGTAGATAAGCCAAAGGGCAATGCAGAGAACTGATAATGAGAATTTCCAGCTCGAAAACGCAGATACTTCCTGCAACTTAGTCTTATAGGCACATGAAGGTAAGCTTCCTTGAGATCTAAAGTTACCATCCAATGATCTTTGCCCAGCAGAGGTAAAAGCTGTTGTAACGTCAACATCTTGAACTTGGGAATGTCCAAATAAGTGTTGAGGATAGATAAATCCAAAATTGGTCTCCACGTGTTCCCCTTCTTTGGTACTAGGAACAGGCGAGAATAAAATCCTAGGCCCCTTTCTGGTACAGGGACTGGCTGAATGGCCCCTATTTGGAGTAACAGAGAAATTTGCTTGTGAGCCTCTTTCCTTTGTGGAGGGGGAACGCCTGGCATGCCTTTGAATGGGGCAATGTATGGAAATAAAACCTGTAACCGTGGTGAATGATATCCAACACCCATCTGTCTTGAGTGATTAAATCCCAATTTTCTTTGAAAAGAGACAGTCTTCCTCCCAAAGGAGCTGCCAGACGAGAATCTACTGGCAGCTGAAAAGGCAGGTCATTGGGTCTGTTTACGAAAGGACTGACCCCTGCCCTCACCAGAAGTCTGAGCAGGTGAACCTCCTGTTCTAGGCCTAAAAGAACCTTGAGCTCTGCCCCTACCACGCCTAGACCTACCCCTAGACTGGGAATCATAAGCAGGATATGTCCATCCCTTAGTAGGCCAATTTCTACTAAACTTGGCTGCACCTGCAAAAATCTTTAACAGTTTGCATAGACTTAGCTTTGTCCTCCATTTTCTTTAAAACTGCTTCCACAGGCGAACCAAATAACACATCAGACTGTAAAGGAGCATCCAAAATCCTAGTCTTAACATGCTCTGCTAAATTCTGATCCCTCAACCAGGCATGCCTGCGAAGAACAGAACTAGTGGCAGCCACCCTCGAGGAGGCCTGCACAGCATCAAAACCACATTGCAAAGAATGCTTACCCACTTGTTCAGACACATGAACTAAATCCAGCAACTCTTTACACTCTATACCTTCCGCCAAAGCATCCACCTTAGATTTCAATTGTGAAAGGAGATAATTTTGATATTTTAGCATGTGAAACTGACAATTCAACGCTCTCATGGCTAAAGTGGAGAAGTATATACTTTCTTTCCCCACCTATCCAAAGCCCTAGCCTCTTTATCAGTGGGAACAGGATTTTTAACAACAGAGGCCTTAACACCTTTAGGCCCCTGAGAAACAGTTTCCGGGTCTGCCCTGGGACTCTTAAACAGATACTTATGAGCTTCAGGCACCCTATAGTACCTATCAGGTTTAACAGGGACAGGAGGCAAAGAATCAGGGTTCAGGGATGCCTCTGCAAAAACATCTTCCACCACATTCAACACAGGAGGTATAGCTAAAGGCCTATCCTGGGGTAAAAATAAGAATTCCCTAAGCCTTTTCCTGGAATCAGAGTAATCTTGGCCTTCCCATTTAAAGTGCTCCCTCATGGAATGCAGAGTCTCTGAAAATGAGAAATCCTCAGGAGGAGAAGCTGTAGGAGTGGAATCATCCACATCAGAATCAGAATAAGGAGGATACTCCTGCAAGTCTTCCGCAGAAGACTCAGAAGCCTCTGAACACTGTTCAAAACTTTCAAACTCAGGTTCCACCCTAGGCCTCTAATCAGGAGGGGGCATAGAGCCTCTAATCATAGTAATTAAATCTTCTGCCATTTTAAGCATATGTTTCTTAGGCACAGAACCTGAAGTGCTAGGAGAAGCCCCCACTGAAGCTAAACTTGGCCTACCTCTCAAAGAAGTTTTGGAAACAGAAGGAGAGGCTCTAACTACCTTGGGAAGAGAGGGAAGAACAGTTACCTGAGAAGCCCCCTCAGCCTGGCCTATCTCCTGAGAAGGCACATCCTGTAACAGTAAAGTCTCTGCCTGAGACTCCAAAGAAACTCCTGGCAAAACCTCTGGCTCCACTGAGCCTTCTAAAGAACCGGCGTCCGGGACTGCGGTTCATCAACCCTAGGCTTTGCTGTTTTGTCCTTGCGCTTTTGGGCGAAGCGCCGGAGCATCCGACGGCATTTTATAATTACAATGCTTCCCAAACACTAACCTGGCACAGTCTAACCTTCTCTTAATAGTGCGTTTGTTAAATCTAGCACAAGAGCGGCAACCAACAATGTCGTGCTCAGGCCCTAAACAAGGTATACACAAAGTATGGTAATCCCTATGAGGTATCTGCTTCCCACAAGAAATACAGTTATTCACTTTTTCTGACATCCGGTTAAATACTGAGGCAAGAAAAAACCAAAATGTTCTAACGGGTACTTAGCCAACTCTGTTTCGGTCTGAAACTCCGACTTCGGAAATATTTCAGAACGCCAACCTGCACTCGCAAAAAGTACAGTTTTGTACCTACCATAAATGTAGATGTTCGAGGATCCACATTGCTGCAGTCCTTACTATTGGGTAGTCCGCTGTCCCAGTCGGCCCGAATACCAGAGTATATGGCTGGCCGGTCAGGCGCATTAGACTGACGTCAGTACGTCAGGGTACTAATGCGCATGACCGACGTCATATCCTCAGTCTTTTCTTGCCCCAGATGTCAGAAGACCCTAAAAAGACAAGGCCCAAAATACCTGCATCAAAATTATGTACAATATATACAAAAATATATACAAAAATATCAACAGATAACCTCACCTACACAACCACCCCTAAACACAGAGGGGAAGGAGGGAGGGTAAATTGGACTGCAGCAATGTGGATCCTCGAACATCTACATTTATGGTAGGTACAAAACTGTACTATGTTCTTCGTTCCACATTGCTGCAGTCCTTACTATTGGGTAGAATCCCAAAGCAGAGGTAAGGGAGGCTGGCAAATCATAAGGAAGTAGGAGCTGACAACATGCCCTGCAAAACAGCTGTGGCAAAACCAGCCCTAGACTTAGAGTAGATAGGAAGGTGATAATGCTTAGAGAAAGTATGCACTGAACTCCAAGTAGCTGCCTCCAAAATATCTTTAGTTGCCACCCCCCTTAGAAATGCTGTTGAAGTGGCAGTAGCCCTAGTGGAATGAGGCCTAATCCCAGCTGGAATCTCCTTGCCATGATGGGAATAACAAAATGCAATGCAAAACCCAATCCACCTAGAAATAGTTTGTTTTGACACAGGCTTGCCCTGAACTCAAAGCAAAAGAAACAAACAACTGCTGAGACTGCCTAAAATCCTTAGTCCTGCTTAAATAATAACGAATTGCCTGTGTACATCTAAAGTGTGCAAAATCTTTTCCCTTTATTTTGGGGGTCTGCATAAAAAGTAGGCAAATGAATAGTTTGGTTTAAAGCCACACTAGAAACCACCTTAGGCATAAAGGAAGGATTAGTGCGTAATGATACCCTATCCTTATGGAAAATCAAAAGGGCTCTACTGCCATAAGGGCCTGCAACTCAGACACCCTTCTTGCAGAAGTAATAGCCAACAGAAAAGCAGTCTTCCATGACAAGTATTTCAATTCAGCAGTAGCCGCAGGCTCAAAAGGTTGTAGAGTAAGTTTTTCCAACACAAAATTGAGATCCCAAGCAGGAGTAGGAGCTCATTGTGGGGTCTTATATTCTTTGCCCCTCTAAGAAACTGCTTGAACAAAGGATGCGAAAACAATGGTGGGTCACAATCATAGTGAGCTGAAATTGCTGCAGCATGAATCTTAATGGAAGAGAAGGACAAACCTTTGTCCAATAACTCAGTAAGATATTGAAGAGCCACACTCAAATTAGGCTCAGAAATCTCCAAATTCTTTGCTGTACTCCAAAATAAAAATCTCTTCCATTTTTCTGCGTACACTTTCCTTGTACTAGGTCTTCTAGCTTCCATAATCACATTCAAAACTTGTTGAGGAAGTTGAGACCTGCTGTGTTTCAACACAGAATATGCCAGGCTGTTAGATGAAGAGAGTGAAGCTTGACATTGAGCAGATGACCGTCCTTCTGAGATAACAGATGTGGAATCAAAGGTAAAGGCCATGGAGGCTTCCTTACCAGACTCCTTAGTAGTGGGTACCAGTGTTGCCGAGGCCAATCTGGAGCTATTAAAATCATCCTTGGCTTGTCTTGTCTGACCTTTAATAGCACCCTTGGAAGAAGAGGCAGAGGTGGAAAGGCATACACATGAAGATTTTTCCAACTGAAAGACAGAGCATCCACTTTCCAAGCTGTGTGATGAAACCCCTTTGTGCAAAACTTTGGCAGCTGGTGGTTTAGTGGAGAAGCGAACAGATCTATGTCTGGAGTTCCCCATGACACTGTCAATTTCTGAAATACATGAAGATCCAGTTTCCACTCGTGGGGATCCATGATTTGTCTGCTTAACACATCTGCTAAGGAGTTCTGTGCTCGGCAGAAACCTTGCCTGAAGAGTTAGTTGCAAGCTTAGCAGTCTCCCATAAAATCATTGCTTGCCTGCACAATGGGTAAGAATGTGTTCCCCTTGTTTGTTGATGTACCACATGACAGTTGTGTTGTCTGTTAGAATCAACACCTGCCCTGGAAGAAGTAACTCCTTGAAAGCCATTAATGCAAACTGGACTGCTAACATCTCCTTCATGTCGATATGTAGATGCTGTAGTCTGGCAGGCCACTTGTCTTGTATCCACTTTCCATTTAGATGAGCTCCCCAAGCAATGTCCGAGGCATCTGTCGTTAAAATCTGACTCGCCTCTGGCCGGGTCACAGAGAGTCCCTTGTTTAGGTGACATTCCTGAGCCCACCACAAAAATTCTTTTTGAAGGCAAGGTATTATTTGAATGACAGTGTCCAAATCCTGGCAGTGCTGTGTCCATACATTTTGAGATACCATTGTAGCTTCCTCATATGCAGTTTGGCATTGGGAAGCACCAGAATACAAGATGCCATGAACCCTAATGCTTGAAGGACTGTCCTTGCAGTCAGCACGGACTGATGAGATAGTTGATGGAAGTAAAGTGATAGACTCTTTTGTTTGTCCGGGGTTAAAAGGCCATCTGGGCTGCTGTATTCAGTCTCACACCCAGAAAGCACATGTCTTGAGAGGGTACTAGACTGGACTTTATTTCGTTCACAGAATACCCTAGGCATCTTAGCACTGCTATAACATATTCCAGATGCTGTAGAAGGTCTTCCTTTTCTTGAGCCAGAATCAGGCAGTCGTCCAAGTAAGGATAGATTTGAATTCCTTGTAGCCTGAAGTAAGCTATCACTGGAGCCAGAACCTTTGTGAATACTCTGGGCGCAGTAGATAAGCCAAAGGGCAATGCAGAGAACTGATAATGAGAATTTCCAGCTCGAAACCGCAGATACTTCCTGCAACTTAGCCTTATAGGCACATGAAGGTAAGCTTCCTTGAGATCTAAAGTTACCATCCAGTGATCTTTGCCCAGCAGAGGTAAAAGCTGTTGTAACGTCAACATCTTGAACTTGGGAATGTCCAGATAAGTGTTGAGGAGAGATAAATCCAAAATTGGTCTCCACGTGTTCCCCTTCTTTGGTACTAGGAACAGGCGAGAATAAAATCCTAGGCCCCTTTCTGATACAGGGACTGGCTGAATGGCCCCTATCTGGAGTAACTGAGAAATTTGCTTGTGAGCCTCTTTTCTTTGTGGAGGAGGAACGTCTGGCATGCCTTTGAAAGGGGGCAATGTATGGAAATAGAACCTGTAACCGTGGTGAATGATATCCAACACCCATCTGTCTTGAGTAATTAAATCCCAATTTTCTTTGAAAAGAGACAGTCTTCCTCCCAAAGGAGCTGCCAGACGAGAATCTACTGGCAGCTGAAAAGGCAGGTCATTGGGTCTGTTCTGAAAGGACTGACCCCTGCCCTCACCAGAAGTCTGAGCAGGAGAACTCCTGTTCTAGGCCTAAAAGAACCTTGAGCCCTGCCCCTACCACGTCTAGACCTACCCCTAGACTGGGAATCATAAGCAGGATATGTCCACCCCTTAGCAGGCCAATTTCTACTAAACTTGGAGGCTGCACCTGCAAAAATCTTTAACAGTTTGCATAGACTTAGCTTTGTCCTCCATTTTCTTTAAAACTGCTTCCACAGGCGAACCAAACAACACATCAGACTGTAAAGGAGCATCCAAAATCCTTGTCTTAACATGCTCAGCTAAATTCTGATCCCTCAACCAGGCATGCCTGCGAAGAACAGAACTAGTGGCAGCCACCCTCGAGGAGGCCTGTACAGCATCAAAACCACATTGCAAAGAATGCTTACCCACTTGTTCAGACACATGAACCAAATCCAGCAACTCTTTACACTCAATACCTTCCGCCAAAGCATCCACCTTAGATTTCAATTGTGAAAGGAGATAATTTTGATATTTTAGCATGTGAAACTGACAATTCAACGCTCTCATGGCTAGAGTGGAAGAAGTATACACTTTCTTTCCCCACCTATCCAAAGCCCTTGCCTCTTTATTAGTGGGAACAGGATTTTTAACCACAGAGGCCTTAACACCTTTAGGCCCCTGAGAAACAGTTTCTGGGTCCGCCCTAGGACTCTTAAACAAATACTTATGAGCTTCGGGCACCCTATAGTACCTATCAGGTTTAACAGGAGCAGGAGGCAAAGAATCAGGGTTCAGGGAAGCCTCTGCAAAAACATCTTCCACCACATTCAACACAGGAGGTATAGCTAAGGGCCTATGCTGGGGTAAAAACAAGAATTCCCTAAGCCTTTTCCTGGAATCAGAGTAATCCTGGCCTTCCCATTTAAAGTGCTCCCTCATGGAATGCAGAGTCTCTGAAAATGAGAAATCCTCAGGAGGAGAAGCTGTAGGAGTGGAATCATCCACATCAGAATCAGAATAAGGAGGATACTCCTGCAAATCTTCCGCAGAAGACTCAGAAGCCTCTGAACACTGTTCAAAACTATCAAACTCCTGATCCACCCTAGGCCTCTTATCAGGAGGGGGCATAGAACCTCTAATCATAGTAATCAAATCTTCTGCCATTTTAAGCATATGTTTCTTAGGTACAGAACCCGAAATGCTAGGAGAAGCCCCCCCTGAAGCTGAACTTGGCCTACCTCTCAAAGAAGTTTTGGCAACAGAAGGAGAGGCTCTAACTACCTTGGGAAGAGAGGGAAGAACAGTTACCTGAGAAGCCCCTCAGCCTGGCCTACCTCCTGAGAAGGCACATCCTGTAACAGTAAAGTTTCTGCCTGAGACTCCATAGAAACTCCTGGCAAAACCTCCGGCTCCACTGAGCCTTCTAAAGAACCGACGTCCGGGACTGCGGTTCATCAACCCTAGGCTTCGCTGTTTTGTCCTTGCGCTTCTTGACGAAGCGGCGCCGGAGCATCCGACGGCATTTTATAATTGCAACGCTTCCCAAACACTAACCTGGCACAGTCTAACCTCCTCTTAATAGTGCGTTTGTTAAACCTAGCACAAGAGCGGCATCCAACAACGTCGTGCTCAGGCCCTAAACAAGGTATACACAAGGTATGGTAATCCCTATGAGGTATCTGTTTCCCACAAGAAATACAGTTATTCACTTTTTCTGACATCCGGTTAAATACTGAGGCAAGAAAAACCAAAATGTTCCCAACGGGTACTTAGCCAACTCTGATTCGGTCTGAAACTCCGGCTTCGGAAATATCTCAGAACGCCAACCTGCACTCGCAAAACTGCTTCTGCATCGGACCATGCGGCAAAAAAGACTGAGGATATGACGTCGGTCATGCGCATTAGTACCCTGACGTTCTGACGTCAGTCTAATGCGCCCTGACCGACGTCAGCCATATACTCTGGTATTCGGGCCGAATGGGACAGCGGACTACCCAATAGTAAGGACTGCAGCAATGTGGAACGAAGAACATCTGCTTCTGCATCGGACCATGCGGCAAAAAAGACTGAGGATATGACGTCGGTCATGCGCATTAGTACCCTGACGTCCTGACATCAGCCTAATGCGCCTTGACCGACGTCAGCCATATACTTTGGTATTCGGGCCGACTGGACAGCGGACTACCCCCAATGGTTAGGACTGCAGCAATGTGGAATGAAGAACATCAGGGGGTTGTGATTCCTCTGACCACTAGAAGTTGGTCCACGAGTCTCACAAAGTCAAATTCTGAGAGGCTCCTGGAGGAGCAGATTGATATCCCCGATGGAGAGTCAGGTCACTCCAAGAAGGGGCTACATTGCTGACCAAAGAAGGGGTCTGCCATGGGGGAATATCGGGTCAGAGGGGCTGTTTCTCCTTTTGACACTGTGGTCTTATGACCAGTAAGATGTATAGGGAGTGGGGAAGTGACCACTGTAGGATAAACTATTTTTGGTGCCGAAAGAGACATTGGAGTCAATGTAGTAATTAAAGCCATGTTCAATGCAGTAGTCTTTATTGGTACTGTGAGTGGTACCGAGGTGGATACTCGCAGTTCTGGAACAGAGGGCAGCACTGTGGAAGGGGTGGTTGAGACCCTGGTGCCAAAGTTGATGGTGTCAATTTTGGAATTTTGGTCTTCGGCTCCAAAGACTTAAGAGTCAGTGCCAAGGGGTGAAGATGGAACCAAATAGCTGTTATGTTTGTGTTCTTTCTTGGGAGGAGGTGAACCCTCTGACCCAGAAATAGCCTCTGCAAAAGGAGTTTTTAGTAGGCCCTTGAGTATTAGTTTGTTTTTCCGCCGTTAATCGCGTGAGAAATAAAAACTTTTACAAATTTCACACAAGGTTGCATAGATAAATGAGGAACAGACAGTAAGCACAAGAGGTATGGGCATCCAAATTTGGCATTTTGTGACCACACTGGTTGCACTGTTTAAGTCTAGTTGTTCCTTTCTTTTCTGACATAGCAGAGAAGGACAAACCAAGAATAGTGCCAGACTAAACCGATTAATCCACACATACACCAAAAATTATCAAAAGAAAAAACTCTGGAAAAAGGGGGAAAAATGGGAATACCAGCAATGGTATTAAGAAATTACCTCAGAGGGTAGAGGGAAAGGCCCGTACCAGCGATGGTACTAAGAATACCCAAAATTGGTTAAGAAAAGAGAAAGGGAGGCACTAAAACAGGTATAGAACTAGCGACTAACTAATAAAGTAATATATTATAAAATTAGTAAGAAAAACTATCAAGACAGGTTTTAATAGAAAGAAATTCTAAAACACTTTGCTGAGAGCTGGCTTGACATGTCTTGATAACTACATGGCAAACAAGATCTGAAGTAGCAAGGAGAAAGGCACTATGGGTAAAGCTTAGCTGAAGAGTTTTTTGGCTTGCATAAGCTTATTATAAGGCTGACACAGTTCTGAGGATGGAACCGACATAAATTAGTAAGGAACGAATGAAGATTAACAACATCAGATCTATCTTTATGAAAGGTTAGATAACAATTTTGCATGACAAAGAAGTTCCAATATTCATTTGGTGGAAGTAATTGTAAAGAGGCACAGGGTCTTCCAAGACAGAAATTTTAAATTCAATATGGCTACAGATTGAATGGGAGCTCTAGTTAAAGCCTTCAGCAAAACTGTCAGATCCCAAATGGAAACAGGATCTCTCAAACGAGGCCTCAGGAGAAGGGTCCCTTTCAAGAAGGCCTTAGACAACCTCAAGGAAGCTACAGGAGGAGGATTGTGTCTATTATGAAAATTTAAAATGGCTGCAGGTTACACTTTAATGGCATTGTGGCTAGTTCCTGACTAAGAGACACCTACTAAGAAATCCAAAACTGAGTCTAGGGGAGCTGAAAAGGGATCCAGACCTTTAGAGGCAGACAAATTCTAAATCTTTTCCATTTAATGTCCCATGTCTTTCTGGTGTATGTCTTTTGAGAGGAAGTAATAAGTACCACCCTAGCACACAGCTTGGGATTTCTGACTATCATTGGAAGTGGAAGAAATACGCAGTCAATTTGTAGGACTTGAAATATGGGTGAAGTGTGTTGGACAGATATGAGATTAGATCCAGAACTCATAGAAGGTAGACTAGGTGAGACCACAGAAGGGGACAACAAGGTTCACAGGTGCTAAACTGCTTTCTGAAAGAACTTGATAATCAGGGGCATTGGTGGGTACATACACATACAGGAGACCCAAGGGCCAAGCATCCCTCAGTGATAGTCTCTTCAGAGGGAAGCTGCTGCAGGCTTCAGCTGCTGAAAATCTCTTATATAAAGTGTACTTGGCATTCTGTGGCAGGCTTTTTCCATTGTTTGAGTAACACAAATATCACGCAACAATGACCCAAGTATATAAGAAACAGTAAGTTGGCTAGATTTTCTACATTTTTCTCCAAGTAAAATCTTAGTTGTCTGTGGACATCCAAAGAATGGATATTTTTTTTTTCTCCTTAGTTTTATTGATTCAGAGTAGAACACAAGAAGATTAATATTCTGGTTTAGTTTAAATTCAGAAACAACCTTGGGCATAAAAGGAAGAGCTGGTCCTAAGACTTACCCTGTTCTTACAGAAGATAAATAAAGGGCAGTATATGTAATGACATGTAATTCTGACATCATTCTTGAAGTTTCAATGATTAAAGCAGTATTACAGGTCAGAGACTTCAGAAAAGATTCAGCTGCAAGTCAAAAGGAGACATGGTTAACTACTGCAGAATAAAATTTAGGTCCCAAGAAAACTGTTTTCTAGGTGGCCTAATATGCAATACCCCTTTTCAAAAATTATTGGACTTGGTATAAGTAAGAAAGGGGGTAATCCAGTTGCAGACAAGCAAAAATGGCCAAAAGGTGTACCTTGTTATAAGTGCACACAAGCAATTCCCACAGGTATGAATAAACCATAACAGCCTCACTTAGGATGGGTCTTTAATGTCACCAGGTTGAAAATCTTTCCTGTTTGGATAACTATGATCTTCTAGTAGGTTTCCTTGCCTTTTTCCTTCAAAACCTGTTGCACATCTTCAGAAAAAAAAGTGCCTAAAAGAAGGAGATTTTGCACACTGGGGTGGACAACGGCTCTCTTGTTCTCTATGATCAGGTCCACTCTGTGAGGCATTTGTTTGGTAACTGACCCATGCACACATACAAATGTTTCAAGTATGGGCATTAATGACCTTCTAGCTTGCCAATATACCAAAACACTTGTTCCCATAATAAATGTCTAGGCTGTTCTTAAAAATATCTAAACTAGCACTTGCTTTAATGTAATTTGGTAGTCTATTTCAAGCATCAGCTACTCTGTCAGAGAGCCAATTAGTACACTTCTCATTCCTATAGAATCTTCTACATAGGTTATCTGATGATTCTTTAGTACTTTTTGATAACCCCAAACATTCCCAGAGGTAGTTGTCCCTAAATGCCCTATATACCTGAATAAGATCTCCTCTTAAACAACTGTAAGAGACACTGTACAAGTTCAGATATTTTAATCTTTCATAATAACTTAGATTTTCACATCCATGGATGCCCTTGGTATATTTCTGATGTACTCCTTCCAGTTTACTCATGCTTGTTTTCCTATAGGGTTTCCATATTGTTATTCCATACTCAAGTTTGGGTCTAATGTAACTAATAAACAATGACTTCATTGTGTTTGATTTCCTAGACTTTATAAATCTTTTTATACAATCTATAACTATCATTAGCCAATTGGTTGATATTAGAAAAACTCGTAGCTGAATCTACCCATATACCCAGGTTCTTAAATGAGTCTACAGTTTCAATCACTGTGTGCTGTATTAAATATTCGCCTTTCAGTTTATGTCTCCCAAATCTCATATGCTTAGTTTTTGATGCATTTATCAACATATTATTCTCCTGTGCCCAAATGGTCAATTTAGTCAAATTATTTTGCAGACATGCCTTATCTGTAACACTTGTAATCAGTTTATCCAATTTCAGGTCGTCAACATATCGACTGTAGAACACCTCAGATGAAAAGTAAGGTCTGAAAGATACAATCTAAACACATAAGGGCCTAGGACAGAGCCCTGTTGGACACCTTGATTAACCAAGGATTTCACCTGTCCAGTTGGTGTGTGAGACTTGACATGTCCTATTTGTAAGCCATACAGCTATCCAGCTTATCAACAGTACATCAATACCTAGTTGTACTAATTTATTGATCAGTGTTTTGTGTATGACCCTGTCAAATGCTGAAGTTAAATCTATATAAATCACATCACAGCACACTTTTTCATTCATAGCTGTTATTATATTACTACAGAACATCATGTTACAGGTGGTAATAGATCTGTTTTCAAAATATGCATGCTGATATATGGTTTCAATTCCCAACCTATCCAGTTCTGACAATAACGTATCCAGTATTACCTTCGCCATTATTTTTCCACAACATGCAAGTAGACATGAGGGTCTATATGATTCGGGTTTGTCCCTTAAAGACAGGTTTAATAAGTGCATGTCTCCAATCTTGAGGAATCTCCCCATATTTATATGACCTAGTGAATAACAGATATAATGGTAGTGTAAGTTCTTGCTGAAGTGCTCTCAGGTCATTGTTACTTATTCGGTCTCCTCCCTGTGCTTTGTTTGGATCCAGTTTGCACAGTTCCTTTTCAATATAATCTAATTTGATTCCAGTATATGGGGTTACCTGGATATCACTAGGACAACTTACCATCCCTTTTGTGGAGCCAAACTGTTTTACATAAGCTTTTGTAAATATATCTATAATATGTTGTGTCTGAGAATAAATTTTAGAATCTGCACACAGTTTATCAATTTGTGCATCTTTACTCCTTCCACATCTTGTGTCTATAAAAAGGTTTCCTATTATGCTCAATAACTTTATATAAATTTTCTTCAAATTTTTCTTGATCTTGTCGAACACTATGCTTAATCTGTTTGTCCAGCTTGTTTAGTTCAGTTTTCAAAGTTGTAGTTTGACCTCTCTTCCATTTCTTATATTTTTTTGTCTCTCACCTTAATCAGGTAATCCTGATGTTAAACATTTTTTTTACTTTTTGCACTCAATTTCTCTTTCAAAACTTTCCACATTCCATCTGCAGTTTTTCCACTGAACACCTCACTCATTAGTTTTATATAGTAACTGTTTTACTTCCCTATAATCTGTAATTAACCTTCTGTGCATTGGCTTAGATTTCAGTTTAGCAGAATTATCTAGCAAAAAATTAACCTTAACCCCATGATCACTGCACATCAATGGTGGTAAAACTTGAAGTTACAGTAATTTCTTTGGGAACACAAACAATATCTAGTATATTCTGTCCCCTGGTAGGTTTTTTTTTTACAATCTGAAGCATTTGTTGTTCCTGGATATACTCTGAATAATTTATTTACTAACGACTACTTGCCAGACTAATGAGAAGAAAGAACAATATTGTTTGGGTCAAAAGACCGTCACAAGCCCTTCTCTATCCCAACTGGCTGCCTGTCTACCCTTTTTACTAACTTGTGCCTCTCCTTCTTGCAACCACTAATGACTAGTCTTCTTTACATTTTCCCCTAGTAGTCTGCAAGATTGGTATAATCACCCTCGACAGACACAGTGGTCATATGTACATAAGCAGCTATGCTGTGAGGGGAAGAAGACACCTTTCAGAAACACCTTGCACCAGAATAGTCTCTGGAGAGGAAATGATTCAAACAGCCTTGTAACAGGCTCTTCTCTTCCATCAAGGGGTGGCAGGAACAAGTCTAGGCCTTTCCAGTGAATGTTTACGTGAACCTTCCCTCTACCTACTAAAATCATTTTTATGGCCTTTGCCTGTTAGGAGGAGTAGACTCTTTGTGGGAACATATTCTTTCAGACAGCAAACAGGCTGATTTCTGAAGTGCCCTCTGCAGGGATGAAGCTGCGACTCAGTACATCTGCCAAGCATACTGGAGTCCAAGGAAATGTTAATGTTGACCAGCAAGTTAATTTAGCAAGTGATCCAGTCTTATACCCAGGTAATTACTTTGAAGAGGTGATAAGAGTGCAGGCACCATAGCATTACCTAACAAGCATTCAGTAGAGTTATTAAAGCCTACAAGGCCAGAAATGAGGTTCTTAGCTCACAGACTAATGTGGAATCATTTTTTTTTCCAAAGAACTACACAAGCTCTGAAGCAAGAAAGACTTTAAGTGGACTCTCAGTATTCTAGAGAAACATTCCACATAAGGATTTATACTGGGGGGTGGTTTAGATTGAAAACTCATCTTCAAGACTGGGGCCAAAACTCACCAATCTAGAGAGGTGATGCAGTGATATGAAACTGACAACAGTCAGCGAACTGTTCACTATAGAACCTGCACATGAAGGTGGTTCAAAGGCATGAGAGCATGGTCTCCAGTGGATGCAGGAGATGCCACTCTTGCATCAGTTTCTCTGATACCACCCAGAAGAGTTCCTGGGTTCTGTCAAATGAGTACTGTCTCTTATGATGCACTGTACTGGCAAGCATAGAGAAACCTCCAATAAATCACTAAAACCAGGCACAGTAATGCCAAAATTAAAAACACAATATGTAAGTTTGGATGGAAGTGCTCAGCAAACAGTCTACATAAGGGAACACTAGGAAAAGTACAGTTGTGTACACTTACCACACATGTAGATGTCCGTGTGTATTCACTGTTGCAGTCATCAGACTTGGGTTATCCTGCCAAGGGTAGCCCTCAGTCAGCCTAAATACAAGAGGCTTAGTATTTCTGCATCGGTTGCTGTCACTCCAGGATTGACGTCAGGTCATGATGGTATAAAAACAGGCAGCTAATGCCATTACATCAGTTTTTCTTGCCCCAAATGTCAGGACCCCCCCAAAAGGGAGCTAAGTTATGGTGGAGTAACAACACCAGTAGAAAGTAAATACCAATAGCCCTGTAGGGGTGAGGGAGAGAGAGAGAAAAAACAAGGAGGCTGGAGGGTGGGAAACCAGGACTGCAACAGTGAATACACTGGAACATCTACATTTATGTGTAAACAACTGTACTATGTTCTTTGTGTTTCACTGTTGCAGTCATCACACTAGGGTTGATTCCCAAAGCTGAGGATCGGGTGGAGGCAGTCAAGAAGAGTTGGGGCTGGCTAGAATGCCCTTCAGGACTGTGGCTGCAAAGCCTGCCCTGGAATTTGTAAAGATAGGCAGGTGGTAATGCTTGGTGAAGGTATGAACAGAACTCCATGTTGCAGCTTCCAGGATGTCCCTGGTAAGGACCCCTCTGAGTAAGGCTGTAGAGGTTGAAGTTTCTCTAGTTGAATGTGTTCTGAACCCAGTGGGGGTGGTTTCTCATGGTGTTTGTAACATAAATGGATGCAGTGTGCTTATCCATTTGGAAATGGTTTGTTTTGATATGGCTTTGCCCTCTGCCCCTGGTGCAAAGCTCACTAGTAACTGGTCACACTTCCTAAAGGGCTTAGTCCTATCCAGGTAGAATCTGAGCTGTCTGTGCACATCTAAAGAGTGCAGGATCCTTTCCCCCTTATTTTGAGGTTTATGGAAAAAAGGTGGGCAAATGAATAGATTGGTTGAGAGCCACACCGTACACCACCTTAGGCATGAAAGTTGGGTTAGTCCTGAGGGAGACCCTGTCAGCATGAAAAATGATGAAAGGTTCCACAGCCATAAGTGCTTGTAACTCAGACACTCTTCTAGCTGAAGTGATGACCAGAAGCAAGGCTGTTTTCCAAGAGAGGAATTTTAACTCTGCTGAAGCTGCAGGTTCAAGGGGGGGGGGGTGAGCTTTTCCAACACAAAGTTAAGGTCCCAAGCAGGAGTAGGGGCTCCCCTTGGTTGCCTTAAGTTGTTAGCTCCTCTCAGGAATTGTTTGATGAGAGGGTGCGAGAAGACAGGTGGCTCAGTGTTGTAATCTGCAGAGATGGCAGAGGCATGGATTTTAATGGAAGAGAAGGATAGGCCCCTGTGGAGTAGTTCTGCTAGATAATCCAGGATGAGAGATAAGGAGGGCTGTGCTGGGTCAGCTCCTTTAGTCTGGATCCAGGAAAAATACCTTTCCACTTGTCAGCATTTGATTTTCTAGTACTGGATCGTCTGGCTTCACATATGACATCTAGGGCTTGTTTGCTTAGGGTGGCCACTGGAGGAGAAGTCAAGGAAAAAGCCAGGCTGCTAGGTGCAGTCTCTGCAACTGTGGATGCAAGAACTCTCCCTCCTGCTGAGTTAGGAGAGTTGGAATATGGGGTAGGTGCCATGGAGGCAACGGGGACAGACTGCGCAGTAGCGGGTACCAGTGTTGGCGTGGCCAGTCTGGGGCAATCAGGATTGCCCTTGGTCTTTCCTCCCTTATTTTGAGTAATACTCTGGTCAGAAGAGGTAGAGGGAAATGCATAGATTGAGAGGTTTGCCCACTGGAAGGATAGGTCATCCACTTTCCAGGCCTTGCTGTGAGGTTCCCTCCCTGGACTACATGAAAAGAGACATAGAGGAGCTCTCTGAGCATGTAGCCCAGGCCGGTATGACCCTGACCTTGAGTAGCATCTTACCCTCACCAAGAATGATGCCACAACATGAAGACAAGATGATCAATTTCAACAATTGGCTTAAGTACTGGTGTCATTCAAAGGGGATCCAATGCCTGTCAGCTTGGGATGATATGCTCAACAAGCCAAGATGCTTAGCTAGGGATGGCTTGCACCTGTCACCCCTGGGCTTTCGGATATTGGCAAAGGCTCTTGCTACCCCCACAGTGCCTTTTTTAGGCAAGGCTCAAAAGACAAACCCACCTCCATAGGTATCACAAGGGATAAGAAACTAAGAGTAATGCTACTCAACGCCAGAAGTCTAAACCTCAAGATGCATGCACTCGAAACTCTCCTTAGCATGGAGAACATAGATATCTGTGCAGTAACAGAAACCTGGTTCAGGGCTCCCGAGAGCACCCCAGCACTACCAGGTTATACCTCATACCATGCTTTTCAGCCCCAAAACTTGGACCGAACCACAAAAGGAGGGGGAGTATCGATATTCATCAAAGATACCCACACCTCCAGGTTGGTGGCAAAGCACGAAGCATCAAAGACTATCCATGTGCAACTAACAGTGGGTAAAACTGCCTTCCAGTTTATAGCCTGCTACAGACCACCCTCCCAAACCCAAAAACCCCACTCGGCCTTCCTGAGAACACTGGAAAATATGAAGGTCTCTCCAAACACCATTATATTGGGTGACTTCAACTACCCAAACAGACTGGGAGCATTACTCTAGCGCCAACACCCTAGCCCAAAGGTTCCTAGAATTTATAAACTCAAATGCTATGGAACAACTTGTTACCACTCCCACAAGAGGGAAAACATACTGGACCTGATCATCACCAACATGGGGACTCTATGCTCCAGACCAGAAGTGTATCCCTCACTGGTAAGATCAGACCATAAACTAATCTCACTGGATATTCACATCTCGACCCCACCCCCTGCCTAGAAAACTACAGTGAAAAACTTCTCTAAAGCAAATTTCACACCCCTCAAAACCGAGGTGGAATCCTTCAAAGCCCCCGGCCTGTGGAAAATATGGCCCAGACCGCAGAATCCTTTATAAACGCATTCTATGAACACCTTCAGGAATGCATGGATCATGCGATCCCAAATAAAACCAAGACCCAATCCTCCAAAGGCAGACATCCTGTCTGGTGGACCCCAGCCATAAACAAACTATACAATAGAAGGAGGAAGCTACTAAATGATAGAGCAAAATCCCAAAAAGGGAAGGCATCACTGATCAGTATTAGCAAAAAACTACGGGCACTCATAAAATTGTCTAAGGCCAGCTTTGAGAGAAAAATTGCACAGGACACTAAGGATAATCACAAGGCTTTCTTTAGTTATGTTAGGAACCTGGGTGGTAATTCCCAGATATGCTCAGAATTAGTCCAAAATGACAAAAAATACATCGAACCCACAGACACTGCCAACATCCTAGCTGACAGGTTCAGCACAAACTTCTCCACCCCCTCACCACCAAAGAGCAAATATCTATCCTAGCAGAGTGCTGCCCCCCTGACGTCTCAGCTGCTCAGGTAAGGGCCGCCCTTCTCCAAAGCAAAAAACACAGCATCAATGGGACCAGACGGTGTCCCGGCTGCCCCTACATGAACTCCAAGAAGAGCTAAACCCAAACATAAAACTACTGTTCAATCTCAGCCTTACTACAGGATATGTGCCCAAAGAGTGGCGTGCAGCAACAGTGGTCCCTCTCCATAAAGGTGGTGCCTCAACGGATCCTGGAAACTATCGCCCCATAAGCCTGACTAGCTTGGTCTGCAAAGCTATGGAAAGGATCACCATGGACCTCATAAATAAAGATATTGGGGACCTACAGACACTGGATCCTACCCAGTTCGGCTTTGTTAAGGGCAGATCCTGCCTCTTAAACCTGGTTGATTTCTTTGAAACAGTCACCAAGGCCATTGACGAGGGGAAGGTGTTCCACACAACCTACCTGGACCTCGCAAAAGCCTTCGATACAATACCCCACTCGGGCATTATAGATAAGCTCACCAGCTTAAATATAAACCCCTATGTCACTAGATGGATTGCAAACTGGCTCAATGACAGAACCCACATGGTTAGAATTGCTGGAGTCATGTCAGACTCCAAACCAGTTACAAGTGGTGTCCCACAAGGCTCAGTCCTGGGACCTCTCTTGTTCGGTATACATTTCCCGGAGGTACAGGCCAACACGGAAGGACTGTGGCTGACCAAGTTTGCAGATGACTGAAAACTGGGCGCCATAATAGACTCTCCAGCTGACAAACGCATCCTCCAAAAGGGCCTCATAGAAACAGACAACTGGTGCCAGAGCCATGGCCTCAAGCTAAATGCCAAAAAGTGTATAGTCATCCCTTTGGCAAAAACAAAGTGCCCACAAATTACCACATAGGTGGTAATCCATTAAGTACAGAAGAAGTAATTAGGGACCTGGGGACCCAAGTTGATAGCAATCTCTCATTTGACAACCACATGGCCAAAGTGGTTAGAAAAACATTTTATATAGCCCACCTAATCATGAAGGGATTCACATCTAGATCAGGGGAGGTCATCGTGCCTCCTTACTCATCCCTCATCAGGCCCATAATTGAGTACAATGCCCGTTTTGGGATGTACCTTACCAGACACCTGCAGCAACTGGAAAGACCCCAAAAGTACCTCACCAAGAGGATCAAAGGGCTCAAGCAGATGCCATATGCTGCCCGGTTAAAGAAACTCCAGCTCTACTCAGTGGCATACCGCCTGTTCAGAGGCGATCTGTGCCTGACGTATAAAGCCATGTCCAACCCAGAATTAATGGACATGCTGCACCTCAGAAAATCCAAATCCCATCGAGCTACGCTTGAGAGACTTGAACCTCAGCACTGAAATAAATAGGACATGCTGGAGGGACAGATTCATAACCCAGAGGCTCCCTTCACTCTGGAATAAAATCCCAGTCCAGGTTAGGCAGAGTCCCTCATTGACTCTCTTTAAGAGGAATCTTGATGAGTGGATGGGAGATCATAGGTTTACCCCGGGTATCACTTCTGTGTCACTGTTAGACAAAGGCACAGTATACTAACCTCGAAAAAGGGCATAGCAAAATAAATTTAAAATGGGTGGCGAAAGCCAAATACATTCTGGCTAGGATTATAAATGCCCTAGGGCAGATAGCCTAGTATGAACCTATGAACCTGGTGCAGACTTTGTTGAGCTGGTGGTTGTAGGGGGGAGACAAATAGGTCCACCTTGGGGGTATCCCATTTTTGGGTCACAAGGTTGAAGGTGTTGTGGTTTAATTGCCACTCATGTGGGTCTAGGAGATTTCTGCTTAAGTTGTCTGCCAGAGAGTTTTGGTTGCCTGGCAGGAATTGAGCTTGCAGATGAATATGTATGGCTGAGGCCGTGTTCCAAAGGGTCATGGCTAGCCTGCAGAGAGGGTTGGAGTGGGTTCCCCCCTGCTTGTTGATGTACCATATCACTGTGGTGTTGTCTGTTTTGATAAGTAGAGGCCCCGGAGAGAGCAGGGGACTGAAAGCTGTCACCGCATGTTGAACAGCTAGCATCTCTTTTAGGCTGATGTGCAGATGAATTTGATTTGGGCTCCAATTGCCCTGAATACACCTGCCGTCCAGGTGAGTAACACAGGTATAGTCTGATGCATCTGTGGTTAGGGTCTGGGTGATTTGGTGTTGTGAAAAGGGAATTCCCTTGTTGTGGTTGCATGCTGCTGTCCACCAAAGAAAATCTTTCCTTAGACAGGATATCATAGGTATAATAGTTTACAGGTCTCGTGAATGTTGACACCAAAGGCTTTAAGTACCACTGAAGTTTCCTCATATGCAGTCTGGCATATGGAATTAGTAGAATGCAGGAGGCCATGAACCCTAGAGCTTGCAGGATTGTTCTTGCGGATAACTGGGTTCTGGTGGCCAACAGCACTGCCCTCATCTCCAGAACACTGATATGCAGGGAGGTCTCTGTGTCGTTCCATGTGCCTTGGACTGTTCTGCCTGAGCAATGCCCCCCACCCGAGGCGAGAAGCATCCGTGGTCACCGTGACGAGAGGAGGTGGAGCGCAGAAGGGGCGACCTGTATGGAGGTCTGGGGAATGAAGCCACCATAACAGGGCCCTCCTGCAAGCCTTGCTGATAGAGACAGGGTGATTGAGATGAAGAAGCTGAAAGGACCATTGTACTTGAAGGGTCCACTGTAGTACCCTCATGTTTAGGCGAGCGCATGGAAGGAGTGTAATTACCGCTGCCATAGAGCCCAGTGCTCTCAGGACCAATTCCGCGGGTGTAGCTTCTGATTGGAGGATGGCCTGCACATGTAAACTCAGATTCTGTAGTCGTTCTGGAGTGAGGTAGGCTCGCAGACTTCTCGTATCTAATCTGGCCCCTATGAAGTCTATCACTTGTGTCGGAGCAAGGGAGGATTTGTCCATATTGATCGTGATGCCTAACTGGGGGGCTAGGTGAAGAAAAAATCTCTGGCTGAGAAGAGTAGATGCCTTGTTGGGGCGGTCAGGAGCCAGTCGTACAGGTACGGGAAGACCTGCATTCCCTGAAGTCTCAGGTCGGCCGCTATCACTGCTAAAACTTTGGTGAACACCCTGGGGGCTGTGGTGAGGCCAAAGGGAAGGACCCTGAACTGATAGTGGCTGGCTCCCAGCCGGAAGCGGAGAAACCTCCTGGATCGTCTGTCCATTAAGATGTGGTAGTACGCATCCTTGAGGTCTATTGAGCACATCCAGTCGTTCTCCCGCAACAGGGGGAGAATGGATTGAAGAGTGACCATTCGGAATTTCTCCTTGGTTACCGACAGGTTCAAGAGGGAAAGGTCTAGAATTGGTCTCAGGTCCCCCGTCTTTTTTGGCACCAGAAAGAACCTGGAGTAAAACCCTAATCCGAGCTGGTCTGGGGGGACGGGTTAGATGGCCCTTTTTTCTAGCAGCTGCTGGATTTCTGCGGCTGCAGCCTCCCTCTGATCGGGTGGTACATCCGGGAGGCTCTTGAGTCTGGGAACATGTAGCATAGGGATTTTGCAGCCTCTGGATATAATCTGAAGCACCCAGCGGTCTGATGTGATGGACTCCCATGCCGCCAGGTGCCTCGAGAAGCACCCCCCCCCCCGACTGCCTCCAGAGTGGAGCAGTTGGGCAACCCTTCAGGGCTGTTGCGTGGGCCGATCAGAGAAGGATTCTCTGGACCCAAAATTTCTCGGAGCCCCTCTGCCTCTAGGGCGGCGTCCTCCCTGTCCTCCTCTGCCACGGAAGGACTGGTTGTCCGGAGCAGGTTGGGAATGTTGCGATTTCCGGAACCACATCTTCTTCTGTCCCTTTTGGTTCTTGGAAAAGGACCTCTGGGGAGCAGAGAAGTGGACTTCGACGGCAGACAACGTCTTCCCGTCCTTCTCGCTCTGGACAAGTGTCTCGCGAACGGTCTTGCCAAACAAAGCAGAACCATCAAAGGGGGCATTCGCAAAGGATGCCTTGAAGGGCTCCACGAAGTCACAATGTTGGAGCCAGGCCTGGCATCTCATAACTAGGCCAGCTCCGCTAGCTCTAGCGGCTCCCTCAGTTGCGTGAGACAAAAGCCGCATAGAGGTATTAGAAAGAGATCTCAGAGTGGCCATACGAGTGGAGTACAATTGCTTGTCCTCCGCCGACATGGACTCCGGGGGGGGGGGGCAGCGTATTCTTTAATAAGATCCCGCTGCATCCTGATGACATGTGCCATGTAGTTCAGAGACCTTACTGAGAAGCTGAGAAGGTCGCTGAACTGAATTACCCACTTCCCAAGGCGATCCATCAAGCGAGACTCCTTGCTCGGAGGATGGACCGAGGGGCTCTCCTCAGCTAGTTCCCTCTGAGTGGCTGCCGCCGTCAACATGGCATCTACAGAGGGACCCTTGCTCCAGTGGGGCCGGTCTGCGGGGGGGGGGTTCAAAATTCTATCCGGGCGCTTGGGAATAGGCTCCACAGTGTCCGGCTCCTTCCAAGTCCTGGTGGTCACAAGGTCCACCAGGGGGTCAGCCGGAGGGGACACCCAAGAGGTAGACGGGCCTGCTTCGAATGCCTCCAGGAACACGGACTCGGAGGAAGCCTTGGGGGCAGACCACCCCCCTCTGAGCCTAAGCATTTCCATGATGTCTCCAAAGGAGACATCCTCAGGGGGGTGACCTTGGGGAGCCTTCCCCTTCATCCAAGTCCATGTCCTCTGTTAAGGACTCGGGGGAGTCCACGTGCCTCCTCTTACACTTATGCTTGCGAGGCACTTCCTCGGGGGGGCTGTCCGAGGAGGTCTCACCAGCAATGTCCTGTTCCAAAGGAACAACCTAGGACATCGAATGCAGGCTGTCCCTGTGGCCGGGTGATGGAAGCCTGACCCAGCAGAGAGGGAGTGCAGGGCGGAGTCGAGACAAGGGCTGGAGGTCTGGATGCTGTCGACAGAGCCCTCTCCACTAAATCGAAGGCCGAGGGGGAGCCGCTCTCCCTGGGCTCTGAGAGCAGACTCCCACTCGGATTCGATGAAGGGATTGGAACTGGTGCCGAGACCGTTGGATCCGAGGGACCAGTGTGCTCCGACCTGGACGGAGCCGAAGGCACACTGAATCCCTCGGATCCGAAGCTCGGGCCACGGCTCCGAGAGGTTGGATCCGACGATGGAACCGACAGACTCGAGGGTAGGGTAGGATCTGAAGTACCCAGTACTGTCGGCGCCGACCCACCCGGCTCCAACGCTGCCCAGCTCCAAGCACTCCGAACCCAGAAAGCGGGTCGGAGAAGGAGCTGAGCAAAAAAGGGTGTCGAGCTCCCCCCCGAAGGGGGGGGGGCAGGAGCACTCCCATCTGCAGCTGGGCCTGGATGAACCTTCTCATCATCCGGTCCAAGTCTGCATCAAACAGGCTGTAGGTGGATCTCGACGAGGCCACCGAGGCAGGCATGGAGTGCCGCCTTGATGACCTCGGATCAGGTCTCCTCCTCCTCCTCCGGTCCCGGTGAGAAGCAAGGTGATCGGAGCAGAGGAGGAGGAGACCTGGAAGCCGTGGAGGGAGAAGCCCACTTAGCTGGGGGGGCTGAAGCAGAGGCCTCTGCCCGCCGCTTGTGGTGCTTCTCCCTCCATTTCTCCCTCCTGGCCTCCCTGTCCTCTGACGCTTTAGTGGGAGTTTGAATCCTGGCCGGAGGAAGGGGGGCAGGAGTGGCCACCACCACAGGCTGGGGAGATGCCATGGGAGTAGCGGAGGCCGAAGCCGACTCGGGGGGCAAAAGTCCCGCCAAGACCAGCTTCGACCTCCGCTCTTTCAGTGCCCTGGGGTTGAACCCTGCACAAATCGTGCATCCTGAGGACAGATGTTCAACCCCAAGGCACCGAACACACCAAGTGTGGCCATCCGCTGGGGAGAGCTTATGGCCACACTCGGTGCATTTAGAAAAAATAGGCTTTGGGGCCTCAGACATGTCCCAAAAGTAAGAAACACTACTCACGCACACAAGGCCCCAAACGCAACACACACAATCACACACTAACGACCAGCGAGGGGAGGGTAACACTAAAATATATATTTTTTTTTTTTTTAAAAAAAAGAACTAAAGGGAAGCCTGATACACACACACTAATTACTGACAGAAAAAAAGGGGCTAAAGAGAGAAAATAGCAACACTTATCTCGAAATCGCCAGGAGCTCAAAATCCAGCTGACACACACTAGAGCGGCAAACTAGATCTGAGGTTATTTGGGGTTGGCAGGGGATTATGGGTGAGGGGAGGAGCTAGGAGCTCGGATCCATAGCTGTATAAATAGTTGCCGTATCGGATCCAAGACCCACAGGTTGCTGACAAATGAAGTCCCTACTCCAGATCATGTTATTCTATCAACTTACCAAGTTTGTAAGAAAAAATATTTAAAAAGTTTCCCTATTTTTGGACCTTTGTCCCACCATTATTTATGGCTTTGCCCAGATTAGTGAATCTACAGTCCCAACTCTTGGAAAGAAATTTTACACCATATCTATCCACAAAGGTGGGAACTCTGTAGAACTCTCTAATCACCACCCTACTGCCATACTCTCTCCTTTTTCTAAAATTCTTGAGCACTATGTCCATAAACAAATCCTATCTTATCTAATGTCTGAAAACCTAATCACTTCTACTCAGCATGGCTTTCTCCCCCACCACAGCTCTTATCTCCTTTACTAAGTCCATCTCCCTTACCACAGACAATAACAAGCTAGTGTCCTGCCTCTTCCTTGACCTCTCCAAAGCCTTTGACACGGTCTCCCATTCCCTTCTCCTCTTCAAAATAACTCAACTTAACCTCTCCCCTACAACTATTTCCTGGTTTACTAGCTCCCTTACTAACAGACAGCAATCCGTCAAATGGCTCGCTGCTCTATCTCCCTTTTCCCCATAAAAATGGATGTTCCACAAGGCTCCATTTTTAGCCCCCTTCTTTTTAGCATGTCAATCAACTCCATACATCTTGTCCTCAGTCTTCTCTCAAACAGTATGCAGATGAATCCATTGTCATTACTTCTTCTGACAATCCCTCTGATCTGCTTTCTTACTCAAACCTCGTTTAACCTCACAAACTTGGCTTACTAATAACAATCTTATCCTTAACCCTAAAAAGACACAACTTGTCCTATTCCTTATCTAAATCTCAGTCATATTAAATGCTCTTTAACTATCTCTTCCTTAAATAACACCATCTTTTCTGAACCTCAAAGTTACTTGGTGTTATCATTGATGACCAACAAATTAAATTTCCATGTGCAAAACTGTATACATAAAACCCATCAAACACTTGGCTTGCTGTATAGAAACCAAAGCTTCCTTACCCCTAACTCCAAAATATCACTTGCTCAGGCATTTCTCCTTCCTAATGTCCTGTGCTGTTCTCAAGTTCATACTAATTTACAGCCCCTCTCTTCTATCTAAACTTGAAACCACATGTAACAAAGTGGCTAGATTTGAGCTAATTTGCCTCTGAAATTTCATCACTGTCTTGCACCCCAGAATATCAGCTGGTTAGAATTTCCTTACCAACTCATATATTCTCAACTTCTTATAATCCACTCCATCTTAAATAAACCATCCTTCTGCCCAAGCATGTCCTCTCTCATCTTCCTCTATAACCCATCACGCCCCCTTAGAAGTTATGACCAACACCCATTACAGATTTATAAACCAGAAAAATTACTACAACAAAACTTATACTTCTATCTTTCTGCTCTCTCTTAGAATAAGCTTCTCTTAGCCCTTAGAAATATCATTCAACCACAAGAATTCAGGCCTTCTACTTAGCAGCAGGAGATGTATTTGTAACCATCTCACTTAAATGTACTCCCCTTCCTCCTTCCTGCCCTTCCCTCTTTTCCCCTACCCTCACTTTCCTCTCTTCCACCTCTCTTCCCACATACCCTCTAACTATTCTAACTTTGCAACCTTTGAATATTTCTCTACTACTCACCTCTCCAATTTCTGCTCCAATACTCTCATAATTATTCCATACCCACTCCTCTTACCGCTTTCATTTTCCCCATTTTACTTTTTCTTCGTATTCTTGACAAAACAGCTCTTATTTCTCTCCTGTTTGACCACCTTTAACTAGTTCCTAGGCATCTTTACAACTTCACTCTGGCCAAATGCTCTTTTTTACCCATTTCTAATTTGTCTTCCCATTTTCAACATCGCTCCTTGTAAATCATTATGCTACCTAACAATCTTTGTAATACATACACATTTTTGCATTTGCATTCAAGTTTGTTATTCTGTACTTTGAACATCCTTTCCTGTATAATTTATTCGTTGGAGTGTTTTCTTTTTTCCTTCTTACAGAATTTGTTTTGTAAACCTATATATTTTTATTTCTGTACCACAAATGTATTACTTGTAGGACTGGTTCTTAAACCTATTTTTTTTTTTAATTTTTTGTAAAATCCTTGTCTTTGGAGATTTTCTGCTAGGGCCTCCGCTAAAAAAGTGCATATGCTCAGATGGACTACTCTGGTTAACAAATGTCAAATAAATACATAATTTCTTGCTCTGAGGCCGACAGAGATGCTAGACACAGCATCTGCATAGTCATACACATTCTTTAGAGTAGGTTTACATAGTTGAGAAAGATTAGAAGCAATAGGATTCAGAAAGGAGCTATCATTTGAAAGTAGAGAGGCAGAGTATTCCATCAAACTATCTGCACAATCACATAAAATGCAAAAAAGTTGCTCTATTGCTGCAGCCACTTGTATGGATTTCAGTTTTTTTTTTTTTTTTTAATATAGCCCTTCCAAATGCTTTCTTGCATTACTTTTCCATATTTCATTAGCCTGAAGTACTATCTTGCCAGCTATCATTCCTTTCACATTATCCCAGAACTCCCCTATAAATATTTTGTTCTCATTTAGGACTTCTGTAAAGTGCCTTCAAAACAGGTATTGAAAGACTTTGTCTTCAGCAGATAAGCAGGAAAATGCTAGTGTCTATTCTCACTACTGTTTCTCTCGACCTTCATGACCAGCAGCAGAGGGGAATGCTCACAGTATATGTTGTGTATGCATCCTTTTTATTAATGGCTCATGGCCTCATGAAATAAATCTATCAAACCTGTAATTATACAAATCTTGAGATCTTAAAGAATATTTATATGGCATGACTGCCATTTGCGATCACTAGAGATGGAGATCTTGGATTTTTACTGCTTGTATTGTGAAGGAACACATTTTGCATTGGAAAACCATCTCCTTGTATCTTTTGGAGAAGAGGGATTACCCATAGTCTGACAAAAATATTTCCATTACATTTAACATTTCCATAAAAGGAATACATCCTAGTGGAGAACCTAAAGAGTTTGAAGAATTTTCCTTATCGGAATCTTAAGAAGAGTGAATCTGCCGCCTGTCAAAATTCTGCCTTTCATAAGTAGACTCTCAAGATATATTTTTTTTCCATTTGTTCTTACCTCATACATTTTTCACAGGTACTTGGTGTTCTAACAATCTATAGATGCTGGTCTCAGATACAGAGTTCCCTGCTGTTTCTATATGACAAAACTGAATAAGGCTTGTATCAATGCTGACTAAATACAAGACCTAAACACCAATAGTTAAAGAAATGCCAGCATGAGACCAGAGTATGTCCTCACAGTGAATGAGGCACAGTTTATGACTTATTTACTTATTTTTGGTCAGGGATAAAAGGACACAATGCAAACAATATGAAAGTTATGTTCTTACCATAACACAATCTGTGTTGTCTTCTTCCATCCATCTCAACCTGGGGATTATCGGATCAGAGACCAAAAACTCAGAACTTGGTTCTGAAGCTTGAGTTCCTCTCATATAATGAACTACATCATTTAATCTCCTCAGATGAAGTTTGCCACTCCTGTACTGGTCTCCACTACAAGGTACTAAACAAAGACAACAGACCGAGATTTGATGCAGCTTAAAATAATAATTTTGAAGGTCTGCAAGGTCCTTTAGAAGTAGCACTCAACAAATGCCAATTTGGAAGGAGGGAATGCTGAGACAGAAAAGGAAAACATGGATCTAGTGTTATGGTAAGCACATAACTTTCTTATCTGATGTTGTCTTTTCCATCCTCTTCAGTCAGTTGAACAGAGTCTCCAGACAGGCTGATCTGGATGGTACTATGGAAGGACATTCCGGAGGATGGTGAAGCCAAACACTGCTCTCAGCCTTGATTGTATATTAAGCTAATAATGTATAACAAAGATATATATTTTGGAACATGTAGCTGCTCAGTATATGTCACCCAATGATGTGTAATGGAGGTAAGCTGCAGAGGTAGAACTGCTCCTATACAGTGAGGCTCGGGGTTGGATGGCAAGGACAACCCATAACCCATTGACATTAGACACATGAGAGATGCAATCTGGACAATGTTACCTTGGGCACTCCTGTTCCCAGTTTTGTTTTGGAAAAGTAGATAAAAAGCTGACCAAACTTCCTGTTGTCCTTTGCTCCATGCAAATATAACCTTAACAGTCAGTGAAGATCCAAACAATGAAACTTGTACTCATCTTTATTAACAAAGTTCGAGAAAAATACTGACAAATAAACAAACTGGTTTAGGTTAGACTAAAAGTCCACCTTAGGTGAAAAGGCTGGATTAATCAAAGAAAAAAGAATATTCTTACCATAAGATTCCATCTGTGATGTTGATCTTCATTCATTCATTATTGATGGGTGTCTGTTCCGTCCTCAGAACCGAGTCGCCCTTATAACAAGCTTGTGCCAGCCAAAAAACTCATGAGCTAACTTTTACCCATAGTGTCCCTCTTCCTGTTACCTCAGATCGAGTTTGCCTGTGATAAAGAAAGCAGAGGCTTTTGCTGAGCAGGTCCCCTAATGCGGGATTTGGACCAAATCTGAACCTCCAGGAGCCCCTTGGAGGGGGAAGGAGGGTGGGACGTAATGAATAAAGAACACAGATGGAATTTTATAGTAAGAACATAGCTTCTTTGTCTGATGTTGTTAATTGTCATTAATTCCTTACTGATGGGACAGAGTCCCTAGCTACTTTATGTCTTGGGAGGCCCTATGGAAGGATGTTCCCGAGTACCATTGAACCAAAGGAAGCTATCCCCCTGCAGACAAAATCCAATTTGTAATGAGTGATAAAGGTACAAGGGGTAGCCCATGTTGCAGCTGCACAGATATCATCCAATGAAGCCCTTGAATGAAAAAGCACAGAATTCACCACTGATCTGGTTGAGTATGCTTTGACCTTACTCGGTAGAGGAGTTTTATTCTGTTGGTAGATAAAGCTTATACAATTTCTCAACCACTTAGATAATGTTACCTTAGAAACGTTTCCCAAATTTGGTCCCAAATAGGAAACAAATAACTGGTCGGATTTACGTACTGATTTAGTTCTCTCTAGGTAAAATGGTAACGGTCTATGAAGTTTGGAAAAAAGACTGGTAGGTCAACTGTCTGATTAATAGTCAATTCCGAAATAACTTATGGCAGAAAGGAAGGGTTAGTCCAGAGTGATACTCTGTCCTTATGAAAGACCATGTAAGGACATTTTATGCACAAGGCTTGAAGTTTGGATATGCATCTTGCTGACATGATGGCCACTAAAATTAGGTATTTCCAGGATAAGAATTTTATATCGTACGTGGCAGCAGACTTGAAAGGTGATCATGTCAGGGGATTGCAGAACTAGTGTCAAACTCCAAGGTTTGATTGGTTCTTTGAAGGGTGATCTGATGTCTGAGACCCCTTTCAAGAAGGTTTTACAGAGACGATGAGAAATTAAGGATGAGTCTTGGAATCCATTGTGAAAGTGAGACAGCAGTCAGATGTACTCAAATAGTGGAGGCTGCTGGTCCTGAATGAAGGCGGCTTGACAATGCAATACCACACTAACTGGAGCTGAGCAAGGGGGCTAGTTCTTTCTGTCGAGACCAAATAAGGAATCTCTTCCACTTGCTAAGATAAATTTTTCTGGTGGATGGCTTGTGTGAAGCCAGAAGAATGTTGCGTACAGGGCAGGTAAGGTTACTCTTCCTGGCAATTACTGGAAGTGGAGAAACCAAGCTGTTAGTTTGAGACTGGATATGTTTGGATGTATCAACCCCTGCGGGTGCAACAGTAATTCCGGAGTTGGACCAGAATCCATGGTTGGTGTACTAGGTGAGGCCTAAGGAAGGGGAACCAAACTTGTTGGGGCCACTAGGGTGCAATGAGGATTACTCTGCTTCTCAACCTAAGGGCTGCCTTTAGAAATTGTGGGATCTGGGGAAGGGGAGGGAAAGCATAAAGAAGTCCCATGGGCCAATCATGTATTACAGCGTCCCTCGGAGACTCCCCCTGTGGAGGAATTAGGGCAAAATATCTGCTGCATTTGTGATTTGCTGGAGAGGCAAATAGGTCACAGCAAGGCTGGCCCCAGTGGCTGAAGATCTTTACCACTATGGTTGAATTGAGGGACCACTCATGAGGCAGGAGGATGCATTTGTTCAGTTTGTCTGCAATCACATTGGAATTCCCGGGAATGTGCGTTGCTATCAGAAAGCAGTTGGAAGCTGTCGCCCAGTGCCAAATACTCATGGCATCTCGACATAACGGGTAGGACTTGGTTACCCCTTGCTTGTTGATATACCAGACCACAGACATGTTGTCAGAGTGGATAGCAACTGTCCCTGTCTGGATGACAGACTGAAAGGCTTACAACGCTAGAAGCATTGCCGTCAGTTCTAGAACACTGATATGCAGATTAGCCTCCAGAGGGGACCAAGTGCCTTGGACTGTCTTTCCCTGGAAGTGCCCCCCACATCAAGGAAGCGTCCGTGGTCACAATGGCCTTAGGCTGAGATAGGGAGGAAGGGTGATTCCATAGGTCTTTTTCTGGCTTCATCCAAGTTAAATCTCATTTGTGTCGGTTTATTATGCGGATCTAAAAGGACACAGGGTGATATGAAGGGGACCAGTGTGTTAGTAGGAGCCACTGAAGAAGTCTCATGTGTAGTCTCACCAGGGAAACTATAATAATCGATGCTACCATTGATCCTAGAAGTTGGACAGCTCAAGCTGGAACTTTGTCTTGAGAAAGTATCTCCCGGAGTTGGGACCTCAGTCTTTCTAATCTTTGACATGGAAGGGAGACTAGGCAAGATTGAGTATTGAAAGTTGCTACTATTAATTCCAGGGTTTGAGAAGGAGTCAACTAGCATTTCTCCTTGTTTATTGAGATTCCTAGGTATTTTGCAAGTTTTAGAGTGTAATGTAAGGCTGTAACCAGTAGACACTTGGTGCGGGCAGTAAGGAGACAATTGTCTATGTACGAAAACACTCTGAATCCTTGCAGTCTCAAGTCAGCTGTTACCACTCTCATGCATCTGGTGAACACTCTGGGGACAGTAGAGAGACCAAAGGGCAGTACCTGGAATTGTTAATGATTGGCTCCCAGGCAGAAGCGAAGGAATTTTCTGGGGCATTTGTCCATTTTTACGTGGTAATACGCATCCTGAAGATCTACGAGCACATCTAATCCTCTTTCTCCAGGAAGAGTAGGACAGACTGAACTGTGACCATCCGAAATTTTGTTTGGTTGACACATTTGTTCAGAATGCTGAGATCCAAGATCGGTCTCCAGTCCCCTGACTTTTTTGGCACTAAAAAGAACCTTGAGTAAAATCCGGACCCTATTTGGTCTGTTGGGACTGCTTGGATGACTCTTTTGAAACAGCTTTCGTATTTCTTGATCTGCTGCTTCTCTTTGACTGGGTGGAACATCAGGAATGTGTCTTAATGGCTTTAGGCAAATATTGAAGGGTATGTGGTAACCTCTGGTGATTATATTCTGCACCCAAGAATCTGTGGTTATTGTTTTCCATGCAGGGTGGTGCAGAGAGAAACATCCTCTGACTGCTTGCAGAGGAAAGCAATCGGACCACTCTTCAGAAACACTGATAGGGCTGTTCAGAGAAAGAATCTCTGGACCCCTGGTTATGCGAACCCCCTCTGCCTCTGTAGGGGCGTTTTCCAGACAAGTTATGCCCTCTGCCCCAAAGGGGGTGTAAACTCGCCACGTGTGTCACAGAAAGCCCTGGGATTTCTTGTGCCACATCTTTCCACTCCTCTGATTCCTACAGTAGGATTGCTGGGGGGGGTGGGGGTGGAAAAACACATGCCGATGGCAGACAGGGTCTTGCTGTCCTTTTCACACCTGGCTAAAGTGTCTTTCACTTTTGGGCCAAAGGGGAAGAAGCTTCCACTGGAGCATTAAGAAAGGAAGACTTAAAGAATCTGTAAAATCACAAAGGCGCATCCAGGCATGATGTCTCATGACAACCCCTGAACCCGCAGCTCTAGCCACCCTTCAGTAGTGAGAGAGATTAACTGCATGGACGAGTTGGATATAGATTCCAGGGTTGCAAGCTCCTAAGTTTCTGAAGAGTTCCAAGATTAGGTCTCTCTGAAGCCTGGTAAAGTATGGCAAGTAATTCAAGGACCGAATGGCAAAGGTCGATAAGGCAAACACTCGCTTCCCTAACCTGTCCATCGCCCGAGATTCCCTGTTTGGAGGGTGGACAGTATGGCTCTTCTCTGCGAGCTCTTTCTTAGTGTCCGCCGCCACCACCATAGCGTCTACTGATAGGCCTTTGGACCAGTGTGGACTTTCTTCCAGCGGGGCAGAATTATGTCTGGTCTCCAGGGGATTGGTTCAATGGTATTAGGACTCTTCCATGTAGTTTGTCCGCAGGCATAGTCACCAAAGAAGTTTAGGGTTGAGCACAAAAAGACTGCAAGAATACAGACTCCTCAGAGGAGGGGTTGGTGGATTTCAGCCTCCCCACTGTTTTATGATTTCCAGTATGTCTCCGAAGGAGGCATCCTCAGGAGGCGACTGTGGGCAACCCTCCCCCTCATCATAGTCCTATCTAATGTGAGGGACTCTTTGGGGGAGTTCACGTGCTTCCTCTTGGTCTCTTGCGTGGTACCTCCTCGGCAGGAACATCCAAATAGGACTAGGAGGAGAGGGTGACCTGTGGTAGGGTATCTTGAGGCTCTTGTACTCTACATCCCTATGTGGTGGCCTTTGTCAGCTGCATACCAGAGGGGGTAAATGTATGGCACTCTGACACAGACAGAACCATCTGTGCACCTGCGGAGGCAAAGACCCTCTCCATCACCTGGAAAGCTGGCCCACATGAAGAGGGATGGGAGCCTGGAACTGAGAAAGACAACCTTGGAACTGGAGTCATACCCCACTTTGACATGCCCACTCCCAGGGAAAGAGCCCCAAGAGGACTTGGTGCTGCCATGACAACTGTAACCGTAGAGGAAGGCACTGTAGAATAAATGGGAGATGAACTAGGAGTCATGGTGCTGGCAGTCCAGTCATGATCCAGAGGATGGCTCGGCTCCAAATGAGTCAATGGCCAAAGGTTCGGCTCCAAAACCATGGTGAGGTCTACCAGTGGTACCAAAAAAGCTGGAACTGGGACAGGCGTCAGTGTCAGTAGCTTCGATACCTCTAAGGAGGTTGAAGGAAGAGTATATGTAGGAGTCTGTGGAGAAAAACCCTTGACTCCGGGTTTGAGGGAGGGTTTAACAGGGGGTTGTGATTCCTCTGACCACTAGAAGTTGGTCCACGAGTCTCACAAAGTCAAATTCTGAGAGGCTCCTGGAGGAGCAGATTGATATCCCCGATGGAGAGTCAGGTCACTCCAAGAAGGGGCTACATTGCTGACCAAAGAAGGGGTCTGCCATGGGGGAATATCGGGTCAGAGGGGCTGTTTCTCCTTTTGACACTGTGGTCTTATGACCAGTAAGATGTATAGGGAGTGGGGAAGTGACCACTGTAGGATAAACTATTTTTGGTGCCGAAAGAGACATTGGAGTCAATGTAGTAATTAAAGCCATGTTCAATGCAGTAGTCTTTATTGGTACTGTGAGTGGTACCGAGGTGGATACTCGCAGTTCTGGAACAGAGGGCAGCACTGTGGAAGGGGTGGTTGAGACCCTGGTGCCAAAGTTGATGGTGTCAATTTTGGAATTTTGGTCTTCGGCTCCAAAGACTTAAGAGTCAGTGCCAAGGGGTGAAGATGGAACCAAATAGCTGTTATGTTTGTGTTCTTTCTTGGGAGGAGGTGAACCCTCTGACCCAGAAATAGCCTCTGCAAAAGGAGTTTTTAGTAGGCCCTTGAGTATTAGTTTGTTTTTCCGCTCGTTAATCGCGTGAGAAATAAAAACTTTTACAAATTTCACACAAGGTTGCATAGATAAATGAGGAACAGACAGTAAGCACAAGAGGTATGGGCATCCAAATTTGGCATTTTGTGACCACACTGGTTGCACTGTTTAAGTCTAGTTGTTCCTTTCTTTTCTGACATAGCAGAGAAGGACAAACCAAGAATAGTGCCAGACTAAACCGATTAATCCACACATACACCAAAAATTATCAAAAGAAAAAACTCTGGAAAAAGGGGGAAAAATGGGAATACCAGCAATGGTATTAAGAAATTACCTCAGAGGGTAGAGGGAAAGGCCCACAGCGATGGTACTAAGAATACCCAAAATTGGTTAAGAAAAGAGAAAGGGAGGCACTAAAACAGGTATAGAACTAGCGACTAACTAATAAAGTAATATATTATAAAATTAGTAAGAAAAACTATCAAGACAGGTTTTAATAGAAAGAAATTCTAAAACACTTTGCTGAGAGCTGGCTTGACATGTCTTGATAACTACATGGCAAACAAGATCTGAAGTAGCAAGGAGAAAGGCACTATGGGTAAAGCTTAGCTGAAGAGTTTTTTGGCTTGCATAAGCTTATTATAAGGCTGACACAGTTCTGAGGATGGAACCGACATAAATTAGTAAGAATCGAATGAAGATTAACAACATCAGATCTATCTTTATGAAAGGTTAGATAACAATTTTGCATGACAAAGAAGTTCCAATATTCATTTGGTGGAAGTAATTGTAAAGAGGCACAGGGTCTTCCAAGACAGAAATTTTAAATTCAATATGGCTACAGATTGAATGGGAGCTCTAGTTAAAGCCTTCAGCAAAACTGTCAGATCCCAAATGGAAACAGGATCTCTCAAACGAGGCCTCAGGAGAAGGGTCCCTTTCAAGAAGGCCTTAGACAACCTCAAGGAAGCTACAGGAGGAGGATTGTGTCTATTATGAAAATTTAAAATGGCTGCAGGTTACACTTTAATGGCATTGTGGCTAGTTCCTGACTAAGAGACACCTACTAAGAAATCCAAAACTGAGTCTAGGGGAGCTGAAAAGGGATCCAGACCTTTAGAGGCAGACACATTCTAAATCTTTTCCATTTAATGTCCCATGTCTTTCTGGTGTATGTCTTTTGAGAGGAAGTAATAAGTACCACCCTAGCACACAGCTTGGGATTTCTGACTATCATTGGAAGTGGAAGAAATACGCAGTCAATTTGTAGGACTTGAAATATGGGTGAAGTGTGTTGGACAGATATGAGATTAGATCCAGAACTCATAGAAGGTAGACTAGGTGAGACCACAGAAGGGGACAACAAGGTTCACAGGTGCGCCAAACTGCTTTCTGAAAGAACTTGATAATCAGGGGCATTGGTGGGTACATACACATACAGGAGACCCAAGGGCCAAGCATCCCTCAGTGATAGTCTCTTCAGAGGGAAGCTGCTGCAGGCTTCAGCTGCTGAAAATCTCTTATAGAAAGTGTACTTGGCATTCTGTGGCAGGCTTTTTCCATTGTTTGAGTAACACAAATATCACGCAACAATGACCCAAGTATATAAGAAACAGTAAGTTGGCTAGATTTTCTACATTTTTTCTCCAAGTAAAATCTTAGTTGTCTGTGGACATCCAAAGAATGGATATTTTTTTTTTCTCCTTAGTTTTATTGATTCAGAGTAGAACACAAGAAGATTAATATTCTGGTTTAGTTTAAATTCAGAAACAACCTTGGGCATAAAAGGAAGAGCTGGTCCTAAGACTTACCCTGTTCTTACAGAAGATAAATAAAGGGCGAGTATATGTAATGACATGTAATTCTGACATCATTCTTGAAGTTTCAATGATTAAAGCAGTATTACAGGTCAGAGACTTCAGAAAAGATTCAGCTGCAAGTCAAAAAGGAGACATGGTTAACTACTGCAGAATAAAATTTAGGTCCCAAGAAAACTGTTTTCTAGGTGGCCTAATATGCAATACCCCTTTTCAAAAATTATTGGACTTGGTATAAGTAAGAAAGGGGGTAATCCAGTTGCAGACAAGCAAAAATGGCCAAAAGGTGTACCTTGTTATAAGTGCACACAAGCAATTCCCACAGGTATGAATAAACCATAACAGCCTCACTTAGGATGGGTCTTTAATGTCACCAGGTTGAAAATCTTTCCTGTTTGGATAACTATGATCTTCTAGTAGGTTTCCTTGCCTTTTTCCTTCAAAACCTGTTGCACATCTTCAGAAAAAAAAGTGCCTAAAAGAAGGAGATTTTGCACACTGGGGTGGACAACGGCTCTCTTGTTCTCTATGATCAGGTCCACTCTGTGAGGCATTTGTTTGGTAACTGACCCATGCACACATACAAATGTTTCAAGTATGGGCATTAATGACCTTCTAGCTTGCCAATATACCAAAACACTTGTTCCCATAATAAATGTCTAGGCTGTTCTTAAAAATATCTAAACTAGCACTTGCTTTAATGTAATTTGGTAGTCTATTTCAAGCATCAGCTACTCTGTCAGAGAGCCAATTAGTACACTTCTCATTCCTATAGAATCTTCTACATAGGTTATCTGATGATTCTTTAGTACTTTTTGATAACCCCAAACATTCCCAGAGGTAGTTGTCCCTAAATGCCCTATATACCTGAATAAGATCTCCTCTTAAACAACTGTAAGAGACACTGTACAAGTTCAGATATTTTAATCTTTCATAATAACTTAGATTTTCACATCCATGGATGCCCTTGGTATATTTCTGATGTACTCCTTCCAGTTTACTCATGCTTGTTTTCCTATAGGGTTTCCATATTGTTATTCCATACTCAAGTTTGGGTCTAATGTAACTAATAAACAATGACTTCATTGTGTTTGATTTCCTAGACTTTATAAATCTTTTTATACAATCTATAACTATCATTAGCCAATTGGTTGATATTAGAAAAACTCGTAGCTGAATCTACCCATATACCCAGGTTCTTAAATGAGTCTACAGTTTCAATCACTGTGTGCTGTATTAAATATTCACCTTTCAGTTTATGTCTCCCAAATCTCATATGCTTAGTTTTTGATGCATTTATCAACATATTATTCTCCTGTGCCCAAATGGTCAATTTAGTCAAATTATTTTGCAGACATGCCTTATCTGTAACACTTGTAATCAGTTTATCCAATTTCAGGTCGTCAACATATCGACTGTAGAACACCTCAGATGAAAAAGTAAGGTCTGAAAGATACAATCTAAACACATAAGGGCCTAGGACAGAGCCCTGTTGGACACCTTGATTAACCAAGGATTTCACCTGTCCAGTTGGTGTGTGAGACTTGACATGTCCTATTTGTAAGCCATACAGCTATCCAGCTTATCAACAGTACATCAATACCTAGTTGTACTAATTTATTGATCAGTGTTTTGTGTATGACCCTGTCAAATGCTGAAGTTAAATCTATATAAATCACATCACAGCACACTTTTTCATTCATAGCTGTTATTATATTACTACAGAACATCATGTTACAGGTGGTAATAGATCTGTTTTCAAAATATGCATGCTGATATATGGTTTCAATTCCCAACCTATCCAGTTCTGACAATAACGTATCCAGTATTACCTTCGCCATTATTTTTCCACAACATGCAAGTAGACATGAGGGTCTATATGATTCGGGGTTTGTCCCTTAAAGACAGGTTTAATAAGTGCATGTCTCCAATCTTGAGGAATCTCCCCATATTTATATGACCTAGTGAATAACAGATATAATGGTAGTGTAAGTTCTTGCTGAAGTGCTCTCAGGTCATTGTTACTTATTCGGTCTCCTCCCTGTGCTTTGTTTGGATCCAGTTTGCACAGTTCCTTTTCAATATAATCTAATTTGATTCCAGTATATGGGGTTACCTGGATATCACTAGGACAACTTACCATCCCTTTTGTGGAGCCAAACTGTTTTACATAAGCTTTTGTAAATATATCTATAATATGTTGTGTCTGAGAATAAATTTTAGAATCTGCACACAGTTTATCAATTTGTGCATCTTTACTCCTTCCACATCTTGTGTCTATAAAAAGGTTTCCTATTATGCTCAATAACTTTATATAAATTTTCTTCAAATTTTTCTTGATCTTGTCGAACACTATGCTTAATCTGTTTGTCCAGCTTGTTTAGTTCAGTTTTCAAAGTTGTAGTTTGACCTCTCTTCCATTTCTTATATTTTTTTGTCTCTCACCTTAATCAGGTAATCCTGATGTTAAACATTTTTTTTACTTTTTGCACTCAATTTCTCTTTCAAAACTTTCCACATTCCATCTGCAGTTTTTCCACTGAACACCTCACTCGTTAGTTTTATATAGTAACTGTTTTACTTCCCTATAATCTGTAATTAACCTTCTGTGCATTGGCTTAGATTTCAGTTTAGCAGAATTATCTAGCAAAAAATTTACCTTAACCCCATGATCACTGCACATCAATGGTGGTAAAACTTGAAGTTACAGTAATTTCTTTGGGAACACAAACAATATCTAGTATATTCTGTCCCCTGGTAGGTTTTTTTTTTACAATCTGAAGCATTTGTTGTTCCTGGATATACTCTGAATAATTTATTTACTAACGACTACTTGCCAGACTAATGAGAAGAAAGAACAATATTGTTTGGGTCAAAAGACCGTCACAAGCCCTTCTCTATCCCAACTGGCTGCCTGTCTACCCTTTTTACTAACTTGTGCCTCTCTCCTTCTTGCAACCACTAATGACTAGTCTTCTTTACATTTTCCCCTAGTAGTCTGCAAGATTGGTATAATCACCCTCGACAGACACAGTGGTCATATGTACATAAGCAGCTATGCTGTGAGGGGAAGAAGACACCTTTCAGAAACACCTTGCACCAGAATAGTCTCTGGAGAGGAAATGATTCAAACAGCCTTGTAACAGGCTCTTCTCTTCCATCAAGGGGTGGCAGGAACAAGTCTAGGCCTTTCCAGTGAATGTTTACGTGAACCTTCCCCTCTACCTACTAAAATCATTTTTATGGCCTTTGCCTGTTAGGAGGAGTAGACTCTTTGTGGGAACATATTCTTTCAGACAGCAAACAGGCTGATTTCTGAAGTGCCCTCTGCAGGGATGAAGCTGCGACTCAGTACATCTGCCAAGCATACTGGAGTCCAAGGAAATGTTAATGTTGACCAGCAAGTTAATTTAGCAAGTGATCCAGTCTTATACCCAGGTAATTACTTTGAAGAGGTGATAAGAGTGCAGGCACCATAGCATTACCTAACAAGCATTCAGTAGAGTTATTAAAGCCTACAAGGCCAGAAATGAGGTTCTTAGCTCACAGACTAATGTGGAATCATTTTTTTCCAAAGAACTACACAAGCTCTGAAGCAAGAAAGACTTTAAGTGGACTCTCAGTATTCTAGAGAAACATTCCACATAAGGATTTATACTGGGGGGTGGTTTAGATTGAAAACTCATCTTCAAGACTGGGGCCAAAACTCACCAATCTAGAGAGGTGATGCAGTGATATGAAACTGACAACAGTCAGCGAACTGTTCACTATAGAACCTGCACATGAAGGTGGTTCAAAGGCATGAGAGCATGGTCTCCAGTGGATGCAGGAGATGCCACTCTTGCATCAGTTTCTCTGATACCACCCAGAAGAGTTCCTGGGTTCTGTCAAATGAGTACTGTCTCTTATGATGCACTGTACTGGCAAGCATAGAGAAACCTCCAATAAATCACTAAAACCAGGCACAGTAATGCCAAAATTAAAAACACAATATGTAAGTTTGGATGGAAGTGCTCAGCAAACAGTCTACATAAGGGAACACTAGGAAAAGTACAGTTGTGTACACTTACCACACATGTAGATGTCCGTGTGTATTCACTGTTGCAGTCATCAGACTTGGGTTATCCTGCCAAGGGTAGCCCTCAGTCAGCCTAAATACAAGAGGCTTAGTATTTCTGCATCGGTTGCTGTCACTCCAGGATTGACGTCAGGTCATGATGGTATAAACACAGGCAGCTAATGCCATTACATCAGTTTTTCTTGCCCCAAATGTCAGGACCCCCCCAAAAGGGAGCTAAGTTATGGTGGAGTAACAACACCAGTAGAAAGTAAATACCAATAGCCCTGTAGGGGTGAGGGAGAGAGAGAGAAAAAACAAGGAGGCTGGAGGGTGGGAAACCAGGACTGCAACAGTGAATACACTGGAACATCTACATTTATGTGTAAACAACTGTACTATGTTCTTTGTGTTTCACTGTTGCAGTCATCACACTAGGGTTGATTCCCAAAGCTGAGGATCGGGTGGAGGCAGTCAAGAAGAGTTGGGGCTGGCTAGAATGCCCTTCAGGACTGTGGCTGCAAAGCCTGCCCTGGAATTTGTAAAGATAGGCAGGTGGTAATGCTTGGTGAAGGTATGAACAGAACTCCATGTTGCAGCTTCCAGGATGTCCCTGGTAAGGACCCCTCTGAGTAAGGCTGTAGAGGTTGAAGTTTCTCTAGTTGAATGTGTTCTGAACCCAGTGGGGGTGGTTTCTCATGGTGTTTGTAACATAAATGGATGCAGTGTGCTTATCCATTTGGAAATGGTTTGTTTTGATATGGCTTTGCCCTCTGCCCCTGGTGCAAAGCTCACTAGTAACTGGTCACACTTCCTAAAGGGCTTAGTCCTATCCAGGTAGAATCTGAGCTGTCTGTGCACATCTAAAGAGTGCAGGATCCTTTCCCCCTTATTTTGAGGTTTATGGAAAAAAGGTGGGCAAATGAATAGATTGGTTGAGAGCCACACCGTACACCACCTTAGGCATGAAAGTTGGGTTAGTCCTGAGGGAGACCCTGTCAGCATGAAAAATGATGAAAGGTTCCACAGCCATAAGTGCTTGTAACTCAGACACTCTTCTAGCTGACGTGATGACCAGAAGCAAGGCTGTTTTCCAAGAGAGGAATTTTAACTCTGCTGAAGCTGCAGGTTCAAGGGGGGGGGGGGTGAGCTTTTCCAACACAAAGTTAAGGTCCCAAGCAGGAGTAGGGGCTCCCCTTGGTTGCCTTAAGTTGTTAGCTCCTCTCAGGAATTGTTTGATGAGAGGGTGCGAGAAGAGAGGTGGCTCAGTGTTGTAATCTGCAGAGATGGCAGAGGCATGGATTTTAATGGAAGAGAAGGATAGGCCCCTGTGGAGTAGTTCTGCTAGATAATCCAGGATGAGAGATAAGGAGGGCTGTGCTGGGTCAGCTCCTTTAGTCTGGATCCAGGAAAAATACCTTTCCACTTGTCAGCATTTGATTTTCTAGTACTGGATCGTCTGGCTTCACATATGACATCTAGGGCTTGTTTGCTTAGGGTGGCCACTGGAGGAGAAGTCAAGGAAAAAGCCAGGCTGCTAGGTGCAGTCTCTGCAACTGTGGATGCAAGAACTCTCCCTCCTGCTGAGTTAGGAGAGTTGGAATATGGGGTAGGTGCCATGGAGGCAACGGGGACAGACTGCGCAGTAGCGGGTACCAGTGTTGGCGTGGCCAGTCTGGGGCAATCAGGATTGCCCTTGGTCTTTCCTCCCTTATTTTGAGTAATACTCTGGTCAGAAGAGGTAGAGGGGAAATGCATAGATTGAGAGGTTTGCCCACTGGAAGGATAGGTCATCCACTTTCCAGGCCTTGCTGTGAGGTTCCCTCCCTGGACTACATGAAAAGAGACATAGAGGAGCTCTCTGAGCATGTAGCCCAGGCCGGTATGACCCTGACCTTGAGTAGCATCTTACCCTCACCAAGAATGATGCCACAACATGAAGACAAGATGATCAATTTCAACAATTGGCTTAAGTACTGGTGTCATTCAAAGGGGATCCAATGCCTGTCAGCTTGGGATGATATGCTCAACAAGCCAAGATGCTTAGCTAGGGATGGCTTGCACCTGTCACCCCTGGGCTTTCGGATATTGGCAAAGGCTCTTGCTACCCCCACAGTGCCTTTTTTAGGCAAGGCTCAAAAGACAAACCCACCTCCATAGGTATCACAAGGGATAAGAAACTAAGAGTAATGCTACTCAACGCCAGAAGTCTAAACCTCAAGATGCATGCACTCGAAACTCTCCTTAGCATGGAGAACATAGATATCTGTGCAGTAACAGAAACCTGGTTCAGGGCTCCCGAGAGCACCCCAGCACTACCAGGTTATACCTCATACCATGCTTTTCAGCCCCAAAACTTGGACCGAACCACAAAAGGAGGGGGAGTATCGATATTCAAAGATACCCACACCTCCAGGTTGGTGGCAAAGCACGAAGCATCAAAGACTATCCATGTGCAACTAACAGTGGGTAAAACTGCCTTCCAGTTTATAGCCTGCTACAGACCACCCTCCCAAACCCAAAAACCCCACTCGGCCTTCCTGAGAACACTGGAAAATATGAAGGTCTCTCCAAACACCATTATATTGGGCGACTTCAACTACCCAAACAGACTGGGAGCATTACTCTAGCGCCAACACCCTAGCCCAAAGGTTCCTAGAATTTATAAACTCAAATGCTATGGAACAACTTGTTACCACTCCCACAAGAGGGGAAAACATACTGGACCTGATCATCACCAACATGGGGACTCTATGCTCCAGACCAGAAGTGTATCCCTCACTGGTAAGATCAGACCATAAACTAATCTCACTGGATATTCACATCTCGACCCCACCCCCTGCCTAGAAAACTACAGTGAAAAACTTCTCTAAAGCAAATTTCACACCCCTCAAAACCGAGGTGGAATCCTTCAAAGCCCCCGGGCCTGTGGAAAATATGGCCCAGACCGCAGAATCCTTTATAAACGCATTCTATGAACACCTTCAGGAATGCATGGATCATGCGATCCCAAATAAAACCAAGACCCAATCCTCCAAAGGCAGACATCCTGTCTGGTGGACCCCAGCCATAAACAAACTATACAATAGAAGGAGGAAGCTACTAAATGATAGAGCAAAATCCCAAAAAGGGAAGGCATCACTGATCAGTATTAGCAAAAAACTACGGGCACTCATAAAATTGTCTAAGGCCAGCTTTGAGAGAAAAATTGCACAGGACACTAAGGATAATCACAAGGCTTTCTTTAGTTATGTTAGGAACCTGGGTGGTAATTCCCAGATATGCTCAGAATTAGTCCAAAATGACAAAAAATACATCGAACCCACAGACACTGCCAACATCCTAGCTGACAGGTTCAGCACAAACTTCTCCACCCCCTCACCACCAAAAGAGCAAATATCTATCCTAGCAGAGTGCTGCCCCCCTGACATCTCAGATGCTCAGGTAAGAGCCGCCCTTCTCCAAAGCAAAAAACACAGCATCAATGGGACCAGACGGTGTCCCGGGCTGCGTCCTACATGAACTCCAAGAAGAGCTAAACCCAAACATAAAACTACTGTTCAATCTCAGCCTTACTACATGATATGTGCCCAAAGAGTGGCGTACAGCAACAGTGGTCCCTCTCCATAAAGGTGGTGCCTCAACGGATCCTGGAAACTATCGCCCCATAAGCCTGACTAGCTTGGTCTGCAAAGCTATGGAAAGGATCACCATGGACCTCATAAATAAAGATATTGGGGACCTACAGACACTGGATCCTACCCAGTTCGGCTTTGTTAAGGGCAGATCCTGCCTCTTAAACCTGGTTGATTTCTTTGAAACAGTCACCAAGGCCATTGACGAGGGGAAGGTGTTCCACACAACCTACCTGGACCTCGCAAAAGCCTTCGATACAATACCCCACTCGGGCATTATAGATAAGCTCACCAGCTTAAATATAAACCCCTATGTCACTAGATGGATTGCAAACTGGCTCAATGACAGAACCCACATGGTTAGAATTGCTGGAGTCATGTCAGACTCCAAACCAGTTACAAGTGGTGTCCCACAAGGCTCAGTCCTGGGACCTCTCTTGTTCGATATACATTTCCCGGAGGTACAGGCCAACACGGAAGGACTGTGGCTGACCAAGTTTGCAGATGACTGAAAACTGGGCGCCATAATAGACTCTCCAGCTGACAAACGCATCCTCCAAAAGGGCCTCATAGAAACAGACAACTGGTGCCAGAGCCATGGCCTCAAGCTAAATGCCAAAAAGTGTATAGTCATCCCCTTTGGCAAAAACAAAGTGCCCACAAATTACCACATAGGTGGTAATCCATTAAGTACAGAAGAAGTAATTAGGGACCTGGGGACCCAAGTTGATAGCAATCTCTCATTTGACAACCACATGGCCAAAGTGGTTAGAAAAACATTTTATATAGCCCACCTAATCATGAAGGGATTCACATCTAGATCAGGGGAGGTCATCGTGCCTCCTTACTCATCCCTCATCAGGCCCATAATTAAGTACAATGCACCTTTGGGATGTACCTTACCAGACACCTGCAGCAACTGGAAAGACCCCAAAAGTACCTCACCAAGAGGATCAAAGGGCTCAAGCAGATGCCATATGCTGCCCGGTTAAAGAAACTCCAGCTCTACTCAGTGGCATACCGCCTGTTCAGAGGCGATCTGTGCCTGACGTATAAAGCCATGTCCAACCCAGAATTAATGGACATGCTGCACCTCAGAAAATCCAAATCCCATCGAGCTACGCGCTTGAGAGACTTGAACCTCAGCACTGAAATAAATAGGACATGCTGGAGGGACAGATTCATAACCCAGAGGCTCCCTTCACTCTGGAATAAAATCCCAGTCCAGGTTAGGCAGAGTCCCTCATTGATTCTCTTTAAGAGGAATCTTGATGAGTGGATGGGAGATCATAGGTTTACCCCGGGTATCACTTCTGTGTCACTGTTAGACAAAGGCACAGTATACTAACCTCGAAAAAGGGCATAGCAAAATAAATTTAAAATGGGTGGCGAAAGCCAAATACATTCTGGCTAGGATTATAAATGCCCTAGGGCAGATAGCCTAGTATGAACCTATGAACCTGGTGCAGACTTTGTTGAGCTGGTGGTTGTAGGGGGGAGACAAATAGGTCCACCTTGGGGGTATCCCATTTTTGGGTCACAAGGTTGAAGGTGTTGTGGTTTAATTGCCACTCATGTGGGTCTAGGAGATTTCTGCTTAAGTTGTCTGCCAGAGAGTTTTGGTTGCCTGGCAGGAATTGAGCTTGCAGATGAATATGTATGGCTGAGGCCGTGTTCCAAAGGGTCATGGCTAGCCTGCAGAGAGGGTTGGAGTGGGTTCCCCCCTGCTTGTTGATGTACCATATCACTGTGGTGTTGTCTGTTTTGATAAGTAGAGGCCCCGGAGAGAGCAGGGGACTGAAAGCTGTCACCGCATGTTGAACAGCTAGCATCTCTTTGGCTGATGTGCAGATGAATTTGATTTGGGCTCCAATTGCCCTGAATACACCTGCCGTCCAGGTGAGTAACACAGGTATAGTCTGATGCATCTGTGGTTAGGGTCTGGGTGATTTGGTGTTGTGAAAAGGGAATTCCCTTGTTGTGGTTGCATGCTGCTGTCCACCAAAGAAAATCTTTCCTTAGACAGGATATCATAGGTATAATAGTTTACAGGTCTCGTGAATGTTGACACCAAAGGCTTTAAGTACCACTGAAGTTTCCTCATATGCAGTCTGGCATATGGAATTAGTAGAATGCAGGAGGCCATGAACCCTAGAGCTTGCAGGATTGTTCTTGCGGATAACTGGGTTCTGGTGGCCAGTTGAGAGAAGTAACCCGTCAGATAGGCTTGCTTTTCTGGAGTTAGAAATGCCATCTGGGATGCAGTGTCCAGCTTTGCTCCCAGGAATACAATTTTTTGACTGGGGGCAAGTTTGGATTTCTTCTCATTGATAGTGTACCCCAGTGAGGTTAGTAGGTCCTTTACAAATGAGAGGTGTTTAACAGCTTTTCCTGACTGTCTGCCTGAATCAGGCAGTTATCCAAGTAAGGGTAAACTTGAATATTTCTTTGTCTGCAATAAGCAATGGCTGGAGCCAGGCATTTTGTGAAAACTCTGGGAACAGTGTATAAGCCAAAGGGAAGTGCAAAGAACTGATAACGCATAGATCCTGCCCTAAAACGTAGATATTTCCTACAAGAATCTCTGACTAGGATATGCAGATAGGCCTTTTTAAGGTCTAGAGTGGCTAACCGGGCATCTTTGGACAGCACTGGGATAAGCTGCTGCAGTGTGAGAATTTTGGTACCACCAGGAAGGTGTTTAGAATAGATAGATCTAAGATTGGGTGCCAGGTGCCCTCTTTTCTGGGTACTAGAAAAAGCCTGGAATAGAACCCTTGGCTTATCTGATCTGCAGGTACAGGCTGAATTGCCCTCATGGAGAGCAGGGAATGAACTTGGTTTTGTGCCTCTGCCCGTTGGTTTGGAGGAAGATCTGGGACTCCCTTTGGGGTTGGTAAGGTGAGAAAGGCTGTAGAGGTAGATGCAACCCTGGTTGAGTGGGGTCTAATCCCCTGTGGGATAGGTTTTCCATAGTGCTTGTAGCAGAAATGAATGCAATGGCCTATCCATTTGGAAATGGTTTTCTTTGAAATAGCCTTCCCCTCTGCCCCTGCAGCAAATGCCACCAGCAGTTGGCCAGATTTCCTTTGAGGTTTAGTCCTGTCCAAGTAGAATCTAAGTTGTCTGTGCGCATCTAAGGAGTGCAGTATCAGTTGCCCGTTGTTCTGTGGATTAGGAAAGAAGGTTGGCAAGTGAATGGACTGACTGAGGGCCACACTGGATACCACCTTGGGCATGAAGGAGGGATTGGTCCTGAGAGACACCCTGCCCGCATGAAAGATGATGAAAGGCTCCACTGCCATGAGGGCCTGTAATTCAGATACCCTTCTTGCTGAAGTGATTGCTAGAAGGAAAGCTGTTTTCCAAAAAAGGAATTTTAAGTCAGCAGTAGCAGCTGGCTCGAAAGGAGAAAGAGTGAGTTTTTCCAAGACAAAGTTAAGGTCCCAGGCTGGAGCTGGAGCTCTCTGGGCTGGTCGTACATTTTTGGCCCCTCTGAGGAACTGCTTGAGCAGTGGATGAGAGAAGAGGGGAGGTTCTGTGCTATAATCAGCTGAAATGGCTGAGGCGTGAATTTTGATGGAGGAAAAAGACAGGCCCTTGTGAAGCATCTCAGCTAAGTATTGTAAAATCTGAGGTAAATTGGGCACTGCTATGCTCATCCCTTGAGATTGGTTCCAGGCACAGAATCTTTTCCATTTTTTAGCATAAGATTTTCTAGTACTAAGCCTCCTTGCCTCTAAAATGATATCAATCACTGGTTTACTGAGGGATGGTAAAGGAGAGATTAGTTAATTAGCCAGGCAGCTAGGTTCAGTGTTGAAGCTGAGGGTGCAGGATCTGGTTCTCCTGCTGAGACAATAGGGTAGGAGTCTGGGGCAGGTGCCATAGTGCCAACAGTGACACACTGCACAAGAGGGGGTACCAGTGTTGCCATGGCCAGTCTGGTGCAATCAAAATCGTCCTTAGTTTGTCTTGATCTTTAGTAGTACTTTGGAGAGCAGAGGCAGAGGAGGAAAGGCATAAGCTGAAGGACAAGGCATCCACTTTCCAAGCTTGTTTGTGGGGAGTCCTTGTGCAACATTTGTCCAATTGATAGTTCTGGGGGGAGGCAAACAGGTTTATATCTGGGCTCCCCCATTTGCTTGTCAGCATGTTGAAAATCCTTGGTTCCAGTTTCCACTCGTGTGGGTCCATGAGGTTTCTGCTTAGTTCGTCTGCCAGTGTATTCATTTTTCCTGGCAGGAATTGAGCTTGCAGGTGTACTTGGTAGCTCAGGGCTGTGTTCCACAATGCCATGGCTAGTGTGCATAAGGGGTAAGAATGTGTACCTCCCTGCTTGTTTATGTACCACATAACAGTTGTGTTGTCCATCTTTACCATTCATTATCCTGGAAGAATGTGGTCTTTTAAGGCTGTCAGACCATTCTGTACAGCTAACATTTCTTTTTGATTGATATGCAGGTGCATTTAACTTGGGTTCCATTTGCCCTGAATGCACTTCCCTGCCAGGTGAGCCCCCCATGCATAGTCTGATGCATCTATTAGGGTTTGGGTGGCAGGTGGTATTGTGAATGGTAGTCCCTTGTTTTGGTGGCAGGCCTCTGCCCACCAAAGAAATTCTAGGTGTAGGCAAGGTATGATAGGAATCATTGCTTCTAGATCCTGAGAATGTTGACACCATAGGCTTTTTAGATATAATTGTAGTTTCCTCATATGCAGTCTTGCATATGGAATTAGAAGAATGCAGGAGGCCATGAACCCCAAGGCTTGTAAGTATTTGCCTTGCAGATAGCAGGGTTTTTGTGGCCACTTGTTTGAAGTAGGTTGTCAAATGAATTTATTTCTCTGGCATGAGGAAAGCCATCTGGGAAGTTGTATTCAAGCTTGCTCCCCGGAATATAATTTGTTGACAGGGTACCAAGTGTGATTTCTTTTCATTTATAGTGCACCCCAGACAAGTTAGCAACCTTTGTACAAAGTCCAGATGATTCAAAAGTATGTTCTGGCTTTCTGCCTGAATTAAACAATCATACAGGTATGAGTATATCTGAATATTTCTTTGCCTGCAAAATGCAATGACTAGAGCTAGGCACTTTGTGACTACCCTGGGCACAGTAGATAAGCCAAGGGCAGTGCAGAGAAGTGCGTGTAGCCTGCTTTGAAGCGTAGGTATCTTCTGCAAGATTCCCCGATTGGGATGTGCAGGTATGCTTCCTTTAAATCTAGTGTTGCCAACCAGGTGTCTTTGCCTAGCATAGGGAGCAACTGGTGAAGAGTCAGCGTCTTGAATTTTGGAATCACCAAAAAGGTGTTTAGAGTAGACAGGTACAGGATAGGATGCCATGAACTGTCTTTTCTGGGTACCAGGAAAAGTCTCGACTAGAAACATTGCCCCTTTTCCTCTTCTGGTACCAATTGAATAGCCCAGATGCTTAAAAGAGAAAGTACTTGCTTTTGGACCTCTGCCCACTGATTTGAGGGTAGATCTGGCCATCCGCTTGGTGTTGGTAATGTGTGGAAGTGAAATCTGTATCCCTGGCACACTATATTTAGAACCCATTTGTCCTGGGTAATGAGTTCCCAGTTATTTGCATGAAGAGCAATCTTTCCTCCCAAAGGGGCAGTTAGTTGAGAAGTGCTTAGAAGTTTTAAAAAGAAGTCATTGAGACAGTTTACCATAGGGGGAAGTTTTATTACTCCCAGATTTGGAAGTGGAGGCCCCCCACTGCTTAGTCCTGTGTGTACCCTGGGACTGAATCCTGGGAGCTCTGCTGAATTTGAGTTTGGACTGAGAAGGTCTGGAAGAGGCAGGAAGGGACCAATTCTTGGAAGGCCAATGCCTACTAAACCTTGGAGGTTGTACTTGCAAAAAATCTTTAACAGTTTGCATAGATTTTGCTTTTTCCTCCATCTTTTTAAGAACTTCTTCTGCCTTGTTGCCAAACAGGCGGTCCTGGTTTAAGGGAGCATCCAGTAATTTTGCTTTAACATGATCTGGCAATGATTGCTCCTTAAGCCAAGCATGCCTTCTAAGTACATACCCAGTTACAGCAGCCCTGCAAGATGCCTCTAGTGAATCAAAACCACATTGCAAAGTATGTTTTCCAACATGTTCAGCTGAGTGCAGTAAATCCTGTAAATCCTTATTTTCAGCACAATCAAGAATCAACATAATTTTCTGTTTAAGCAATCCAATAATATGCTGCTGAAAATTTAACATATGAAACTGGAAGTTTAAAGCCCTAATGGCCAAAGTTGCAGAAGTGTATACCTTCTTACCCCATCTATCCAGCACCCTGGAGTCTCTATCAGAGGGGGTAGGATTTCTGGCAGTAGTAGCTTTAATACCCTTGGGTCCCTGTGAAATGGTCTCAGGGTCCACAGTAGGATTTTTAAAAAAGAACTTTTGAGAGTCTGGGACCCTGTAAGATCAGTCAGGTTTTCTGGGAGTAGGAGGTAGAGAGTCAGGCGCCAAGCTAGATTCCGAAAAAGGCATCATCAACAATGTCTAGTACAGGAGTTATAGCTAAAGGCCTGTGCTGGGGCAGCAGTAAGAAATGCCTAAGCCTCTTTTTAGAATCAGAGAAATCCTGACCTTCCCAACAAAAATGCTCCTTGAGAGTATGCAAGGTTTTATCAAAAGAGAAATCCTCTGGGGGAGAAGCAGAGGGAATAGAGTCCTCAGCATCAGAATCCTCATAGGTAGAGAAGGGTAAATCCTGGTCATCAGAGGAAACAGAAAATTCAGAATCCTGGTCAGAAGTATCATAAGCAATCTCAGTCCTGGGTCTCTGAGGGGAAAGGCTGGCTTCCCCTGATTAAAGTAATAAGGTCTTCAGCCACTCGTATTTGTTTTTTAGGCCTAGAGGCCTGACCATGCGGTCTGGGCATCAGTTTTCTAGGCATGGTATGAGTTTTAGACCTTAAAGAAGAAGATGGCGTTGGTTTAATATGCAAGTCAGCAGGCCTGAATACACCCTCAGAAGCTGGTGCCTGCACAGCGGCTCCAGACCCATCCACGGTAGAGACATCCGCAGGTTCCACAATTGAAGCATCTTGTGGCATACCGGACTCCAAATGGGTCTCAGTAGAGGCCTGCGAATCTGAAGTAGCGGGTATCAGGAGCTGCAAAAGCGCCTCACTGAGTACCGGCAAACTGACGACTGGCTTAGGAGAAGCGTCGGCAGCTTTGGACCTAGACGGCCTGTCTCCGTCTATCTTTGTGTCTTTTTTGGAATGTCGGTAGTCGGATGGCTTACCAAACGCATATCAGGATAATTGAACCAAGCACCAAAATATTTAGAAGAGAAAATATACAGATGACAGATAGTTCATGGTTTAAATAAGACAGAAAACCGATAGCGAGGTACATCGTGGTCAGGACCTAGGAAAGGAATACAGTACGAATGAAAATCTTTGGTATTTGCTTTCCACAAGTAATGCAATTAATTTACTTTTACTGACCGGTTTAGAGCAAGAAAAGTTTTCCCAATGGGGTACTTAGCTATTAGTTGAAGACTTCGGTTCTGAAACTCGAAAACAAAAATTTCAGGAGTCGGCCGACCGGCACTTGTGAACTGCTTCTGCTTCGGACACCGCACGGGAAGAAAGACTGATGTAATGGTGTTGGCTGCATGTTTTATACCCGATGACCTGACGTCACGGAAGAAGGGACAGCAACCAACGCAGGACCCAAGACTGTTAATCAGGCTGACTGAGGGCTACTGCAACCAGATAACCCAAATGTGATGACTGCAACAGTGAAACACGAAGAACATCTACAGTTGTGTAAGATCTTACCGTAAGAGTAGATATCCTTCTCTTCACTGTTGCAGTATTCTATACTTCCTAGGACAGCCCAAAGTCCGGCCAGTATACCAAAGTCTTTAGGTTGTAATGTGTACACTGTGTAGGGCATAAAGATGACATCTGGATGTACCATCCTCAGAAAGTACAGTTGTATACACTTACCATAAATGTAGATGTTGAGTGTATTCACTGTTGCAGTCATCACATTTGAGTTAATCCTGCCAGGGTAGCCCTCGGCCAGCCCGAATACCAGAGACTTAGTACTTCAGTGTCAGTTGTGTCACTTGAGGACTGATGTCAGGTTGTCAGTAGTATAAAGTAAGGCTGCTGACACAATTACATCAGTTTTTCTTGCCCTAACCTGTCAGAAGCCCCCAAGTAGGAGGCCAGGCTCTGGTGGAAGAAACCCCATCAGTGGAAAATAAATACCAATGTGTCCCTTGTAAGGCAAGGAGAACAACAAGTTAGAAAGGTAATAAAAAGAGAAAGAGAAGAAGGGGGATGGAGGGAGGGAAACCAGGACTGCAACAGTGAATAAACGAATGGTAAGTGTACACAACTGTACTATGTTCTTCGTATTTCTCTGTTGCAGTCATCACATCCTGGTGGATTCCCAAAGCTGAGGAAAAGGGTGGAGGCAGTTAATGAAACTAGGGGCTGGCTAGGATACCCTGCAAGACTGCAGAGGCAAACCCTGCCCTGGGTTTGCAGAAGAGAGGCAGATGATAATGCTTGGTAAAAGTGTGAACAGAAGACCAGGTGGTAGCCTCCAGGATGTCCTTGGTGGGGACTCCTCTGAGGAAAGCTGCAGAGGTGGAGGCTGCTCTGGTCGAATGTGTCCTCACCCCCCCTTGGGGGGAGGCTTTCCATGCTGTTTGTAGTAAAAATGGATGCAGTGTGCTATCCATTTGAAAATGGTTTGGAGATGGCTTTGCCTTCTGCATCTGTAGCAAAGCTAACCAGCAACTGATCAGACTTTCTGAAGGATTTAGTCCTGTCTAGATATAATATGAGCTGTCTGTGCACATCTAGTGAGTGAAGAATCCTTCCCCCCCCTGTTCTGGGAGTTAGGAAAAAAGATGGGCAAATGAATGGTTTGGTTGAGAGCCACACCGGACACCACCTTGGGCATGAAGGATGGGTTTAGTTCTGAGGGATACCCTGTCTGCATGGAAGATGATGAAGGGTTCCAAAGCCATGAGTGTTTACATCTCAGAGACTCTTCTGGCTGAAGTGATGGCCAGAAGGAATGCTGTTTTCCAGGACAGAATTTTTAGCTCTGCAGAAGAAGCTGGTTCGAAAGGGGGCAAGGTGAGCTTTTCCAATAAAAAATTAAGGTCCCAAGCTGCTGTTGGGGCCCTTCTGGGTGGCCTCAAGTTGCTAGCCTCTCTTAGGAACGGTTTGATCAGGGGGTGTGAGAAAAGGTGCTGCTCAGTGGGAAAATGAGCAGAAATAGCAGAGGCATGAATTTTTATAGAGGAGAAAGGCCACTGTGTAGTAGGTCAGTTAAGTAATCCAGGATGAGAGGGAGGGAGGGCTGTGCTGTATTGGCTCCCTTAGCCTGGATCCAGGTGCAGAACCTTTTCCATTTATCAGCATAAGACTTTCTGGTTCTAGGGCGTCTGGCCTCGCGTATAACATCCAGAAAGTACAGTTGTGTACACTTACCATAAATGTAGATGTTAGAGTGTATTCACTGTTGCAGTCATTACATTTGGGTAATCCTGCTGGCAGGTTGCCCTCAGTCGGCCTGAATTCCAAAGTCCTGGGTCCTGCGTCGGCTGCTGTCACCCCTTCCCTGACGTCAGGTCACCAGGGGTATAAAAGAAGCAGCCAATGCCATTTTCTTTAGCTTTTCTTGCCCCAGATGTCAGGTGCCCCCTAAAAGGGTAGCCAAAATGTGTATGTATATGTATATATATATATATATATATATATATATATATATATATATATATATATATATATATATATATATATATATATATATATATATAAATACATGCACCAATATAAACTTTACCTTCATCTACAAGCAAATACACCACATAGGTTGTATAAATCAGAGAAGGAAAGATAGGTTCCATCAGAAGAAAGGGGGATGGCGGGTGGGTAACCTGGACTGCAACAGTGAATACACTCGAACATCTACATTTATGGCAAGTCTACACAACTGTACTATGTTCTTCGTGTTTCACTGTTGTAGTCATTACATTTGGGTAGAGTCCCAAAGCTATGGTTGGCAGGCTGGAGCTAAACAGCATTAGGAGCGGCTATGAGGCCCTGCAGAACTGCAGTGGCAAAGCCTGCCCTGGATTTAGAGTAGAGTGGCAGATGATAGTGCTTTGTAAAGGTGTGCACTGAACTCCAAGTAGCAGCCTCTAAAATGTCCTTGGTTGGTACTCCCCTAAGAAAGGCTACTGAAGTGGCTGCAGCTCTGGTTGAATGTGGCCTAATGCCCTTAGGCACTGGCTTGCCATGGTGCAAGTAGCAGAAACAAATGCAGTGGCCTATCCACTTTGAAATAGTCTGCTTTGAGATAGCCTTTCATTGTGATCCTGCAGCATATGTCACTAGTAATTGCTCTGTTTTTCTGAAAACTTTGGTTCTGTCCAAGTAGAATCTAAGCTGTCTGTGTACATCCAAAGAATGCAGAATTATCTCCTTGTTATGTGGATTTGGATAAAAATTTGGCAGATGAATAGTTTGGTTAAGAGCCACACTGGACACCACCTTAGGCATAAATGTTGGGTTTGTCCTCAGAGAGACCCTGTCTAGATAAAAAATGATAAAAGGTTCCACAGCCATGAGTGCCTGTAGCTCTGAAACTCATCTTGCAGAAGTTATTGCTAGGAGCAGTGCTGTTTTCCAAGATAAAACCTTTATATCAGCAATAGCAGCTGGCTCAAAAGGAGGCAGGGTGAGTTTTTCCAAGACATAGTTGAGGTCCCATGCAGGCAATGGTGATCTCCTCGGAGGCCTTAAATTTTTGGCTCCTCTGAGGTACTGCTTTAATAAGGGATGAGAAAAGATTGGTGGCTCTGTATTGTAATGAGCTGAAATGGCAGAGGCATGAATTTTAACAGATGAAAAAGATAGGCCTTTGTCCAGCATCTCAGTTAAGTATTGCAAAATCTGAGGAATATTTGGCACAGCTGTATCAGTTCCTTGTGCCTGGTTCCAAGCACAGAATCTCTTCCATTTTCCAGCATATGATTTTCTAGTACTAGGCCTTCTGACTTCCAAAATGACATCCATCACAGTTTTACTGAGAGGTGTGTTTTGTATTACTATGTTATCCGCCATGCTGCCAGGTTTAAAGTCCTGAGTTGGCTGTGCAGAATCTGATTGTTTTGCTGGGACAGTAGATGAGGTATTTCTAGTACTAGGCCTTCTGACTTCCAAAATGACATCCATCACAGTTTTACTGAGAGCTGTGTTTTGTATTACTATGTTATCCGCCATGCTGCCAGGTTTAAAGTCCTGAGTTGGCTGTGCAGAATCTGATTGTTTTGCTGGGACAGTAGATGAGGTATTTGAGGTAAGGTCCAAGCTGGGTATTGAGTCAAGTTCCTTAGGATTGGATACCAGTACTGGCGGGGCCAGTCTGGGGCAATCAGTATCATCTTTGGCTTCTCCTGTCTGACCTTTAGGAGTAACTTGGGGAGGAGAGACAGTGGGGGAAAGGCATATACTGATAGGTTTTTCCAGCTGAAAACTAGGGCGTCCACTTTCCATGCTTGTCTGTGATAAGTCCTTGTGCAGAATCTTTTTAGTTGGTAGTTGTGAGAGGATGCAAATAGATCTATGTCCGGGCATCCCCATTTCCTTATCATGCTGAAGACTTGTGGATCCAGCTGCCACTCGTGGGGATCCATGAGGTTTCTGCTTAGTTCGTCTGCCAGAGTATTTTCCCTTTCTGGCAGGAATTGTGCCTGCAGCTGTACTTGGTAAGTCAATGCTGTGTCCCACAAAGTCATGGATTCTGCAAAGGGGGTAAGAATGTGTGCCCCCCTGCTTGTTTATATACCACATGACTGTGGTGTTGCCTGTCTTTATCAGTAGTTGTCCCGGATGAAGTAGGTCCTTGAAGGCTGTCAGGGCATTTTAAACAGCTAGCAACTCTTTTTGATTGATATGTAGATGCATTTGGTTTGAGGACCATGTGCCCTTAATGCATCTTCCTGCCATGTGGGCCCCCCAGGCATAATCTGATGCATCCATTGTTAGTGTCTGCCTGGCTGGGGGTAATGTGAATGGCTGTCCCTTGTTTTGGTGACAAGCCTTTGCCCACTATCGAAACTCCTGTTGCAGGCAGGGAATGAGAGTAATCGTTGTTTCCAGGCTGTGGCAATGTTGAGTCCAAACACTTTTTAGGTACCACTGAAGTTTCCTCATATGCAGTCTTGCATATGGAATCAGTAGGATGCAGGATGCCATGAAGCCCAAAGCCTGCAGAATTTTTCTTGCAGATAATTGGGCCTTTGTTGCCAACATTTTGAAATAGGTAGTCAGTTGCCTTTGTTTGTCTGGCGTGAGATAAGCCATCTGTGCAGTTGTATTTAAGCTTGCACCCAAGAATATTATCTCTTGAGAGGGTACTAGTTTTGATTTCTTTTCACTGACTGTGTACCCTAGGCATGTTAGAAGTCTTTTCACAAACGCCAGATGCTGTAGAAGAATGTCCTTGTTCTCTGCTTGAATTAGACAGTCGTCCAAGTAAGGATATATTTGTATTCCTCTTTGTCTGCAGAATGCAATTACTGGTGCCCGGCACTTTGTACAGACTCTGGGCACAGTAGATAAGCCAAAGGGCAGTGCAGAGAATTGGTAATGCACTGAGCCAGTCTTGAATCTGAGGTATCTTCTGCATAAGTGTCTGGTTGGGACATGCAGGTATGCCTCTTTTAGGTCTAGAGTCACGAGGCAAGCGTTCTTGCCCAGCATGGGCAGAAGCTGCTGCAAAGTCAACATCTTGAATTTTGGTATATCCAGGAATGTGTTCAGAATAGATAGGTCCAGTATTGGTCTCCAGGCTTTGTCCTTTCTGGGTACCAAGAACAGTCTTGAGTAAAATCCTTGTCCCTGCTCTTGCTCTGGTACTTGTTGAATGGCCCCCATGTCCATGAGGGATGAGACTTGTTGTTGTGCCTCTGCCCATTGATTTTTTGGCAGGTCTGGCCAGCCATTTGCCTTTGGTAGGGTATGGAAATGGAACTTGTAGCCTTGTGACATGATATTTAGAACCCACTTGTCCTGGGTTATAATGTGCCAGTTTTGAGAAAAAGTGCTAATTTTCCCCTAAGGGTGCTGCCAAGAGATAAGTGCTTGGTGCCGGCAGGGGGAAGTCATTGGGACTGTTTCCTATATAGTTGTGATTTGTCTTCTCCAACTTTGGAGGTAGAAGCACCCCATTGCTTTGACCTGTATGAACCTTGTGGCTGGGATCTGCCTCTAGGGCATCTGGATCTGCCCCTTTGAGGTCTGTCTGACACAGGAAAGGACCAATTCTTTGTAGGCCAGTGTCTACTAAACCTAGGTGGCTGTACTTGTAAAAAAATCTTTGACAGTTTGCATAGATTTAGCTTTGTCTTCCATTTTCTTTAACAACTCTTCTGCCTTAACACCAAACAAAGTATCATGCTGTAAATGTGCATCTAACAATTTAACTATGACATGATCAGGCAGATTTTGGTCCTTTAACCAAGCATGCCTCCTAATTACAGAACCCATAACTGCGGCCCTGCAGGAGGCCTCCAAAGAATCAAAACCACATTGCAAAGTATGCTTTCTAACTTCAGCTGCATGCAATAAATCCTGCATTTCCTTGTTTTCTGCACATTCAGAGTTTAATAACATTTTCTGTTTAAGCAATGCCATAACATGTTGCTGATATCTGAGCATATGAAACTGATAGTTTAAGGCCCTGATAGCCAAGGTAGCAGATGTGTAAACCTTTTTACCTCATCTATCCAGTGCCCTAGAATCTCTGTCAGAGGGGGTAGGGTTTTTTGCAGTGGAAGCCTCAACACTTTTGAGACCCTGTGAAATAGTATCTGGGTCTGCAGCAGGGTTTTTAAAAAGGAATTTATGAGAGTCAGGAACCCTGTAATATCTGTCAGGCTTAACAGGAGCTGGAGGTAAGCAGTCAAGGGTAAGACTAGACTCCGAAAACACATAATCTACAATGTCTAACACTGGTGGAATGGCTAGTGGCCTGTGTTGAGGTAGTAAAAGGAAATCCCTGAGCCTCTTTTTAGATTCAGAAAAATCTTGGCTCTCTCAGTGGAAATGCTCCCTCATGATATGCAGGGTTTCTCCAAAAGAATAGTCCTCTGTAGGCGAAGCTGAAGGTATAAATTCTTCAGCATCAGAATCCTCATGAGGGGGAAGAGAATATTCCTGATCAGAAGAGGAATCAGAAGAAATAGAAACCTGATGTGAAGATTCATAGTCAGTCTCTTGCCTAGGCCTCTTATCAGGAGGGGGTTAGGAACCCCCTGATCAAGGTAATCAAGTCTTCAGCCATTTTGAACATCTGTTTTTTGGGCATAGAGGCCTGTCCATGTGGCTCTTGAGTTTGTTTCTTTGCTTCAGAAGGTGCTTTAGTCTCTGCCTTTGAAGCTGAAGTCGGTTTAATGTAAAGATGTTTAGGTCTGAATACACCTTCAGAAGCTGGTGCCTGCTCAGCAGCACCGGACCCATCTGAAGGAATAGTATCCGAGGCTCCAATACCTTGAGTTTCCAGCGGCATGGCCGACTCCATGTGGGAGTCGGTAGCGGCCTGCGTCTCTAAAGTAGCTGGCGTCAAGGACTGCGAAAGCACCTGAGAACTGGTGAACCGGCGACTGGCTTAGGAGAAGCTTCATAGTCTGTTTTGGGCCTCGGTTGTCTAACTCTCTTCTTTTCTTTGCATTTCTTGTGAACCCCGGTAATCGGATGGCTATCAGACGACATTTCTGGATAATTAAACCGGCATCCAAAATAGTTTAAAACAAAATCCTACCGACGCTTAATAGTGCGTTGGTTAAATCTAGCACAAAACCTACAACCAGAAACGTTGTGATCAGGGCCTAGGCAAGGAATACAGTAAGAATGAAAGTCCTTATGAGGTATTTGCTTTCCACAAGAAATACAATTATTTACTTTTTCTGACATCGGTCTGGAGCAAGAAAAAAGTTTCCCCAACGGGGTACTTAGCTTTATTGAAGACTTCGGATCTGAAACTCGAACATGAAAATCTTAGGAGTCGGCCGACCGGCACTTGCGAACTGCTTCTGCTTCGGGCATCACACGGCAAGAAAGACTAAAGAAAATGGCATTGGCTGCTTCTTTTATACCCCTGGCAACCTGACGTCAGGGAAGGGGTGACAGCAGCCGACACAGGACCCAGGACTTTGGAATTCAGGCTGACTTGAGGGCAACCTGCCAGCAGGATTACCCAAATGTTATGACTGCAACAGTGAAACATGAAGAAAGTACAGTTGTGTACCTACCATAAACGTAGATGTTAGAGTGTATTCACTGTTGCAGTCATTACACTTATCCTGCTGGCAGGCTACCCGCAGTCGGCCAGAGTTCCAAAGTCTAGGTCCAGCGTCGGTTGCTGTCACCTTTTCCCTGACGTCAGTGCGCCAGGGGTATGAAAGATGCAACAGACGCCATTTTCTTCAGTTTTTCTTGCCCCAGATGTCAGGTGCCCCCAAATAGGAAGGCTGTAAATGAATTATGCCAAAAAGCATGCATGTACTAAAATAAACATTCCTTCATCTACAAGCAAATACATCACATAGGTTGTATAGAGTTGAGAAGTACAGAAAAGTCCCAGCAATGAAAAGGGAGATGGTGGGTGGGTAACCTGGACTGCAACAGTAAATACACTTGAACATCTACATTTATGGTAGGTACACAACTGTACTATGTTCATCATGTTTCACTGTTGCAGTCATTACACTTGGGTTGAATCCCAAAGCTGAGGTTGGGTGGCTGGGCCTAAATAGGATTAGGAGAGGCTACCAGGCCCTGTAGAACTGCAGTGGCAAAGCCTGCTCTGGATTTAGAATAGAGAGGTAAGTGGTAGTGCTTGGTGAAAGTGTGCACTGAACTCCAGGTTGCAGCTTCTAAAATGTCTTTGTTTGGTACTCCTTTGAGAAAGGCTGCTGAAGTGGCTGCTGCTCTGGTAGAATGTGGCCTAATGCCCTTAGACACTGTTTTGCCATGTTGTGCATAACAGAAGCAAATGCAGTGTCCTATCCATTTTGAAATTGTCTGCTTTGAGATGGGCTTTCCTTGTGATCCTGCAGCATAAGCTACAAACAGTTGCTCAGTTTTTCTGAAAGCTTTTGTTTTGTCCAAGTAGAATCGTAGCTGTCTATGTCCAAAGCGTGCAGAAGTCTCTCCCCATTACTCTGGGGATTTGGATATTAAGTTGGCAAATGAATGGTTTGGTTAAGAGCCATACTGGAAACCACCTTTGGCATAAATGTTGGGTTTGTCCTTAGAGAGACCCTGTCCTGGTGAAAAATGACGAAAGGTTCCACTGCCATTAATGCCTGTAACTCAGACTCTTCTTGCTGAAGTTATTGCTAGGAGCAGAGCACTTTTCCATGATAAGAATTTTATATCAGCTGTGCTGGCTGGCTCAAAAGGAGGCAGTGTGAGCTTTTCTAAAACAAAATCGAGGTCCCAAGTAGGTATTGGTGCTCTCCTTTGGGGTCTTATGTTTTTTGCCCCTCTGAGGTACTGCTTTAGTAGTGGATGTGAAAAAATAGGAGGTTCCGTATTGTAATGAGCTGAAATGGCAGAGGCATGGATCTTAATAGATGAGAAGGATAGGTCTTTGTCCAGCATCTCAGTTAGGTATTGTAAAATCTGAGGTATATTTGGAACAAGTGGTTCGAGTCCTTGTGCCTGGTTCCAAGCACAGAATCTCTTCCATTTTTCTGCATAAGATTTCCTAGTGCTGGGCCTCCTGGCTTCTAAAATGACATCCATAACAGCTTTAGAGAGGTGTGGCCTGAGTGGCTATATTATCTGCCATGCAGCCAGATTTAAAGTTCTGAGTTGACTGTGCAAAATCTGATTGTTTTGTTGAGTCAGAAGATGAGGAATTTGAGGTAAAGGCCAGGCTGGACCTTGAGACAAGCTCTTTAGGATTGGTTACCAGTGCTGGCGTGGCCAGTCTGGTGCAATCAGGATCATTTTTGGCCTCTCTTGTCTGACTTTTAGGAGTACCTTGGGAAGAAGAGGCAGTGGAGGGAAGGCATAAACAGTCAGGGTTTCCAGCTGAATGATAGAGCATCCACTTTCCATGCTTGTGAGTGATAAGTTCTTGTGCAGAATTTCTGTAGTTGGCAGTTGTGAGGGGAGGCAAAAAAATCTATGTCTGGGTGTCCCCATTTCCTTGTTATCATGCTGAAGACCTGAGGATTTAGTTTCCATTCGTGAGGATTCATGAGATTTCTGCTTAGTTCGTCTGCCAGTGTATTTTTCATTCCTGGCAGGAATTGTGCCTGCAGATGTACTTAATAGGTCAGTGCTGTGTTCCACAAAGTCATGGCTTGCCTGCAGAGGGGGTAGGAATGTGTGCCCCCTTGCTTGTTGATGTACCACATAACTGTGGTATTGTCCGTCTTTAGTAATAGTTGTCCTGGATGTAGTAGGTCCTTGAAAGCTGTCAGGGCATTCTGTACAGCTAGCATCTCTTTTTGATTGATGTGAAGATGCATTTGTTCCTTGGGCCACGTGCCCTGAATACATTTTTCTGCCATGTGTGCCCCCCAGGCATAATCCAATGCATCCGTTGTTATTGTCTGCCTGGCCGTGGGTAAGGTGAAAGGCTGTCCCTTGTTGTGGTGACAGACCTGGGACCACCATCGAAACTCCTGTTGTAGGCCGGGAATTAAAGTAATTTTTGTTTCCAGGCTGTGGCAATGTTGAGTCCAAACACTTTTTAGATACCATTGTAGTTTCCTCATATGCAGTCTTGCATATGGAATTAGTAGAATGCAGGATGCCATGAAGCCCAGGGCCTGCAGAATTTTTCTTGCAGGGAGCTGGGTCTTTGTTGCCATCATCTGAAAGTAATGAGTCAGTTGCCTTTGCTTGCCTGGCGTGAGATAAGCCATCTGGATAGTTGTATTTAAGCTTGCACCCAGGAATATTATCTCTTGAGAGGGCACTAGTTTTGATTTCTTTTTGTTTACTGTGTACCCTAGGCAAATTTGTAATCTTTTTACAAACACCAGATGTTTCAGAAGAATGTCCTTGCCCTCTGCTTGAATAAAGCAGTCGTCCAAGTAGGGATATATTTGTATTCCTCTTTGTCTGCAAAATGCAATTACTGGTGCCAGGCATTTTGTGAAGACCCTGGGCGCAGTAGATAAGCCCAAGGGCAGTGCAGAGAATTGGTAATGCATTGAGCCAGCTATGAATCTGAGGTATCTTCTGCAAGACTGTCTGACTGGGACATGCTGGTAAGCCTCCTTGAGGTCCAAAGTAACTAGCCAAGCCTTCTTGCCCAGCATGGGTAGAAGTTGCTGCAGTGTTAACATTTTGAATTTTGGAACATCCAGGAAAGTATTTAGGGTTGACAGGTCCAGTATTGGTCTCTCTCTTTCTGGGTACTAGGAAAAGTCTAAAATCCTTGTCCCTGTTTTTGCTGTGGTACTCTTTGAATAGTTTCCATGTCCATGAGAGCAGCAATTTGTTTTTGTGCCTCTGCCCATTGGTTTTGTGCCAGGTCCGGCATACCTTTTTATTTTGGAAGGGTGTGAAAGTGGAACCTGTAACCCTGAGAAACAATATTCAGTACCCATTTGTCCTGGGTGATTATGTGCCAATTTTGTGAGAAAAGTGCTAGCTTTCCCCCTAGGGGTGCTGCCAAAAGGTAAGTGCTTGGCATTTGTAGAGGGAAGTCATTGGGACTGTTTCCGATAAGGTTGTGATTTATCTTCTCCTCCTTTGGGGGCCGAAGCACCCCATTGTTTAGGTCTGTAGGAGCCTTGGGGCTGAGATCTGCCTCTTGGGCGTCTGCATCTGTCTCTTTGTGGCCTGTCTGACACCAGAAAGGACCAATTTTTTGAAGGCCAGTTTCTGCTAAACCTGGGTGGTTGAACCTGTAAGAAAGCCTTTACTGTCTGCATTGATTTTGCTTTATCCTTCATTTTCTTTAACACCTCTTCTGCCTTAACACCAAACAAAGTATCATGCTGTAGTGGAGCATCCAATAATTTTACTTTAACCTGTTCAGGTAAACTTTGTTCTTTCAACCAAGCATGCCTTCGAATGACAGAGCCTGTAACTGCGGCTCTACAAGAAGCTTCTAATGAATCAAAACCACATTGCAAAGTATGCGTTCCCACTTGTTCAGCTGCATGCAATAAATCCTGCATTTCCTTACTGTCAGGATTTTCTGTTTTAACAAAGACATGAGGTACTGTTGATATTTAAGCATGTGAAACTGGCAGTTTAAAGCCCTTACAGCTAAAGTGGCAGAAGTGTAAACTTTTTTCCCCCCATCTATCCAGAGCTCTAGAATCCCTATCAGAGGGGACAGGATTTTTAGCAGTGGAAGCCTTAACCCCTTTGGGACCTGCAGGGTTTTTATACAGAAATTTATGAGAGTCAGGGACCCTGTAGTACCGGTCTGGTTTGACTAGTGCAGGGGGTAAAGAATCAGGAGACAGACTGGATTCAGAGAAAGCATCAACAATATCAAGCAGAGGAGGGATAGCCAGGGGCCTGTGCTGAGGTAATAAAAGAAAATCTCTGAGCCTTTTCTTAGATTCTGAATAATCCTGACTCTCCCAATGGAAATGCTCCCTCATGGTGTGCAGGGTTTCCCCAAAAGAATAATCCTCAGGTGGAGAGGCTGAAGGTATCGATTCTTCTGCAGCAGAGTCCTCATAAGGAGGGAGAGAATATCCCTGATCTGAAGAGGAATCAGAGAAACTTGGTCATAGGAATCATAATCAGAGTCTTGCCTAGGTCTTTTATCAGGAGGGGGATGGGAACCCCTGATCAAGGTAATTAAATCTTCGGCCATTTTAAGCATCTGTTTCTTTGACATGGATGATTGTCCAGGAGAATGCTGCACTTGTTTCCTTGTCTTTAATGGTGTTTTTGACTTTGCCTTGGCTGCTGCTGTGGACTTAATAGTAAGCTGTGAAGGTCTGAAAACACCCTCAGAAGCCGATGCCTGCTCAGCAGCTCTGGACCCATCTGAGGGAATAGTTTCCGCAGGCCCAATACCTTGAGTTTCCAGAAGCCTAGGTGCCTCCACGTGGGAGTTGGATACGGCCTGTGGCTCTGAGGTAGCGGGTGTCAGGGGCTGTGAAAGCGCCTCACTGAGAACCAGCGACTCTCCTAGAAGAGGCTTCGTCTGTTTTGGACCTCGGATGCCTGTCCTTGTCTTTGCATTTTTTATGAATTCCGGTCGTCGGTTGTTCCGACTGCATAATGTAGTTAAATCTTCGGCCAAAGTAATGTAGAGCAAAATCAAACGGACGCTTAATAGTGCTTTTGTTGAATCTACCACAAAATCGACTAGTAACGTCGTGGTCAGGGTCTAGGCAAGGAATACAGTAAGAGTGAAAGTCCTTATGTGGTATTTGCTTCCCACAAGAAATACAATTGTCAACTTTTACTGACATCGGTCTGCAGCAAGAAAAAGTTTCCCCAACGGAGTAACTTAGCTTTATTGAAGACTTTGGTTCTGAAACTCAATTTTGAAAATCTCAGGAGTTGGCTGACCGGCACTTGCGAACTGCTTTTGCTTCGGGCATCGCGCGGCAAGAAAGACGGAAGAAAATGGCGTCAGTTGCATCTTTTATACCTCTGGCGCACTGACGTCAGGGAAGAGGCGACAGCAACCAATGCCGGACCTAGACTTTGGAACTATGGCAGACTGCGGGTAACCTGCCAGCAGGATAACCCAAGTGTAATGACTGCAACAGTGAAACACAATGAACATCATCCTGTTTACTGAGACTGGCAGATTGGTTAGGGAGTAAGCCAAGCTGCCAAATTGAGTGTCTGTAATTGAGGATGCATGAATTCCCCTTCCCTCTGGCTCAGGAGGTTTGGAATCTGATGAAGATGCCATGGGGGTACCGAGGACAGGCTGCGCAACAAGGGGTACCAGTGCTGCCGGGGCCAGTCTGGAGCTATAAGAATGGTTTTTGGTTTTTCCTCACTTTTTGTTGAGCAGTACCTTGGGGATGAGAGGTAGGGGAGGAAAGGCATAGACCCATAGACTGACCCAGGGGAAGGACTGGGCATCCACTTTCCAAGCCATGCAGTGATGCAACCTGGTGCAGAATTTGCTGAGCTGATGGTTGGTGTGGGAGGCAAAGAGGTCGACCTTCGGGGTTCCTCATTTCTGAGTTATTAGGGTGAACGTACTTCTGTTGAGTTGCCACTTGTGTGGGTCCAGAAGATTTCTGCTTAATTGCTCTGCCAGAGAGTTGAGAGAGCCTGGTAGGAATTGTGCTAACAGGTGTAGCTGCATGGCAGAGGCTGTGTGCCAAAGGGTCATGGCCAGCCTGCATAGAGTGTAGAGTGAATTCCTCCCTGCTTGTTGATGTACCATGTCACAGTGGTGTTGTCTGTTTTGATCAGTAGAGCCCTTGGGGAGAGAAGGGACTTGAAAGCTATCAAGGCGTGCTGCACAGCCATCATCTTTTTGATGTGCAGAGGGATTTGCTGTGGGCCCCATTGGCCCTGTATGCAACTGCCGTCCAGGTATCCACCCCAAGCGTAGTCTGATGCGTCTGTGTTGAGGGTCTGGGTCGTGGGGTTGGGGAGAAAGGCATTCCCTTGTGAGAGCATGCTTTTGCCGACCAAAGGAGATTTTTACCTATAATTCATTGCCTCAGAAACAGAGTTTCCAGGTCTTGACAGTGTTGGAACCAAAGACTCTTTAGGTACCATTGAAGTTTCCTCATATGCAGTCTGGCATATGGAATTAGTACTATGCAAGATGCCTTGAACCCCAGAGCTTGCAGGATCTTCCTTGCAGTTAGCTGGTGGCTAGTTGAGAGAAGTAGGCAGTCAGGAAAATTTGTTTCTCTGGAGTAGGGTATGCCATCTGGGATGCTGTGTTCAGACTTGCTCACAGGAAGATTATCCTTTGGGTGGGCACCTGTTTGGATTTCTTTTCATAGATAGTGTACCCTAGGGAGGTTAGTAGGGTCTTTACAAAGGCCAGGTTCTTGAGCAGCTTTTCCTGGCTGTCTGCCTGAATAAGGCAGTTGTCTAAGTATGGGTAAATCTGAATATTTCTTTGCATGCAAAAGGCAATGGCCGGAGCCAGACATTTTGTGAAAACTCTGGGAGCAGTATAAGCCGAAGGGAAGCACAGAGAACTGAAAGTGTTGAGATCCTGCCCTGAAGCAGAGATATTTCCTGCATGATTCCCTGATAGGAATGTGGAGGTAGGCCTCTTTTAGATCTAGGCTGGCTAGCCAAGTGTCCTTGGAGAGCATGGGTAGCAGCTGCTGGTGGGCGAGCATTTTGAATTTTGAGATCACCAGGAAAGTGTTTAGAATGGATAGCTCGAGGATGGGGTGCCAGGTGTCCTCTCTTCTGGGCAAAAGAAAAGGTCTGGAGTATATACCATGGCCTATCTGTTCTGCAGGAACATGCTCTACTGCCCTCATAGGGAGGGGCAGGGAAAGAATTTGCTTTTGAGCCTCTGCCCAGTGATTTGGTGGTAGATCTGGGAACCCTTTTGGGGTTGGAAGGGTGTGGAAGGAAAATTTGTATCCCTGAGACACAATGTTCAGAACCCAGTAGTCCTTGGTAATGGTGGCCCAGGTGATTGAGTGAAAGGAGAGTTTTCCTCCTAGGGGTAAGTGACAGGGCCTAGGCTAGGCCAGTTTACTCGGAGCAGGAAAGGACCAGTGTTTGGAGGGACAATGCCTGCTGTATCTAGGGGGATGAACCTGCAAGAACTCCTTAACTGTTTGCATAGATTTTGCTTTTTCTTCCATCCTTTTTAAGACCTCTTCTGCCTTAGTGCCAAATAGGTTATTTGTGCAAGGGTGCATCCAATAATTTAGATTTAACATGGTCTGGCAAGGGCTGTTCCTTAAGCCATGCATGCCTTCTAAGGACAGAAGAAATGACTGCTGCCCTGCAAGAAGCTTCTAGGGCGTCAAAACCACAGTGCAAGGTATGTTTAGTTACTTGACTTGCAGAATGCATAAACTCTTGTAAATCTTTAGATTCTGCCCAAGCAGGAAAGGAAGTCATTTTTTTGTTTAAGGAGTTCCAAGGTATGTTGTTGAAATTTCCACATATGGACCCGACAATGTAGTGCCCTGATAGCAAGAGTAGCTGAGGTGTAATTTTTTTTACCCCATCTGTCCAATGCTCGGGAATCCCTGTCTGAGGGGATGGGATTCTTAGTAGAGGTAGCTTTAATCCCTTTTGGCCTTTGAGAAATGACCTCAGGGTCAATTGTAGGATTTTTAAAAAGATATTTGTGTGAGTCAGGGACTCTATAGTACCGGTCAGGTTTTCTGGGAGCAGGAGGAAGGGCATCAGGAGTCAAGCTGGATTCGAGGAAAACATCCTCCACAACATCCAGGACTGGGGGGATGGCCAAGGATCTGTGTTGTAGAACATCTAGGAATTCCCTGAGTCTCTTTTTAGACTGAGGGTAGTCCTGACTCTCACATTGGAAATGCTCCCTTAAAGTATGCAGGGTTTCCCCAAAGGAAAAATCTTCTGGGGAAAGAGGTGGAAGGAATGGAATCCTCTGCATCAGAATCCTTATAAGTGGAGAGGGGTTGCATGTCTTCATATTCAGATGCATCAGATTCATCAGAGTCTTGTTCAGACAAAACTACAGGGGAAGAGATCTCTTTTCCTTTTGGTGGGGGTTGCTTGGCTTCCCCTGATCAGAATGTTAAGGTCTTCCACCATTTTAAGCATTTGAGACTGAGGCAAGGTAGCAGGCACCTGAGAGTGGATCATCAGTTTCTTGGGTGTGGTTCATGCCTTGGGCCTGAGAAACTCAGTAGTTTTAGAAAGAACGGTAGTCATGAAAGAAGACGTCGGTTTGTGTCGAGATTCAGTAGTGCAAAGGCCTTCCTCGGAAGCTGGTGCCTGCTCAGCGACTCCAGACTGATCCAAGGTTGAGACGACCGCAGGATCCTTAGTTGAAGAGTTTTGCGGCATACCAGACTCTGAAAGGGTCTCGGTAGTGGCCTGCGAATCAACAGAAGCGGGCATCAGGGGCTACAAAAGCCCCTCACTGAGTACCGGAGAAATGACGACTAGCTTAACGGAAGCGTCGTTGGTAGGTTTGGACCTGTGCGATATGTCTCGGTTCTTTATCTTTACGTTTTTTCAGAAGATCTGCTGTCGGATGGCTTACCGAAGCCATATCGGAGTTAGAGGACTGTAAGCGAAAATATCTGGCTACAATAAGGGCCCGGCGATGGATAGTTCTGGCTTAGAACAAAGCACAGAAGCAGCAATGAAGGATGTCATGATCTGGGCCGAAACAAGTGACGCAGTAAGAGTGAAAGTCTTGGTGTAGTATTTGCTTTCCACATGCAAGACAATTATTAACTTTTTCTGTCATTGGTTAGTGCAAGAAAAAATGATCCCCAACAGGGTACTTAGCTTTAGAAGACTTCAACTTCAATTTGGTAGACAAAACTCAGGTAGCGCCAGACCGGCACTCGTGCAAACTGCTTCTGCTTCGGCCTCCTTGACTACAAAGACAGATGTCATGGTGTTGGCTGCCTTACTTTATACTACTTGACGACCTGACAGTCTTCAAATGACAGCATCCGACGCTGAAATACTAAGTCTCTGGTATTCAGGCCAGCCGAGGGCTACCCTGGCAGGGATAACCCAAATGTGATGACTGCAATAGTGAAACATGAAGAATATCTGAAAAGCCCCACTAGGAATGACCGTCCAAGGATACTAGTAGGTAAACAGCACATCCAGGAAGGACCAGGGGGAGGGAGGGAGAGAGTGAATACTGCAAGTGAAGAGAAGGACATCAACTGTATTATGTCCTTCCATATCACTGCTGCAGTATTCTTTACAAAAGGGAGAATACAATAGCTCAGGAAGACTGGGAGGAAGAAGGGCTAGCAGAGCCCTCTGGGAAGCCATGTTGAATGGCCCTGGCAAAGCCAGTTCTGGCCCTAGAGATCACATCCAAGTTGTAGTGCTTTGTAAAGGTATGCACAAAAGCCAGGTAGCTGCCTCAAGAATAATATTAATATCCAAACCCTTGAAAAAAGCACCAGAGGAAGCTACAGCCCTAGTAAAATGAGCCTCAGCAGAAGAAGGCAGGCTCTTCCCATGAAAATAATACCACTAAGAAATGGCTTTAGATATCCAAGAAAAAATGGTTTGCTTGAAAAAAGCCAAACCCAAAGACCTAGGATGAAAACAAACAAAAAGCTTTTCAGATTTGCAAAAAGCTTTTTTCTTATCCAAATAACATCAGAGTTGTCTATGTAAATCCAAGGTGTGCAAAACTTTCTCACTAGCATACTGAGGAGAAGGGAAAAAGTAGGCAAATGAATTGACCAACTAAGAGACTGGCATAAAAGGATTAATACAAGGGGACACCCTGTCCTTATGGAAAACTAGAAAGGAGGAACAGCCATAAGGCCCTGCAGCTCAGACACCCATCTGGCAGAAGTAAAGGCCAAAAAAAGTGTCTTTCAAGAACAATGCTGGAAGGAAGCTGAAGCAGCATGCTCAAAAGGAGCCAGAGTCAATTTTTCTAAAACAAAATTAAGGTCCCAGGAAGGTTAGACAGGCTTCCTGGGAGGCCTAATGTGGAGGAGGCCTCTACGAAACTGTTTGTCCTTAAATAGAGAGGGTAAAGGGAAAGGCAAACAAGCAGAGATAGCTGAAAGGTGGGCCTTAACAGAAGAATATGCCAACCCAGCATTGAGCAATTCACATAAATGAAAGAGAACCAAAGGAACATCCACAGTAAGTAAATTCAAGTTACAAGAAAGACACCAAACAGGAAAAAACTCTACTATTTTGATAAGTAAGATTTCCTAGCAGTGTTTCCTGGCTACCTGCAGGACCCGAAGCATGTCTTCATAAAAAGGTTTCTACAGATCATCAAAACCTTATCACCCTCAATGTCATATGAAGACTGGAGAGATGGGGATGGATGAGAGAGCCCTTGTCGTTTGTGAGTAAGTCCTCCCTGTGGGTTAACTTGTGATGACTACTCTTGGCAAGATGGAGGAGAACAATGAGCCAATGCTGTCTGAGCCAAAATGGAGTCACCAGCAAGATTTTGGGAGCATCCTGTTTTATCTTAAACAGGGCTTTCAGAATGACAGGAAGGGAAGGCATAAAGAAACATCCCCTTTCAGGCCAGAGGGCATGGCACAAAATACAGGAAGTTGTCTGTTCAGAGGGGAGGTAAATAGGTCTACTTGAGGAATACCCCACTGGTGGACAATGTCCAGAAACGCATCCACTTGTGCAATTGTGTTATTATGGTCCTGCTCAGAGAATCTGCCACTATATTCTAATGAGGGAATGTAAACTGCCTGAAGGGTCACCTGCTTGTTGACATACCACATCACTGTGGTATTGTCTAAGAATCTTGATGGGCTCTAGAAGGAAAAGAAAACGAAAAGCCTGAAGAGCCAGTAGAAGAGCTCTCATCTTTGACACTGATGTGGTCTTTCTTTTGCCCAAGAGACCAAAGGCCTTGCACCTTCAGAGGGCTAAAGGAGGTCCCCCATCCCACATCTAAGGAATCTGTGAAAAGTTCCTGAGAGGAATTTGGAGGTTGAAAAGGAAGCCCTGGGTTGAGGGACAACTGATTAATCCACCAATTAAATTCCAGCTTGAGGCATGGAAGAGGAGGGACTAGAAAATCTAAACGATGAGAATGTTGAAGCCAAAATGACTTTAGAAACCACTGGAGCTTTCTCATATGGAGCTTGGCTACAGGGAGCATAGGAATGGTGGAAGCCATGAAACCCAGAGCCCTCAGAAATTATCTGGTTGTGACTGAAGCCAGAGGAAGAAGGGATTGAAAGAAACCAATGAGAGTTAATGCCTTGGGAGAAGGCAAGGATTCCAGTATTGGAACAGTCTGGATCCTGCATCCCAGAAAAACACGATCCTGAGAAGGAGTTAGAAATGACTTTTGGAAATTTACAGTAAAGCACAGGCTTTGCAGGACAGAAATGGCAAAGTGTAGAAGTAAAATCTCTGGACAGCAGCCCTGAATAAGCAGGTCATCCAGGTAAGGAAAGACCTGTATCCTACTTAACCTACAGAAATCAATTACAGGTGTGAGGCATTTGGTGAATACCTTTGGGGCAATAGAGAGGGCAAAGCAGAGAATTAAATGTCAGGAAACAACAGAGAAACGTAAACATTTCCTGAAAAGGGGATGAATAGGAATGTGTAGATAAGCATCCTCAAGAACCAGGGAAACTAGAAAAGCCAGAGGAAGTAGCAAAGGAAACAAGGTTTGAAGGGACAGCAGCTGAAAGGAAGACACTTTCAAAGAGGTGTTTACATGAGCTAGATCCAGAATGTGTCTCCAGGTACCTTCTTTTCTGGGGACCAATAAACATTCTGGACCCTTCCCTCTCTGAGGGGTTGGAACTTCCTGAAAAGTTCGCTGAGCCAACAGGCCCTGAAGCACCTCTGGAAAAAAGGGCAGTTCTTTCAGAGAAGGCTGAGGAATGCCCAAAAAGGGGGGAAAGATTTCCAAACCATCTAATAACCCTGGTGAATTATGGAAAGAAGCCATGACTCTAGGGTGATCTTTAGCCAAATAGGAAGGGGTAGAGAAAGAGGAATGTGACGAGAAGAATTGGGCAAGGATAATCAGACAGCACCTGGTTTGTCAGGAATAGGAGGCTTCTGGGTAGGAGTTTGGGTTAACTTGGGACCCTTTCTACCACCCTTTTTACCTTTAGGGGAGGGCTAGACTGTCTACTGACAAAGGCAGGCTTATTAGGCTAATTCCTTTGAAACTTGGGCACAGGGGAAACAAAAATATGCTTCAATTCGTGTAAGGCCTTGCCCTTTTCTTGAAGGGGAACAACTCAGATGCAGCAGCATGAAACAAATGCTTACTATCCAGAGGAGCATCCATCAGTTTAGCCTTAATATCATCAGGCAAAGGCTGAAGTCTGAGCCAGGAATACCTCTTCAAAACAGATCCAAAAGCAGCAGTCCTAGATGAAGCATCATCTGCATCATAGCTGCATTTTATGGAATGGCAAGCTGCTTGGGAGGACATACCTAGCAAGGCAAGAGCAGAGGCCTTCCCTTCAGAATCAGGAAGATCTGAAATGGATTGACAGGTCTGCGAGATAAGAGCAAAGACATACGGGTCTATATTATACGAACGAAAGTTCATATAAGCAAATGCTCTATTGAGTGAAACTCCCGGACATGGAGACGCGTATTGTGGGATCGCAGTACAGTGAAGATTGGAGTTGTTGCCCTTTCCTCACTGTAGTGCGATCTCAGAGTTGGAATATATATTTATTGTTTTCAATGTCGGGGATTTTCGCGGTCGTTTATATGAACTTTCATTCATATAATACAGACCCAAGACCTACAGTGGATATAAAAAGTGTACACATCCCTGTTAAAATGTCAGGGTTTTGTGATATAAAAAAATGAGACCACAATAAATAATTTCAAAACTTTTCCCACCTTTAATGTGACCTATAAAGTACAGTTTTGTACCTACCATAAATGTAGATGTCCGAACTGGATAGCATCTGCAGTCATAACAAATGGGTTGTCCTGTCGTCAGGCAGCCCTTCGGTCGGCCGGATTCCAAAGTCTGGGTCCGGCTTCGGCTGATGTCGCACTTCACCCGACGTCATCTCTGCTGGTCTTCGGGTATAAAGGCATCATCCAACGCCATTTTCCTCAGTGTTTCTTGCCCCAGATGCCAGTTGCCCTCTTGGAAGGCTAAATTTTGGATAAATGCCAATGTTTCCAAAAGGATAGAAGGCAAACACAAAAAATAAGCATGTATGTACATATATACAAACAAATACACCATAAGAGACTCCCCCCCCCCCCCAGCTAGCTATTTGGAGGGTAAATACCCTAGGAGTACCACAGAGGGGAAGGAGGGAGGGTAATCCTGACTGCAGATGCTATCCAGTTCGGACATCTACATTTATGGTAGGTACAAAACTGTACAATGTCCTTCATGGATGCATCTGCAGTCATAAGAAATGGGTAGAATACCATAGCCAACTAGGGGAGGAGGAAGAAGAAATTATGGTGTGGTTAGGATCCCTTGCAGTACAGCAGTGGCAAACCCTGCTCGGGATCTAGAATACAGAGGTAAATTATAATGCTTGGCAAATGTATGCACGGAGGTCCAAGTAGCCGCCTCAATAATGTCCTTGGTTGCCACTCCTCGTAAGAAAGCTGTGGTAGTGGCTGTAGCCCTTGTAGAATGAGGCCTTATGTTCTGTGGAATTGGTTTTCCATGGAAGGAGTAACAGAATCTTATGCAATTTCCTATCCATTTGGAGATTGTCTGTTTGGAAATTGCTTTTCCTTCCCTTCCTGTTGCATAGGCTACAAAAAGCTGGTCAGTTTTTCTGTTACTTTTGGTTCTGTCCAGGTAGTAGCGTAGCTGTCTATGTACATCCAAGGTATGCAGCATTCTTTCCCTCTGTTTTGTGGATTGGGGAAGAAGGTAGGTAGGTGGATTGCCTGGTTTAAAGACACTCTGGATACCACCTTAGGCATAAATGTAGGATTAGTTCTCATGGACACCCTATCTTGATGGAAGATTAGGAAGGGTTGTACTGCCATTAAGGCCTGTAGTTCAGAAACCCTCCTTGCTGAGGTAATTGCCAGTAGGAAAGCAGTTTTCCATGACAGGTGCTGTAGATCTGCTGTTGCTGCTGGTTCAAACGGAGGGAGTGTCAACTTTTCTAGCACAAAGTTCAAGTCCCATGCTGGTAATGGTGGTTTCCTAGGAGGTTTTACATTCTTGATCCCTCTGAGGAACTGCCTGAGTAAAGGATGTGAAAAGACAGGTGGATCAAAGCTGTATTCTGCTGAAATCGCTGATGCATGTATCTTGATGGAGGAATAGGACAGGCCTGTATGTAGAAGCTCTGCCAAATACTCCAGAATGTTAGCAATATCTATATTCGACACATCTTTTCCTCTTTCAGCACTCCAAATGACAAACCTTTTCCAGCATAGTTCCTTCTTGTTGAAGGTCTGCGGGCTTCCAGGATAATGTCTTTAACCCTTTGGGAAAGATTTGGATTAGTTGCTGCTATGTGATGTTCCAGGCAGTCAGTTGCAAAGTTTTTAGGTTTGGGTGCATGATGCTGTAGTTGTTCTGAGTTAACATCAAAGGCATCAGGGGTATTGACCACATTTTCTCCTGAGACATGCTCCTCAGCAATGGGTACCAGTGTTGCCTTGGCCAGTTCGGAGCTATCAGGATTATCCTTGGACATTCCTCTTTGATTTTCAGCAATACCTTGTGTATCAAAGGAAGAGGTGGAAATGCATATGCTGTCAGACCTTTCCAGCTGAAGGAGAGCGAATCCACCTTCCATGCAAGTGGGTGGAATGTCCTTGTGCAGAATTTTTTGAGCTGGTGATTGAGAGGGGAAGCGAATAGATCTATTTGTGGCATTCCCCATTTCTTTGTGATGGTCTTGAAGATGTCCGGGTGTAGCATCCATTCGTGAGCATCCGAGGTGGTTGTGCTTAACATGTCTGCTAGGGTGTTCTCTTTTCCCGGTACAAATATTGCCTGTAACTGGATGTTGTAGCTGAGTGCCAGATTCCATAGGTCCAAAGTCATTCTGCATAGGGGGTATGAATGAGTGCCTCCCTGTTTGTTGATGTACCACATGACTGTGGTGTTGTCTGTCCTTATCATCAAATGGCCTTCTTTGAGGAATGGTCTGAATTTTTGGATTGCCAGTTTTACTGCCAGCATTTCTTTTTGGTTTATGTGCAGGTGCAGCTGGTCCTGAGTCCACAATCCTTGTACGCATTTGCCCAGCATGTGCGCCCCCCATCCTAGGTCTGAGGTGTCTGTTGTGATGGTTTGGCTTGTTCGAAAGTTGTGGAAGGGTAGGCCTGGGTTTGACTGGCATGCTTGAGCCCACCATAGGAACTCCTGTTTTAGGCATGGGATTAGTGGTATTTCTGCTTCTAGGCTGTGCCTGTGTTGAGACCATAAATTCTTTAGGTACCACTGTAGTTTTCTCATATGCAGTCTGGCATGTGGGACCAAGATTATGCATGATGCCATGAAGCCCAAGGCCTGCAGAACTTTTCTTGCTGTTAGTTTGTTCTGTTTTCTTAATGCCAAGAAGTAAAGAGGGAGTTCTTTTGTTTTTCTGCAGTTAGGAATGCCATTTGTTTTACTGTGTCCAATTCACCAAGAATGTTCTTGTTTGGGATGGTATCAGCCTTGATTTTTGAAAATTGACTGTGTATCCCAGGGCTTGTAGCAAGTAAATGACCCTTTGTAAATCTGTTGTCAGCTTGCTTTTGTTGTCCGCTTGTAGCAGGCAGTCGTCCAGGTATGGATAAATTTGGATTCCCTGTAGTCTGCAGTGAGCGATTACTGATGCCAGGCATTTTGTGAATACTCTCGGCAGTAGATAAGCCAAAGGGCAATGCTGAGAATTGATAATGCTCTGATCCTGCAAGAAATCTGAGGTATCTTCTGCAATTTGGTCGAATGGGGACGTGCAGGTATGCCTCCTTGAGATCTAGAGTTACCAGCCAACACTCCTTGGCCAGCATGGGAAGAAGTTGCTGTAGGGTCAGCATTTTGAATTTTGGGACAATGATATATGTGTTTAAGATGGACAGGTCGAGAATAGGTCTCCAACTTTTTTCTTTTCTTGGTACTAGGAAGAGTCTGGAATAGAATCCTTTGCCCTGTTCTGTTATTGGTACTCTTTCCACAGCTCTCATCTTTGTTAATTCAGTTATCTGCTGTAGAGCTTCTAATTTCTGATTTGGAGGCAGGTTTGGCATTCCTCTTTTTACTGGTAAGGTGTGGAAGTGGAACCGGTAGCCTTGGTCTATGGTTTGCAAAATCCACTTGTCTTTTGTGATATAGTGCCAATTTTTCGAAAATAAGGCTAACTTTCCGCCTAATGGTGCTGCTATTTGCTCCCTGGTAGGCAGAGTTACAGCCAAGTCACTGTGATTGTCCTGTTGCAGTGGTAGTGGTTGTGTCTGTGCCTCTGTTATTACCTTGCCACTGTCGTCCTCTGTAGGCACCTCCTCTGGATTGATTTCTGCCTCTGGAGCGTCTATTCCTGCCTCTTTGGGATCTTGCGGAGTCAGGAAAGGACCAATTTTTGGCAGGCCAGTTCCTGCTAAACCTTGGGGGCTGAACCTGTAAGAAATCTTTAACTGTTTGTACAGATTTTGCCTTTTCTTCCATTTTCTTCATTACCTGCTGGGCAGGTGTACCAAATAAACTGGCCTTATCCATAGGAGCATCTAATAGCTTAGCTTTAACATGATCCGGTAAGACCTGCTCTTTCAACCATGCATGTCTTCTTATCACTGTGCCAGTCATGGCTGATCTAAATGAAGCCTCCAGTGCATCATAGCCACATTTTAAGGAATGGTTACTAACCTGTTGTATGTTATTCACCATTTCTAATACATATTTCTTATCTATAGATTCATCAGAGGATACTTTTTAGTTAACTGATCAAGCATAAACTCTTGGTATTGGATCATGTGAAACTGACAGTTTAAAGCTCTAGCTGAGAGAGTAGCAGAGGTGTAAACTTTTTCCCCCATCTGTCCAAGGACCTGGATTCCCTTTCTGAAGGAATAGGGTTTTGCTGTGGTCGAGGCTACTGCCTTAGGCCCCTGGGAAATAGTTTCGGGTCTGCCAGTGGGGCCTTGTATAGGTGGTGATGAGTGTCTGGGACCCTGTAAAATCTATCAGGTTTGGCAGGGGCTGGAGGTAAAGAATCAGGAGCAGTGCAGACATCATTAAATGCATCATCCACAACAGGCAAAACAGGAGGTATAGCTAAGGGCCTATGTTGTGGTAAATGCAGAAAGGTCCTAAGCCTTTTTCTTGAATCTGAGAAATCTTGTCCCTGCCATTGAAATTGTTCTCTCATGGCATGTAAGGTTTCCCCAAAGGAAAATTCCTCTGGTGGAGAGGCAGCTGGAATGGATTCTTCAGCATCGGAGTCTTCATAAGTAGAAAAGGATCCTCTGGCTGTTCTGTAATGTCGGAGTCATCCGCAGAATCATCAGAGGACACTGGCTCGGGGCTCTGTCCTAGGTCTCTTTTCTGGGGGCTGAGAGGCCCTGTCTGGGTGAGATTGGGATCCCCTAATTAAGGATATTAAATCTTCTGCCAGAGTAAGCATTTGTGAACTAGAGGTGGGCCTGTGTGAGGGAGGTTTAACAGGCACTGACTTAGCAGATTTGGCTGCTTTAGCCCTGGCAAAGGCCTTGATAGACATGGCTGCAGGGGGTCTAGCAGCACCATGTGCTGGGGTAGAAACATCCAAAGGGATGGTGTCTGATAACTCACTAGAAACCACAATTGTAGGCAAAATGTCTGAGGCCGATTCAGGTAAGGTAGCAGGAGCCTCAGTAGTAGCCATGGATTCGGCTGAAGATTGACCAGTTTTCTCGGTTTCGGACGAAACCGAGACACTCACGGCTTGCTTAACCGTGGTTTCGGCCGAAACCGCGGACCGCGAGTGTCGGTCTTTTTCCTTGCGTTTTTCAACAATTTGGGTAGTCGGAGGATCCGACGGCATAATGTAAGCAAAGTCTGAGCCGAAAAATTGTTCAGCAAACTCCGACCGACGCCTGAGCGTTCGTCGGTTGAAGGAAGCGCAGGCCGAACAGGCTGCTACGTCGTGGTCTGGGCCTAAGCAAGGCAGACAGTAAGAGTGGAAATCTTTATGAGGTATTTGTTTCCCACAAGTTAAACAGTTATTGACTTTTTCTGACATCGGCTGAGGCAAGAAAGAGTCCCCGGTACTTAGCTTTTTAGAAGTCTTCGAAGTAGTATTCGGTAGTAGTAATCTCTGGATCGGACCGACCGGCACTTGCGAACAGCTTCTGCTTCGGACGCCACGCGGCAAGAAAGACTGAGGAAAATGGCGTCGGCTGATGCCTTTATACCCGAAGACCAGCAGAGATGACGTCGGGTGAAGTGCGACATCAGCCGAAGCCGGACCCAGACTTTGGAATCCGGCCGACCGAAGGGCTGCCTGACGACAGGACAACCCATTTGTTATGACTGCAGATGCATCCATGAAGGACATCCTGTACAGTTCAATTGAAAAACAAATCTGTTAGAGGAAAAAATATAAATAAATAAAAAAACATACAATAAGCTGGTTCCATAAGTGCCCACCCCCTTAAACTAATACTTTGTTGAAGCACCTTTTGATTTAACTACAACATTCAGTCTTCTTGGGTACATACCTGCCACCAATTAAAGAGACTCTCATTAACTCCAAATAAAGTTCTACTGTCCTAGGAGATTTTCCTGACATTTACTCAGTTGCCTACAACAGCAAAAGCCATGGTTCACAGAGAGTTTATAAAGCATCAAAGGGATCTCATTGTTGAAAGGTATCAGTCAGGAAAAAGGTACAAAAAAATTTCCACAACAATGGATAAACCATGGAACACAGTGAAGAAGTGATCAAAATGTGGAGAAAATATGGGACAACAGTGACATTGCAAAGAAATGGACGTCCCTCCAAAATTGATGAAAAGACAAGACAAAAACTGGTCAGGGAGGCTGCCAAGAGAACTACAGCAACACTGAATGAGCTGCAGGAATTTCTGGCAAGTATTAGTTGTGTACTACATGTGACAACAATCTCCCGTATTCTCCATGTCTGGACTATGGGGTAGGGTTGCAAGACGGAAGCCTACACAGAACATCCAGGCCCTGTTAAAATTTGCAAAACAATATATCAAGTCTCCTAAAAGTATGTGGGAAAATGTGTTATGGTATGATGAGACCAAGGATGAACTTTTTGGCACAATTCCAAAAGGTGTGTTTGGCGCAAAAACACTTCACATCACCAAAAGAACACAATCCCCACAGTGAAGCATGGTGGTGGTGGCAGTATCATGCTTTGGGGTTGCTTTTCTTCAGCTGGAACTGGGGCTTTAGTCAAGGTGGAGGGAATTATGAACAGTTCCAAATACCAGTCACTTTTTGCCCAAAACCTTCAGGCACCTGCTAGAAAGCTGAAGATGAGGAGGGATTTCACCTTTCAACACAATGACTCCAAGCATACATCCTAATCAAAAAAAGAATGGCTTCACCAGAAGAAAAATTAAAGTTTTGTAATAGCCCAGCCAGAGCCCAGACCTAAATCCAATAGAAAATCTGTGGAGTGACCTCAACAGGGCTGTGCAGAAGAGATGCCCATGCAATTTGACAGATTTGGAGCGCTATTGCAAGGAAGAGTGGGCAAATATTGCAGAGTCAAGGTGTGCCATGCTGATAGACTCCTACCCAAGAAGACTGAATGCTGTAATTAAATCAAAGGTGTTTCAAAGTATTAGTTTATGGGTGTGCACACTTATGCAACCAGCTTATTGTACGGTTTTTATTTTTTATATTTTTTTCCCTAACAGATTTGTTTTTCAATTAAGGGTTCTAGGTCACATTAAAGGTGGGAAAAGTTTAGAAATGATTTATTGTGGTCTCATTTTTTATATCACAAAAAAATGGCATTTTAACAGGGGTTTGTACACTTTTTATATCCACTGTACCTGGTCATATGTGACTGATAGTTCACAGGGGGTTAAGCAGAGGGACACTTATAAAGAAACTTACAGCCCTTCGGCACTTTATAAAACCTATCAGTTTTTTTTTGGGAGCAGGGGGTTTGGAATCAGGAGCCTGAGAAGCAATGGGAAAAGCATCCAGTAAGGTAGCAAGAAAGTACAGTTGTGTACACCTACCATAAATGTAGATGTTCGGATCAGGAGCCTGAGAAGCAATGGGAAAAGCATCCAGTAAGGTAGCAAGAAAGTACAGTTGTGTACACCTACCATAAATGTAGATGTTCGAGTGTCTTCACTGTTGCAGTCATGACTGTAGGGTTCTCCCCTGCTGGCAGGCAGCCCTCAGTCGGCCAGAATCCCAAAGTTTGGGTCCGGCGTCAGCTGTTCAACCATGCTCCCTGACGTCAGAGCGCCAGGAGTACAAAGCTGACAGCAGACGCCATCTTCTCCAGTTTTTCTTGCCCCAGATGTCAGGAGTCCCAAAATGATAAAGGTCCCATACCCTTTGCAAATACACCTCAGAAGAATGGTGAAAAAAGGAACCATAAAAAAGTAAAAATAAGAGGGGACAGGTGGGAGGGAAACCCAGACTGCAACAGTGAAGACACTCGAACATCTACATTTATGGTAGGTGTACACAACTGTACTATGTTCATTGTGTTTCACTGTTGCAGTCATGACTGTAGGGTAGAATCCCAAAGCTGAAAGAAAGGGAAGTGGTCATAAAGAAGAAGGGCCGGCTAGAAGGCCCTGTAAGACTGCAGAGGCAAAGCCTGCCCTAGACTTAGAGTAGAGAGGTAGATTGTAGTGCTTAGAAAAAGTATGCACTGAACTCCAAGTTGCAGCTTCCAAAGATGTCTTTGGTAGGAACTCCCCTGAGGAAGGCCGCAGAAGTGGCAGCAGCTCTGGTGGAATGAGTCCGTATACTCCCTGGGATTTGCTTTCCATGGTGTGAATAACAAAATCTGATTCCATGAGCAATCCATTTAGAAATGGTCTGTTTTTAAATGGCTTTACCTTGGAAACTTGAAGCATAAGAAAAAAACAATTGTTCTGATTTTCTGGTGTCCTTGGTTCTGTCCAGGTAAAAACGTAATTGTCTGTGTCCATCCAATGAATGCAAGATCCTTTCCCCTTTATTTTGAGGAGTGGGGAAAAAGTTGGCAAGTGGATAGTTTGATTTAAAGCCACTTTGGAAACCACCTTAGGCACGAAGGTAAGATTAGTCCTCAAAGACACCCTGTCTTGATGAAAAATAATATATGGTTCCACAGCCATAAGAGCTTGTAACTCTGAAACTCTCCTGGCAGAGGTAAGGGCTAACAGGATAGTTGTCTTCCAAGATAAAAACTTGATGTCAGAAGAGGCAGCCAGCTCAAAAGGAGGCAAGGTTAGTTTTTCCAAAACATAGTAGAAATCCCAAGCAGGAATGGGAGGAGATCTAGGAGGTCTTAAATTCTTAGCTCCTCTGAGAAACTGTCTCATGAGCTAGTGGGAAAAGATTGGAGGGTCTGTATTATAATGAGCCGAAATAGCAGAGGCATGTATCTTAATAGAAGAGAAAGAGAGACCCTTATGCAAGAGATCTGTCAAGTAAAGTAAAATAGAAGAAATGTTCGGAAGAAGAGGATCAGAATCCTGAGCCTGCATCCAGGAACAAAATCTTTTCCATTTTCCTGCATAAGATTTTCTAGTGCTAGGACGTCTGGCTTCTAAAATGACATCCGTAACCTGCTTGGGTAGGAAAGAAGAAATCAAAGGCCCTGGATTAACCAGGCTGCCAGGCTGCCAGGCTGAGAGTGCTGACATGAGTGTAGAACCTGACCCTGATGTTGGGACAGAAGGTTCGGAGACTGAGGTAAAATCCAAGGGGGCTCCAGACATAGGTATTTTAGAGTTGGGTACCAAAACTGCCGAGGCCAATTTGGGGCCAGCAAGATTATCATCTTGGGCTTGTCCTGTTTTATCTTTAATAATACCCGTGGAAGAAGAGGAAGAAGCGGAAAGGCATATCCCGAGAGGTTCCTCCAACTGAATGATAGGGCATCCACTTTCCAAGCTTCTTTGTGGAAAGTCCTGGTGCAAAAATTCTGTAGTTGATGATTGAGATGGGATGCAAAGAGGTCTACATGGGGACATCCCCAGACTGCTGTTATCATCCTGAATATTTTGGTGTCTAGCATCCACTCGTGTGGATCCGAAAGGTTTCTGCTCAGACTGTCTGCCAGGATGTTTTGCTTCCCTGGTAGAAACTGAGCTTGAAGGTCCAGATTGTAAGCTAGAGCTGTGTTCCATAGATCCATGGCTAGTCTGCAAAGGGGGTAGGAATGAGATCCCCCCTGCTTGTTTATGTACCACATAACTGTGGTGTTGTCTGTCCGTATTAGTTGTTGTCCTGGTTGTAGAAGATTCCTGAAAGCCATTAGGGCTTTCTGAACGGCTAACATTTCCTTTAAATTGATATGCAGGTGCTTGTGTTCTTTTGTCCAAAGGCCCTGCAGACAGTTGCCCCAAAAATGGGCTCCCCAAGCATAATCCGATACGTCCGTGGTTAGAGTTTGAGTGGCAGGAGGCAGACAGAAGGGTTTCCCTTTGTTTAGAGTACACGCTCTGGACCACCAAAGAAATTCCTTTTGAAGGCAAGGCAGGACGGAGATCAGTATGTCTAACCTGTGGCAATGCGGAGACCATACACTTTTTAGGTACCACTGTATTTTCCTCATGTGTAGTCTTGCATATGGTACGAGAAGGATGCAGGAAGCCATGTAACCCAGAGCCTGCAGGAATTTCCTTGCAGATAGTTGAGTTAAAGTTGCCAAGGTTTTGAAAGTTGAAGCCAGCTGTAATTGTTTCTCGGATGTCAGAAATGCCATCTGGGTTGTGGTGTTTAGAAGAGCACCCAGAAAAGTTATCTGCTGTGAGGGTGTCAAATTTGACATTTTTATGTTTACAGAGAATCCCAGGAACTTGAGGAGGTTTTGTACAAACTCTAGATGCTGGAGTAAGACATCCTTGCTGTCTGCCTGAATTAGACAGTCATCCAGATAAGGGTAAATTTGAATCCCCTTGAGTCTGCAGTAAGCTACTACTGGAGCCAGGCATTTGGTGAAGACCCTGGGCACAGTAGACAATCCAAAGGGCAGCGCAGAGAATTGAAAAGTGCCTCGATCCGGCCTTGAACCCGAGGTATTTTCTGCATTCCTGCCTGATGGGAATGTGTAAATATGCCTCCTTTAAATCCACAGTTACCATCCACGCATCTTTGGATAGCATTGGAAGTAGCTGCTGAAGAGTAAGCATCTTGAATTTTGGAATTTCTAGAAAGGTGTTCAGTACTGACAGATCCGAATGGGTCTCCATGAGTTTTACTTCCTGGGAACTAGAAAGAGCCTCGAGTAAAAACCTTGTCCCTTCTCTGCAAGTGGAACCAGTTCTATGGCTTTCATAGCCAAAAGTGCTTCCACCTGGTTTAAGGCCTCTGTCCATTGATGTTTTGGAAGGTCTGGCCATCCGCTTGGTCTTGGCAGGGTATGAAAATGGAATTTGTAACCTCTTAAAACCACATCCAGAACCCACTTGTCTTAAGTTATATGAGTCCAATTTTGATAAAAAAAAAGAGAGTTTTCCTCCGAGGGGGGCTTCCAGGCAAGAAGTTCATGCAGCCCAACAGAGGGAGTCATTGAGTTTGTTTCCTATGAGTTTGTGACCTATCCTCTTCTCCCCTAGGGTGGAAGCAGTCCACTGTCTTGGTCTATAAGAGGCTTGTGTTTGAGGCCTTCCTCTGGAACGTCTATATCTACCCCTCTGAGGCCTGTCTGAAGTGGGAAAGGACCAATTTTTAGAAGGCCAATTCCTGCTAAATCTTGGTGGCTGTACTTGTAAGAAATCTTTAACTGTTTGCATGGATTTCGCCTTATCCTCCATCTTTTTAATCACCTCTTCAGCTTTTGATCCAAACAAAACATTATGCTGAACAGGAGCATCCAATAATTTAGCTTTTACTTGTTCCTTTAGCCATGCATGCCTTCTAATGACTGTACCAGAGGCAGCAGCCCTACAAGTAGCCTCCAAGGCATCAAATCCACAGTGTAAACCATGCTTTCTAACTTGTTCAGTGGCATGCAATAAGTCATGAAATTCCATATCATCTGCACAGGCAGAAATGGAAGTAAGCTTTTGTTTTAAAACCGACAAAAGAAATTGCTGGTATTTCAGCATATGAAACTGACAGTTTAAAGCTCTGATGGACAAAGTAGCAGAAGTGTACACTTTTTTGCCCCATCTTTCTAAAGATCTAGAATCCTTTTCAGTGGGAATGGGGTTTTTGGCAGAAGTGGCCTTAACTCCCTTAGGACCCTGAGAAATGGTTTCAAGGTCAGCAGAAGGGTTCTTGTATAAAAACTGGTGGGAATCAGGAACCCTGTAATATCTATCAGGCTTAACAGGAGCAGGAGGAAAAGAATCAGGGGTTAAATTAGCCTCCGAAAAGGCATCATCCGCAATATCCAAAACAGGAGGAATAGCCAGGGGTCTATGTTGGGGAAGAAGAAGAAAATCCCTTAGCCTTTTCTTAGATTCCGAATACTCTTGTCCTTCCCAGTGGAAATGTTCCCTCATTTCATGCAAAGTTTCCCCAAAAGAGAAATCCTCAGGGGGAGAAGCTGAAGGAATGGATTCCTCAGCATCAGAATCCTCATAAGGAGGGAAAGAATATTCCTGGTCAGAAGAAGAAACTGAAGAAACAGAAGCCTGATCAGAGGAATCATAATAAACATCCTGCCTTGGCCTTTTATCTGGAGGGGGCTGTGAACCCCTAATCATAGTAAGTAAATCCTCCGCCATCTTGAGTAACCGTTTCTGTGACTTGGGAGCCGGTTCAGAAGAGGCCTGTGTTGCAGTCTTTGGTTTTGAAGGAGTCTTTGCCTTTGGCTTTGCCTTTATAAGAAGCTGAGTAGGCCTGAAAACCCCTTCGGAAGCCGGTACCTGCACAGCGGCTCCGGACCCATCCGAAGGAACATCGTCCAAAGGTCCTGCCATTGAAATATTTAAAGGCCTGGTTGGCTCCTCATGAGAGTCCGTTTCGGCCATCGGTTCTGAAATGGCCGACAGGGGCTGCAAAAGCGCCTCACTGACGACGGCCGAACCTGAAGCTGGCTCGCAGCGCTATCATCAGATTTGGACCTCGGAGGCCTGTCTTTATCCTTGCGACATTTGTGAACTCCGGTAGCGGGACCCGTATCCAACGACATTTTGTAGTTAAAGCGCCTACCGAAGTAATGAAAAGCAAAATCGTACCTGCATTTAATTGTACGTTTATTAAATCTAGCACAAAACCGACAACTAACCTCGTCGTGGTCAGGGCCAAAGCAAGGAATACAGTAAGAATGAAAATCCTTATGAGGTATTTGCTTCCCACATGAAATACAATTATTAACTTTTTCTGACATCGGAGTGGAGCAAGAAAAAAGTTTCCCCAACGGGGTACTTAGCTTTGAATGGAGAATAAAGTCTTCAGACTGAAGTATATCAGGAAAAAATTGTCAGGAGTCAGCCGACCGGCACTTGCGAACTGCTATCACCACACGGCAAGAAAGACTGGAGAAGATGGCGTCAGCTGTCAGCTTTGTACTCCTGGTGCTCTGATGTCAGGGAGCATGGTTGAACAGCCGACACCGGACCCAGACTTTGGGATTCTGGCTGACGGAGGGCTGCCTGCCGGCAGGGGAGAACCCTACAGTCATGATTGCAACAGTGAAACACGATGATCATCAAGAGAGGGCCTAGGAGACCCCCTCTGTAGAAGCTCATAGTACCTCTTCTGAACATCAAACCCCTGATCACAGTTCCATTTGAAAAATTCCATCATTCTGGAAATAGTGTCACCAAATGAAATCTCCTGAAAAGGAGAGTCAAGACTGATGGACTCTTCTTCCTCAGAACCATAGTCAAGAAGGAATCTAAGAGGAATATGTCAGGGACTCTTCATCAGAATAATCCTGCTCCTTGGGCCTCTTAAGAGGGGTAGAAGACCAGGGAGGAGCAGGAAGAGAAACTCCCTGTGGTGGTTTAAGAGCCATAAGGGCATTAAGCAGGCCTTGAGTGAAGTTTTGCCAATCACTCTGAGGATCTTTCAGAGCATAGGAAATATCTTTAGTTTTCTGCTACAGCTTTGAAAAATTTTGGAGGCTCTGACCCCTGATGACACTCTATAATGGTAGTCGGAACCTTTTCCCTCACTGAAATCTGAGGAATCCCCCTAGGCCCTTCGGTAGTAACCAGCAGAGGTTCCTCCTGTACATCCGAAGCAGACGTCTGCAAAGTCTCCATGAACATGCATGGAGTCAGATCCATGCCAGTCTCAGAAGTGGTCACTGCAGAGGAATCTGAGGAAGATGCAGGCTTTCACCAGCATCAAGAGACACACCCAGTGGAGGCGGTGCAACCGAAGAATCAGACTGAGCTTTCTTAGCCGCTTTCTTTGCAGGCGGCTGACCCTCAGGCTGGGAAGATACCTCCATGGTGTCTTTGGCCAACAGTGTAAGTAGTTGGCTCTCTCAGTAAATCACAAGAGAAGAAACCAAACTTCACATCTTGGGGACAAAAGCTTGACAAATCTCACAAGACATAAGATCGTGAGAAGTGCCTAAACAGAATAAACACTGTTTGTGATGATCTTTATGGGGAATCTGTCTCCTGCACTGGCATTTCCCCTTTCTGGATGACATGAAACCCAACAACCAGAAACAAGGCCAAACAAAGATAAGAAAATCAAAAAACACCCAACTGGGCACTTACTTGAAAGCAGCAAAAATTAGCAGACTAATGAGCATTCAAGACCAACAATCAAAGATGGCATTTGGACTGGCAGCAAAGAAATTCTGAGGATGGTACATCCAGACATCACCTTTATGCCCTACATCATACACAGGGAGCATGTGTGATAATGGTGTACCCATTACAACCTAAAGGCTTTTGTATACCGTCCAGATGTTGGGCTGCTCTTGGCAGGGGATCTCCAATGTAAAGAATACTGCAACAGTGATATGCAAAGACATCAAATAGCAGCACCATGTACTGAATAGTCCAGAAATCCCTTGTACAGTTCCCAAACACTAATATGCTACCAGGTGTCTACCATCTAGAAGCCCTGCAGAGACAAAAGCTTCAAGGCATTAAAGGGGTCATGTGAAACTTCACAAAGCTAATGTGAAAGTTAAAAGAGCTCAGATTCAGAATCAGCTTTCCCTATTTCATAGAAAAAGGACACTGATGACATTAGGACATGAAAGAAATGGAAGCCTTACCCATTCTGCTTTTGGGATTATTTCAATGGCCCCTTTGTAAGAAAAGCTTGGTTGTGCATTGAGCCACTCCAGCAGCAGCTGGTCTGCATAAGGAGGATGTGTTGGGTTTAAGTGAGCAACTCTAGAATGTTTCTCTTCTGATGATGTACCATGTCTATCTGGCTCAGTAGATAGCTAACCAGGGTAGGGGTGACCTCAGAGAACCACACGCTTCCTACTAAGGACTACGAGTACTGGTTAAGAATGCTGGGAGGTGGCAGAGCTGAAGGCAGCAAGATTACCTTGAAGGCCTTTCCTGAACCATGGGAACAAAACAGTGAATAACTGCAGGAGGAAGAGGAAAAGAGGATTGCAGGTTTCCCCAAACAGAACCCTACCCATAGCAGGTACATCAAGTTTAGCCTTATGCAACAGCTTATGAGAGGACAACCCAAACCAGACTGCTTTGTACTGATTGCCACAGTTCAGGCAGTTGCACCTGCAGCATTAATGGGAGAGCAAGCCAAATGGAAGTCAGCCGAAGCTGTACTAACAACAACCTTCTTCTACATCCTATTGTCTATCATTTGAAATTGGCAGGCACTTTTTTCCAATTAATTCTCCAATGTGAAGCAAACCAGTGGGAATATAGAACAGATTATGTGGATCCATGGACAGAGAAATATCCTCCATTACAAATAAATTCTTCTAACAGGCCAGATATGGAATAACCCAGAGTTCCTCTTCCTTCTTCTTGAAACATCTTGGGGTCAAAATTGACAACTTGAAATTTGATATTCACATAGCCCAAACCATCAAAAAGGTTCACAAGAAAACAGGACTCTTGTATAGAAATAAACAATTTTTTTACAAGAAACACAAAAGCTACCACAGCTCACACACACCTCCTATCAACCCCTGCTTTATGCCTAACTAGTATTAACCAATCTCCGCAAAACTGACAATCCAACTTGAGTCTTGCTATAATAAAAATAGCAAGACTGACAACTGGTGCCTTACATAGCTCACATCACTGTACATCACTTAAACAGTTAAATTGGTTTGAACTCCTCCAGCTTCTAAACTTTAATCAACTAACCTTTGCCCAAAGAATTCTCCACCAATCTGATAAAACCCCTTCTCTCCATATCTCATTCAACCATAGACCGCTGCTTGATCTCTTCACTCCAGTAACCAACACCTTCTAGATATCACCAAAGCCAACAACTTAGCTGGGAAAGCTCTCTTCTCTAACTATATTCCTAAAATATGGAATAAGCTGCCAACCCCAATAACTTCCAACAGCACTATCACACAATTTAAAAAGCTCAAGCCACACCTAGTGGAAACCTGGATATCTTCTTGTAACTCCCCTGGACAGACCTTCCCTAGTTCCCTGACAAACTACTGCCCTTTATTTTATTTTACTCTAACAGCAAGTAGTAACTACATCTGTAGGTAAATAATCCTCTATCATTTTAAATGTATTTGTAGCATTATGATGTATAATGGAACTTCCTTCCATGTAAATAACTGTATTCTTCAACATTATACAACGGTTAGTTGCCTTCAATGTGGTATCTTGAAAGGTTTGTAAACTGCTGAGATGTCTGTAACTGGCACTCTCTGTATACTTTCATATGTTAACAATATGCCTATAACTGTAGCTTTTCTCACTGGGCTATCCACTTAGAAATGGTTTGCTTTGAAATGGCTTTCCCCTCTGCCCTTGCAGCAAAGCCAACTAGCAGCTGTTCAGATTTTCTGAGAGGCTTAGTCCTATCCAAATAAAATCTAAATTGTCTGTACACATCCAAAGAGTACAGTATTCGTTCTCCATTGTTTTGTGGATTCGGGAAAAAGGCAGGCAAATGAATGGACTGATTAAGGGCCACACTAGAAACCACCGTGGGCATAAAGGAAGGATTGGTCCTGAGGGAAACCCTGTCTGCATGGAAGCTAATGAAGGGCTCCACTGCCTTGAGGGCCTGTAATTCAGGCACTCTTCTTGCTGAAGTGATGGCTAGAAGGAAGGCTATTTTCCAAGAAAGGAATTTCAACTCTGCAGTTGCAGCTGGCTCAAAAGGAGGGAGAGTGTGCTTTTCCAATACAAAGTTAAGGTCCCAGGCAGGAGTAGGGACTCTCCCTGGGGGGTGTTAAATTTTTGGCCCCTCTGAGGAATTCCTTTAGCAAAGGGTGAGAGAAGAGGGGTGGTTCAGTATTATAATGTCCTGAAATGGCAGAGGCATGAATTTTAATAGACGAGAAGGATAGGCCCTTGTGGAGCATTTCTGTTAAGTACTGAAGAATGAGGCAAGCTGGTCACCATTGTGCTCATCCCCTGAGTCTGGCTCCAGGAACAGTGTCTTTTCCACTTTTCAGCATAGGATTTTCTAGTACTAGGCCTCCTTGCCTCCAGAATGACATCTAGCACCTGCTTACTGAGGGAAGCTATTGGTGAGCTCAAGGAATTAGCCAGGCTGCAAGGTTCAGGGATTGAAGTTGAGGGTGCAGAATCTGGCCCGCCTGCTGGGACAGCAGGGAAGGGATCTGAGGCAGGTGCCATGGTTCCAGCAGTGTCATACTGCGCAAGAGGGGGTACCCAGTGCTGGCATGGCCAGTCTGGTGCAATCAGTATTGTCCCGATTTGTCCTGTTTGATCTTTAGCAGAACCTTCGAGAGGAAAGGAAGAGGGGGAAAGGCATAAACTGAGAGGCTTTCCCAGTTTCCTTTCTTCTGCTGGAACAGGTTGAATAGCCCTGACACTTAGAAGAGAGAGAACCTGCTGTTGAGCATCCATTTTTCAAGCTTGACTGTGGGAAGTCCTTGTGCAGAATTTGTCCAATTGGTAGTTCTGAGTGGAGGCAACAAGGTCTATCTCTGGGGTCCCCCATTTGTTCCTCAAGAGGTTGAATATTTTTGGTTCCAGTTTCCATTCGTGTGGATCCATGAGATTTCTGCTTAGGTCTGCCAGTGAATTTAGCTTCCCTGGCAGGAATTGAGCTTGTAGGTGCACTTGGTAGCTCAAGGCTTGTTCCACAGAGCCATGGCTAGTCTGCAGAGAGGGTGCAAGTGGGTTCCCCCCTGCTTGTTTATGTACCACATAACCGTGGTGTTGTCTGTCTTTATCAATAATTGTCCTGGAAGGATGTGGTCCTTGAAGGCTGTCAGGGAATTCTGTACAGCTAACATTTCTTTTTGGTTGATATGAAGGTGCATCTGTCTCGGGTTCCATTTGCCCTGAATGCACTACCCTGCCAAGTGAGCCCCCCCATGCATAGTCTGATGCATCTGTTGTTACGGTTTGGGCGGCAGGGGGTAGAGTGAAAGGGAGCCCCTTGTTGTGGTAGTAGGCCTCTGCCCACCAAAGGAACTCTGTCTTTATACAAGGAATGATAGGAATCATTGATTCCGGGTCCTGAGAATGTTGACACCATAGACTTTTTAGATACCATTGCAGTTTCCTCATATGCAGTCATGCATATGGAATTAGTAGAATGAAAGACGTCATGAACCCCAGGGCATGCAGAATTTTCCTTGCAGATAGCTGGGTCTTTGTGGCCAGTAGTTTGAAGTAGGTTGCCAAACTTGTTTCTCTGGAGTGAGGAAAGCCATCTGGGAAGTTGTATTCAAGCTTACTCCCAGGAATACAATTTGTTGGCAGGGTACTAGGTGAGATTTCTTTTCATTTATGGTGTACCCCAGTGAGTTTAGAAGTTTCTTTACGAATGCCAGATGTTTTAAAAGCAATTCCTGGCTTTCTGCCGGAATTAGAAAATCATCCAAGTACGGGTATATTTGAATATTTCTCTGCCTGCAAAATGCAATGGCTGGAGCTAGACACTTTGTGAATACCCTGGGCGCAGTGGATAAGTCAAAGGGAAGTGCGGAGAACTGAAAGTGCATGGAGCCTGCCCTGAAGCGTAGGTATTTCCTGCAGGATTCCCTTACTGGAATGTGCAGGTAAGCTTAAGTCTAAGGTTGCCAAACAGGCATCTTTGCCTATCATAGGAAGCAGCTGTTGAAGTGTTAGCATCTTGAATTTTGGGATTACCAAAAAGGTGTTTAGAATAGAGAGGTACAGGATAGGATGCCAGGAGCTGTCTTTTCTGGGTACCAGGAAAAGTCTTGAATAAAAACCTTGTCCCCTTTCTTCTGCTGGAACAGGTTGAATAGCCCTGATACTTAGAAGAGAGAGAACCTGCTGTTGAGCCTCTGCCCACTGATTTGGGGGTAGGTCTGGCCAACCGTTTGGGGTTGGTAGGGTGTGATAGTGGAATCTGTATCCTTGGGAAACTCTATTCAAAACTCATTTGTCCTGGGTAATGAGTTCCCAGTTTTTTTGCATGCAGGGCGAGCTTTCCTCCTAAGGGAGCAGGCAGCTGAACAGGGCTTGGAGGGGTTAAGGTTAAGTCATTGTGCCATTTTCCCGTAGGGGGGTGTCTTACTACTCCCTGCTTTGGAAGTGGGAGCCCCCCACTGCTTAGGCCTGTGCATAGCCTGAGACTGTAACCTAGGTGGTCTGCTGTTCCTGGGTTTGGACTGAGAAGACCTGGAAGAGGCTGGAAATGACCAGTTCTTTGAAGGCCAATGCCTACTAAATCTGGGAGGCTGTACTTGCAGGAAATCTTTAACAGTTTGCATAGATTTAGCCTTTTCCTCCATTTTTGAGGATGACTTCTGCTTTGTTGCCAAACAGGCGGTCTTGGTTTAAGGGAGCATCCAGTAATTTAGCTTTAACATGATTTGGCAAGTTTTGTTCCTTAAGCCAAGCATGCCTTCTAAGTACAGACCCAGTGACAGCAGCCCTGCAAGATGCTTCTAGAGAGTCAAAACCACATTGCAAAGTATGTTTACCAACTTGTTCTGCAGAATGCATTAAATCCTGTAATTCTTTGTGTTCAGCATAGTCTGGAATCAACATAATTTTCTGTTTAAGTAGTCCCATTACATGCTGCTGGTACTTTAACATATGAAACTGGCAATTTAAAGCCCTAATGGCCAAAGTAGCAGAAGTATATACCTTCTTACCCCATCTGTCCAAAGCTCTAGAATCTCTATCAGAAGGGGTAGGGTTTTTGGCAGCAGTAGCCTTAATGCCCTTTGGTCCTTGGGAAATGGTCTCTGGATCCGCAGTAGGATTCTTGAAGAGGAACTTGTGAGAGTCAGGTACTCTGTAATACCGGTCAGGTTTTCTGGGAGCTGGAGGTAAAGTGTCTGAGGAAAGGCTAGATTCCAAGAAAGCATCATCCACAATGTCCAAAAAGTACAGTTGTGTACACTTACCATAAATGTAGATGTTAGAGTGTATTCACTGTTGCAGTCATTACATTTGGGTTATCTGCTTGCAGTAGCCCTCAATCGGCCTGATTAACAAAGTCTTGGGTCCTGCGTCAGTTGCTGTCCCTTCTTCCATGATGTCAGTTCGTCAGGGGTATAAAACGTGCAGCCGACACCATTACATCAGTCTTTTCCTGCCCCAGATGTCAGGTGCCCCCCTAATGGAAACCAATTAAATCTATAATACAAGGATATACCTCCAACAAAAAAGCAAATACACCAAAAAGCTTTTTGAGCATAGTAAGTGAGAGTAGAGGTATAGCCAAAAGAAGAAAGGGGGCTGGAGGTAGGGTAACCAGGACTGCAACAGTGAATACACTCCAACATCTATATTTATGGTAAGTGTACACAAATGTACTATGTTCTTAGTGTTTCACTGTTGCAGTCATTACATTTGGGTAGATTCCCAAAGCTAAGGGTGGGAGGATGAATTTAAATAGAATTAGGACCAACTATAAGGCCTTGCAAGACTGCAGTGGCAAAACCAGCTCTGGATTTAGAGAAAATTGGCAAATGATAATGCTTGATGAAAGTATGTACAGAAATCCAGGTAGCAGCTTCTAGGATGTCCCTTGTAGGGATACCCCTGAGAAAGACTGTAGAGGTAGATGCAGCCCTGGTTGAATCTGGTCTGATGCCCTGTGGAATAGGTTTTCCATGGCCTTATAGCAGAAATGAATGCAGTGGCCTATCCATTTTGAAATGGTTTGCTTAGAAATAGCTTTTCCCTCTGTCCTTGCAGCAAATGCCATCAGCAGTTGTTCGGATTTGAAGTTTAGTCCTGTCCAAGTAGAATCTAAGTTGTCAGTGCACATCTAAGGAGTGCAGTATCCGTTCCCCTTTGTTCTGCGGGTTAGGAAAGAAGGTAGGCAAATGAATGGACTGATTAAGAGTCACACTGGATACCACCTTAGGCTCCACTGCCATAAGGGCCTGTAACTCAGATACCCTTCTTGCAGAAGTGATTGCTAAAAGGAAAGCTGTTTTCCAGGAAAGGAATTTTAAATCTGCAGTAGCAGCTGACTCGCAAGGAGGAAGAGTGAGTTTCTCCAAGACAAAATTAAGGTTCCAGGCTGGAGTTGAAGCAATCCTCTGTGGTCTTAAATTTTTGGTCCCTCTAAGGAACTGCTTGAGCAGTGGGTGAGAGAATAGGGGAGGCTCTGTGCTATAATGACCTGAAACGGCGGAGGCATTTATTTTGATGGAGGAAAAGGACAAGCCCTTATGAAGCATCTCAGTCAAATATTGTAGAATCTGAGGTAAATTGGGCACTGCTGCGCTCATCTCTTGACATTGGTTCCAGGTACAAAAAATTTTGCAGCATAAGATTTTCTAGTAGTAGTCCTCCTAGCCTCTAAAATGATATCCATCACTGATTTACTGAGGGGTGGTAAAGAAGAGATTAGGTAATTAGCCAGGCTGCTAGGTTCAGGGTTTGCAGCTGAGGGTGCAGAATCTGTTTTCCCTGATGAGACAATAGGGAAGGAGTCTGAGGTAGGTGGCATGGGGCCAAGCATGACACTGCGCAGGAGGGGGTACCAGTGTTGGCATGGCCAATCTGGTGCAATTAAAATCGTCCTTGGCTTGTTCTGTTTGATCTTTAGTAGTATCTTGGAGAGCAGAGGAGGAAAGGCATAAACTGATAGAAGGATAGAGCATCCACTTTCCAAGCTAGTTTGTGGGGAATCCTTGTGCAAAATTTGTCCAACTGATGGTTTTTGGGGGAGGCAGACAGGTCTATATCTGGGCTCTCCCCATTTGCTTGTCAACATGTTGAAAATTCTTGGTTCCAGTTTTCACTTGTGTGGGTCCATGAGGTTTCTGCTTAGTCCATCTGCCAGTGTATTTAGTTTTTCTGGCAGGAATTGAGCTTGTAGATTCACTTGGTAGCTCAAGGCTGTGTTCCACAATGCCATGGCTAGTCTGCAGAGGGGGTAAGAGTGTGTACCCCCTGCTTGTTTATGTACCACATGACCGTGGTGATGTTCGTATTTACCATTAGTTGTCCTGGAAGAATGTGGTCCTTGAAGGCTGTCAGAGCATTCTGTACAGCTAACATTTCCTTTTGATTTATGTGTAGGTGCATTTGACTTGGGTTTCATTTGCCCTGAATGCACTTCCCTGCCAGGTGAGCCCTCCATGCATAGTCTGATGCATCTGTTGTTAAGGTATGGGTGACAGGGGGTAGAGTCCCTTGTTTTGGTGGCAGGCCTCTGCCCACCAAAGGAACTCTAGGCGTAGACAAGGTATGATAGGAATCATAGCTTCTAGATCCTGTGAATGTTGACACCATAGGCTTTTGAGATATCATTGCAGTTTCCTCATATGCAGCCTTGCATATGGAATTAGAAGAATGCAGGAGGCCATGAACCCCAAGGCCTGCAGTATTTGCCTTGCAGATAACTGGGTTTTTGTAGCCACTTGTTTGAAGTAGGTTGTCAAATGAGTCCATTTCTTTGGCGTGAGGAAAGCCATCTGGAAAGTTGTATTCAAGCTTGCTCCCAGGAATATAATTTGTTGACAGGGTACCAGGTGTGATTTCTTTTCATTTATGGTGTACCCCAGACAATTTAGTACCCTTTGAACAAAGGCCAGATGATTCAAAAGTATGTCCTGGCTTTCTGACTGAATTAGACAATCGTCCAGGTATGGATATATTTGAATATTTCTTTGCCTGCAGAATGCAATGACTGGAGCTAGGCACTTTGTGAATACCCTGGGCACAGCAGATAAACCAAAGAGCAGTGCAGAGAACGGATAAGTGCATGTCGCCTGCTTTGAAGCATAGGTATCTTCTGCAAGACTCCTAGGGATGTGCAGGTATACTTCTTTTAAGTCTAGTGTTGCCAACCATGCATCTTTGCCTAGCATAGGAATCAGCTGGTGAAGAGTCAGCATCTTGAATTTTGAAATCACCAGAAAGGTATTTAGAGTGGAAAGGTCCAGGAGAAGATGCCATGTAATGTCTTTTCTGGGTACCAGAAAAAGTCTTGAATAGAAACCTTGTCTCTTTTCCTTTTCTGGTACCATCTGAATTGCTCCCATGCTTAAGAGAGAGTACTTGATTTTGGGCCTCTGCCCACTGATTTAGGGGTAGATTTGGCCACCCACCTGGTGTTGGTTAGGTGTGAAAGTGAAATCTGTATCCTTGGGACACTATATTTAAAACCCATTTGTCCTGGGTAATGAGTTCCCAGTTTTTGGCCTGCAGACCAATCTTTCCACCTAAAGGAGCATTCAGTTGGGAAGTGCTTGGAAGTTTTAAAAGCAAACCACCAACGACCAGCAAAAAACGATAGTGAACACGCAGTAATGAAGAAATAATGATTATTTATAATTCCTTCAAATCCAGACCGGTTTCGGCTATTCAGCCTTTATCAATGAATACAATAAAGTTTTTTTGAATGAAATGAAGCAGCCTGCATTTATACTAGTCTCTGATTACCTGGAAGCAATATTACAGCACCACCCAGTGGCTGGAGTAACAAAGTGCATGTTCCATTCTTGATTAAAGCATATGACCAGTGACATAAAAATGCCAGAGGTGTAGATATTAAGTCATATTTTTAAAGATAAAAATCAAAGCTCTGGAAGTAAGCCATTATATGACATATATATTTACAAGGTAATAGACCAATACCATAGTCACTATTTGTGAATGCATATCATTGTGTAAAAAAGCAGAAAATATATACCACTAGTATATATATATTTTGAAGGGTGATAACCACAAGTTCAAAAGAACTGAATAATAATGAACCAAGTACTGATCATATAATATATTACAAAAATAAGGCAAAAAGAGTATAGTGGCCTCATTCTCAGCTATATTATAGATTATAATAAATTGAAATAATATGCTTGTAGATAATACAAGTTCAACATTGTAATTGTACAATACTCAATGTTTAACGCCAACATACCAGATCTGAATACCAAACCATACATATACATATTCGTATCCTGAACAATTTTTTATCATGCTTTATAGAGTATAATATGAGCGTTGGTAGGCCTAAGCACCATTGAATGGTTCGTACTAATTCTTGATCTATATGAATGTTTGTTGTTGTAACCATGATTATGAAATCCTCCAGTGTTCAGTGAAACTCACAGATGGTCATTCAGACCTGGGGGGAATAAACATCCAAGGTTGGTTATCCAATATTTTTCCTTGTGGTTTAAAATGGTGTGCCAACCCTGTTGGTTGTTCCCATCTCCCTGAATTTTGTCAATGATCATGAACATAAACTGGGCATTGGGATGTTGTATCGTGTGTCTGTATAAAGCATTTGTTTCTTTTTTGTTCCTCATGTCACTACAATGTTCTGTCATCCTTATTCTAAGAGACCTAGAGGTTTGACCAACATAAAAAGCTTTATATTTTTGTTCCTCATGTCACTACGATGTTCTGTCATCCTTATTCTAAGAGACCTAGATTATATGATCAGTACTTGGTTCATTATTATTCAGTTCTTTTGAACTTGTGGTTATCACCCTTCAATATATATATATATACTAGTGGTATATATTTTCTGCTTTTTTACACAATGATATGCATTCACAAATAGTGACTATGGTATTGGTCTATTACCTTGTAATATGTATGTCATATAATGGCTTACTTCCAGAGCTTTGACTTTTATCTTTAAAAATACGACTTAATATCTACACCTCTGGCATTTTTATGTCACTGGTCATATGCTTTAAGAATGGAACATGCACTTTGTTACTCCAGCCACTGGGTGGTGCTGTAATATTGCTTCCAGGTAATTAGAGACTAGTATAAATGCAGGCTGCTTCATTTCATTCAAAAAAACTTTATTGTATTCATTGATAAAGGCTGAATAGCCGAAACCGGTCTGGATTTGAAGGAATTATAAATAAATAATCATTATTTCTTCATTACTGCTTGTTCACTATCGTTTTTTGCTGGTCGTTGGTGGTTTACATTGTTGGCTTGACCCTGCATGCCATCCTTGGTTGTTTGCTGAAGTTTTAAAAGCAAGTCACTGAGATAGTTTTCCATAGGGGGGAGGTGCGGAAACCCTCCACTGCTTAGTCTTGTGTGTTCCCCCGGGACTGAAACCTGGGGTTTCTGCTGTGTCTGGGTTTGGCTTGAGAAGACCTGGAAGGGGCTGGAAAGGACCAATTCTTAGAGGGCCAGGGCTTACTAAATCTAGGAGGCTGAACTTGTAAGAAATCTTTAACAGTTTGCATAGGTTTAGCTTTATCTTCCAACTTTTTAAGAACTTCCACAGTCTTGTTGCCAAACAGGTGGTCCTGATTTAAGGGAGCATCCAACAATTTAGCTTTAACATGATCGGGCAAAGATTGCTCCTTAAGCCAAGCATGCCTTCTGAGCACAGACCCAGTAACAGCAGCCCTGCAAGAGGCCTCTAATGAATCAAACCCACATTGCAAGGTAGGTTTTCCAACCTGTTCAGCAGAATGCATTAAAATCCTGTAATTTGTTATTTTCCGCACAGTCAGGAATCAACATAATTTTCTGTTTAAGCAATCCAATAACATGTTGCTAATACTTTAACATATGAAACTGGCAGTTTAAAGCCCTAATGACGAAGGTTGCAGAAGTGTAAACCTTCTTACCCCATCTATCCAGCGCCCTGGAGTCTCTATCAGAAGGGGTAGGATTTTTAGCAGTAGAAGCCTTAATACCCATGGGTCCCTGTGAAATAGTCTCTGGATCCGCAATACGATTTTTAAAAAGGAACGTGTGTGAATCAGGAACCCTGTAATATCGGTCAGGTTTGCTGGGTGCAGGAGGCAAAGAATCAGGGGCAAAACGAGATTCCGAAAAAGCATCATCAACAATGTCTAGTACAGGAGGAATAGCTAAAGGCCTATGCTGAAGCAGGAGTAAGAAATCCCTAAGCCTCTTTTTTGAATCAGAAAAATCCTGTCTTTCCCAGTAGAAATGCTCCCTTAGAGTATGTAAGATTTCACCAAAAGAAAAATCTTCTGGAGGGGGATGCAGAGGGAATAGAGTCCTCTGCATCAGAATCCTCATAAGTAGATAAGGGCAAATCCAGATCATCAGAAGAATCAGAAAAATCAGAATCCTGTTCAGAAGATTCATAAACCACTTCAGTCCAGGTCTCTTAGAAGGGGGAGGTTGGCCTCCCCTGATTAGAGTTATAAGGTCTTCAGCCATTCTTATCATGTTGTTTAGGCATAGAGGCCTGAGCATGCGGCCTGGGTGCTGGTTTTTTAGGCATGGTTCGAGATTTAGGCCTAAATGAAGAAGGAGGCGTCTGTTTAATATGCAAGCGGCTCCAGACCCATCCAAGGTACAGACATCCTCGGGTTCCATAGTTGAAGCATCTCGCGGCATAACACTCAGAATGGGTCTCAGTAGAGGCCTGCGAATCAGAAGTAGCAGGTATCAGGGGCTGCGAAAGTGCCTCACTGAGTACCAGCGATCTGCTGACTGCTGTCATCGGCAGTTTTGGACCTCAGTGGCCTGTTTCTGTCTTTATCTTTGCGTTTTTTTAAATCCCGGTAGTTGAATGGCTAACCAATGACATTTATGGATTCTGGATTATTAAACAGAGAACCGAAATATTTAGATGCAAAAATATACCGACGGATAGTGTGCTGATTAAATAAAGCATAAAACCAGCAGCAAGGTACATCGTGGTCAGGGCCTAGGCAAGGAATACAGTACGAATGAAAATCTTTATGAGGTATTTGCTTTCCACAAGTAATGCAATTATTAACTTTTACTGACATCAGTAAGGATAAAGAAAAAGTTTCCCCAATGGGGGTACTTAGCTTTAGTTGAAGACTTTGGTTCTGAAACTTGAAAATGAAAATTTCAGGAGTCTGCTAACCGGCACTTGCAAACTGCTTCTGCTTTGGGCACCGCACGGCAAGAGAGACTGATGTTATGGTGTCAGCTGCATGTTTTATACCCCTGATGACCTGACATCATGGAAGAAGGGACAGCAACCGACGCAGAATCCAAGACTTTGTTAATCAGGCCGACTGAGGGCTACTGCAAGCAGATAACCCAAATGTAATGACTGCAACAGTGAAACACGAAGAACATCAGACAGGATAGCTAAAGGCCTGTGTTGGGGGAGGAGTAAGAATTCCCTAAGCCCCTTTTTGGAGTCAGAGCAATCCTGGCTTTCCCAGCGGAAAAGCTCCCTAAGAGTGTGCGAGGTTTCACCAAAAGAAAAATCTTCTGGAGGGGAAGCAGAGGGGGATGGAATACTCTGCATCAGAATCCTCATAGGTAGATATGGGCAAAGCCTGGTAATCAGAAGAAATAGAAATATCAGATTCCTGATCAGAAGAATCAGAAGGAAAATCAGTTCTAGATCTCTTAGACGGGGAAGGCTGGCTTCCCCTAAGTAAGGTAATAAGGTCTTCAGCCATTCTAAGCATTTGTTTTTTTAGGCATATGGGCCTGAGCATGCAGTTTGGACATCAGTTTTCTAGGCGTGGGTTGAGTTTTAGGCCTGGATGAAGAAGATGGCGTTGGTTTAAAATGCAAGTCTGTAGGCCTCAATACACCCTCAGAAGCCGGTGCCTGCACAGCAGCTCCGGACCCATCCAAGGTAGAGACATCCGCAGGTTCCATAGTCGAAGAAGCATCTCACGGCATACCAGACTCCAAATGGGTCTCAGTAGAGGCCTGCGAATCTGAAGTAGCGGGTATCAGGGGCTGCAAAAGCGCCTCACTGAGTATCGGCGGACTGACGACTAGCTTAACGGAAGCGTCGTCGGCAGTTTTGGACCTATGCGGTCCGTCTCGGTCTATCTTTACATTTTTGAATATCAGTAGTTGGATGGCTTACCGAAGCCATTTCTGGATAGTTATACAGAGTACCAAAATAATTTTCTGCAAATATAGATCGACGACGAATAGTTTGGGGGTTGAACAAGGCACAAAACAGACAGCGAGGGACGTCTTGGTTTGGGCCTAAGAAAGGAATGCAGTATGAATGAAAATCTTTATGAGGTATTTGCTTTCCACAGGTAATACAATTGTAAACTTTTATGACATCGGTTAAGAGCAAGAAAAAGGATCCCCAATGGGGTACTTAGCATTTTTGAAGACTTCGGTTCTGAAACTTGAAAACGAAAATTTCAGGAATCTGCCAACCAGCACTTGCGAAATGCTTCTGCTTTGGGCACCGCCTGGCAAGAAAGACTGATGTAATGGCGTCGGCTGCATGTTTTATACCCGACGACCTGAAGTCATGGAAGAAGAGCCAGCATCTGACGCAGGAATCCAAGACTCCGGTATTCAGGCCGGCTGAGAGCTACTTGCAGGCAGATAACCCAAATGTGATGACTGCAGCAGTGAAACACGAATATCATCTTGTCACTGAGTGTATGAAGGTCTGAAGACTGTCAAACATCACCTACACATGGCCAGCCACTAGATGTGTGTGTGTGTGTGTGTGTGTGTGTGTGTGTGTGGGGGGGGGGGTGATGTCAAATCAGTGGCCACAACTCAGACTTTCACTTACCTTGTGACCTACAGGTGTATTCTTTAGATAACTGCAGTGTCAGTCTGCTATTCCATGGAAGGTAATGTGACTAAGATGCCTTTTATTTCACTCAGTCAACAATACAAGGCTGTGGTACCCATGCAATCCACTTGCAGTCTGCAGAAGATATGTCACACAACAAACTCTCACTCAAAAAAAGTCCTAGAAGTAAGGAATCTATGACCAGCACTGTTATAGTACACTTTGTAACACAGCAGTTTAAGCTCAGACTTGGATAGTGAACTTGCATGCAGCCTATCATGCTTCTGCCTAAGACAATGAGAGGAGAACAACTGCCAGTCCCTGTGCAGGTCCCCCCCTTAGTCACTGTTAGGCTGCTGCCATAGAAGGCCTCAAGCCTTCAAAGTTGCTGGACAACAGTAATTCACAAAACTGAAGAACCACTATCTTTTAACAGTCACTCACCTCATGATCTGGACCTACATTTAAAAAGACATCTCCTTTCTGTGTCTTAGCTTGTGACCTGATGTCAACAGCCAGATAGAATGTATATGCATTTTAAGCAAATATGTAACTTTCAAACAATGCATTTTATATGATCAAAACTATGTGAGCATAAGAATGAATTGGGGATCCTATGAGTACACATGCTTCATAATTACAGTGTTGAAATGAAGCATATGAGCCCTACGTGTGGGAACTCGGAACTTAGAAAAGCCATGAAGGATGTCCAAACTCTTTCTTTGGGGAATGTTGTCAGTCCATTAGGTGAAACATCAGAAAGATCTGTAAAAGTAAAGGTTTTGATTTGTCAGGTCCATTGGAGTAGTGGAATAAAGTCCTGAGTATGACCTGGCAGGACTAATGTTGGGGGTGGGGGAGCAAGCTGGGCAACTGCTCGGGGCTCCAATACTCTTGGAGCTTCCAATTACTGGCAAACAGTGGTGATTACTCAGAAAAATTTGCACTGGTGTGTTTGAGGCAATCAGAAGCTCAGTTAACCAGAAAGAAGTTGTTTAGCATAATAAATCATCTTTGTTTCCTATCTGTACAAGCTTGTGGGTGACCTTGGAAAAAATCAAGTTGTTTCCAGAAGTCAAATGTAATGTTTCTCACTGTTTTCAGCCTTGCATCTACTGAGTATTGGGTCAGATACGATCTCTCTCAAGTTAGAAACCTGCAAATAATAAAGTGGGTAAATACAGATGGCATTAAAAAAAAAACAAAGAAAGGCAAGTCTCTAACTTGTCTGTATACACACAGGCAGGGCCGGTGTTAGCATTTTGGGGGCCCCCAGCAAATGTCAAGTTGGGGGCCCCCTAGGCACTTCCAGTATAAGCATCATCCTAACAATGCCATCCATCCTAAGCAACCTTTTATTTCATGCTGCAAACTTTTAGGAGCAGTATCCACAGACAGACCTGCAGCTACAAGCTTTTACATTACAACAGGCCTATGTATCACACTATCACTATGTTGAGCTGTCTAACAAAGGGGCAGTTAGAGTTACTGGCACTTAGTTGCAACAGTGATACATTGCAACAAGTCTATGTACAGGTCTGGACTTAAAGTGAAATGATGACTGGGCCTACATTTCAACACCCCCCACACACACACACACACACACACCAGTCCTCTCCTCTGAGTCCTTCTCCTTTTGGGCTCCCCATACCATCCATGTTACCTTTTTCTTCCTTATCTCACATTTTGCCTTACTCTAAGCTTTTTCAAGAAGCCATAACTTTCTATATGCTCTAAAGTGCATTTTACACAACCTTTTCATCCAATAATAGCTTGAACAGAAATTATGATTAAGGAAAGAAATTCACTGTTGTGGTTCAGCTTTAGTTTTCCTTGCATCCTTCAACACACCTTTCCTGAACAAGACAGCCCAGTAATAACCATTTAGAAAATAACTCAAGTCAGGGCCCAAGAAGCCACAGGTTTACAGATGGTCTGGGATGCATTTTAGAGCATTTTTTAAACATTTTACTCCAATGGTTGCCTAAATAAAAATTATGAAGAAAAAAATAATTTCAGTCTTATTTTTTTCTTTCAAGGCATAATTTGTGCCCAAGGCTTAATTTTCAAAGCTGACAAAATTGTAGCTTACAGTAAACTAACAAGCCAGTAGTTGTGAGAATATTTAAGTCTTATCTGGAAATACTGCCTACCTCCCTAACTCTCTAATAAAGACAAGTCACTGCCTATGCATCCCTCTGGTGTTAGACTGGGATAAAAGCAGAGATTTAAATTGCCTTTGTCATATATTTCAAGTGACTGATGATATACATATACATAGCATGTTCTTCACCCCAGCCGTCAAAGGTAGCCGCATGTATATGTGCCTAGTATGTGATTGTGAGAATGATTTCAGTAATATTCAAATTTGTTGCTCCTAGACAGTACACCTCTCTTACACAAGCTATAGTAACCTTCTTTGTATACCTCTGAGGTCTGTGAGAAACACTGCCCTCAGCTCAGACACAAGCTATAATGACTTCATGTGCACACCTCTAAGGTTTGACTGTGATGAAAATTAAAGATGTAATATCCACACAATCTCTAGCCCCGCATAACCTGTAGCAGCTTTATGTACGCACACATTTGAGCAGGGCTGGTTTTAGAATGGGTGTGGTTGTAAACAGAGGCTATTATTAGCTTTATCCTAAAAGGGTCATATATCAGCACCATTCAGGTTAAACAGCGTATTCAGAAAATTGATACATTTTTCTCCAACAAGCAACAGCTTTGGTGGGGGCCCCCACAGAGCCAAGGATGATAAAGGGAGTCCCCATTATCCATTTAGACAGTCTGGTGAGTGGGGGCAACCAGGCTCCAAGAATATCTAAGTGTCTGAATGTTCTGTGATATATGTTCTGTCTTACTTTCGAAATATAATTACTTGTTAGGTACATTTTTTACTGATACACAGAAGAATAATGTCTGTGTCCTGGCATTATTGGGTGCATGCACAGATAAAAATCATTGATGTTTTTTACACACACACACACACACACACACACACACACACACACACACACACACACACATACACACGCACACACACACACACACATACACACACAACATGCATGCATAAGCCACAGCAGTACTAGTTATGTACTTAATTTCAGCAAACAGCAATGCCTTGTGCAACATTGGTACTGCCACACCAGATTAGTCACTGCTGTTTAGCAGTCATCAAACAGCAGAAGCAGTAAGATTTATCCCATTGAGGAGTAATGCATACTTGTCACTGTCCCTACTTTCACAGACCTTCCCTGATTTTGTTCATACTTTTGCTTTATCCTTCGTAAAAGTCTGATTTGCTGGTAAATCATTCAGGATTACAAACAGTCAATTAATCCAGACATCTGAGTTTTATACTTATTGTCCAAAAATAGATGTTGATGCAAAATATGTTATTCTAGTAACTTTATAAGTGAATTAGATAAATATTTAAACATATTTATGATTCTGAGCATTTATTCTATTATTTTTGGGATTGTACTGAATTCTTAAGCAAAGAAATTGAGTTATATAATCAGGTGTTCTGGTATTAGTTATAAAACTACCTGAAAGAGAAACTATCCCTGATGATCGGAAGCATCAGCTCTTCTTAAAATCCAAAGTTTGCACTGAGGTAAGTCACTCTGGGCTGCTGATCCCTCTAGTGCTTATATTGTTCATGTTCATTATCATCTTCATCCTAACAGGGTCATATCACAGCCCTGTTCATGTTAAAGAGGATAATTAGGAAATTAATGCATTTTTCATTCCTCATTTTTCCCCAATCAGCAGCAGCTTTTGTGGGGCCCCCACACAGACAAAGATGATTAAGGGGGGCCCTGCAGCCATGGTTTTGCAGGGACTAAAAGCTGGCTATGTAGTTAGTTTTAGTGGAGCAAATGTCCGAAAGCAGGGTTTAACTAAGCCAGGAGCACTATGTCAGTAGTAAAATATTTAATGGCATTCTGATGCCTGCTACTTGACAAAACACCGTTACTACAACCAGAAATATCTTTGAATTTTAAGGGAGATATAAATAAGAGTTATTACCCTCATAGTTTATTAAGTATGCAAGACTGCTGCACTAGCTTTTGCTGGTTTTACAGATGTGACAAAATATCAGGATAAGATAACTTGCTGTGGTTGGGGGCCCGCAGGGAACAGGGGGCCCCCAGCGACCGCAGGGTTCGCTGGTGCCTAAAACCGGCTATGCACACAGGTAGGACACGCATCAAAAGTGTACAGCATGTGTCTCTCTCTTTGTGGAAAGATATCTGTGAGAGCCAAGGGCAATTAACATGATCACTGCTACATCTGTGGGGGAGGGGACATTCATGCCTCAGAGTACTATAGCCAAAAAATAAAAAGTTCCATAACAATTTGTTTCATACAGACATTTACTAGGACAGGGATTAAACATTAAAACTGTTAATTAACACATAACTTGCATGAACTGTACATTTCCTTGACGTACTTTAGCATAGATTCAACTGCTTTATAAAAACAGACTATCCTGGCTTTTGATTCTGGACATGTTATGTCACATCTTTACATGCCGAGAAGTGGATGAAATCATAATATACATCTTGTATAACCTGGTATTGGCTGTAGTTCCTTCTTTGTGAAGTCTGCATGCTCTCCAAGTGTCTATGTAGGATTTATGCAGGTGCTCAGTTTTTCTCTAATACCCAAAAAGACATTGTAGGCAAACTGGTGTTCATTCAATTTGCCTGTAGGTAAGAATGCAGTGTGAGTGTGCATATGTGCATCTTGTGGTGTACCTGGCTTGTCAGGGCAGTATCAGTATATGCATGCACATAAAAAATAACCACCAGTTTTGTATGTAGATACACATACACATGAGGGGTGCTACACATAAACCTTTTGGGGAGTAGTAAATAAAATGCCTTTCAAAAAATAAAACCTAAAATACATCACTGAACATCCAGATTATCAGAGCTTCTGGAGGTCTAGCAGCCCCCAGACCACCAGTTAGAGAGGAGTACTTTGAACTAAATTAAGTTGGGGCCACATCCACTCTAAAACTGCCCCAACCCGATCTGCCTTGGTTTGACTAACAGCTTAGGCATGGAGAGGATGAGTGTGTCCATCCTGGGAGGTGGGGTGCACTCCAAATAACAAGATGCCATGATCCCCTTGTAGGAGAGGTGAAGAAGTCCCGAGGCTTGTACTCTCAACTCACCAAATCAGAAATGATGTAGCCATCATTCTGGGTGTACTGCAGTATGTACTCCCATGGGGAAGGCACAGTGGCCACCATGGTCTTGTAAGGTTGCAAGTCCTCCATCTAGGTGAGGGGTAAAGGGCTATAACAAAGTCCTCATTGCTGGGATGTCAGCAAGGGCAAAGACCACCACCATGGCTGCCCAGATGGCCTATGGATGGCATTCAGCTGCATCCTGGGATACCTCATACAGGAAAATGAATGGTCTAAAGTCCAACAGGGGGAGACCTGATGGTCAGCAGGCATGGCGGTAAAAAGCAAACAGAAAAAAAAATTCCCATGTAGCACTTAAAATTCTTTTTGCATTAAAACACCACTGAAGCAAAACATCACTATACTTCAGCAGTGAGAACAGCCAAGAGAGACAGCAAGATGCAAGTTATGAAGACATTGACTTTGAAACGTGGCAGCTGGAGTGAGGGATGAAATAGGGACTGGGGAATCTTAGTATATTGGCCTGATGCATTCACTACCTGCTGCAAGAATGTCTTCAAAGCAAGATTTATGTGAATGTAATAGCAAAATGTAGAGGTCTCTCACAGCAATATTATGTGTTCCAAAAAGCCACATTACAAAAATTAAGTCTTTGAAGTTACACAATACATTTCTAATCTAATGTTGTTTATTTACCCCACCTCCTGACTGACGTCATACAGAAAAATCAGCATTTAAATGAGACATGAAAACATAGCTGTCAACCTCTTACCTCCAGAATCAGTGAAAAGCCAAAAAATAATCAGGCTCATTTTTTAAATATTAGCACTACTGACTTACAAAGTTGATAAATAAGAGGACTTGGATTACCATGTACTTTCTGAGGTAAATGAAGTCTGTAGCTTTAATAAGCATCATTATTTGTTGACTGCAATCCACCACATTTTGGTAAAGAACCACAAATTTAGAGAAAGTGAGAGAGAAAACAAAAATTTTGAGTCAAAATCAGTGACATTTTAAGAAGTATGCACAAAAGACACAACATAAGCATCAAAAGTACATAGAAAACAAGCACCAGATATTAACTCTACAAAAACAATATGTACACATACAAAAATATTCTTTAAATAACTATGCAATTATCATAATATTATTGCTAATCATATTATTAAGGTCAAAACAGAATCTCAGCTGTGCCTGAGACTCTTTAAATGCAGTAGTACTCTTTCAATAATGCACTTATCTTCTGAAGTAAAAAGAAAGCCAAAAGCTGTCGTCTCCCAAAGCAAAATAAAGCAGATACTCCTTTAGTCAACAATGCTTCATGTTTTTTTAATGTCCTTCCAGTCATTAAAATGTCCATACAACATGCTACAACTCCATTGCTTGGCAGAACTTTCTTCTAGGGTCTTTGGATAACAACTTGAAATTTACCTGAGGGGGGAAAAAAGTTAAACCATCAAGCTATACACATTATTGCTAGGTGGAATGCTCAGGATAAACAAAGATCTAACATTAATATCAATGGAACAAAACACAATGCACATCTGTTTTGGATGTTTTATGTACATTGTCTATGTGTGATTCCTTTTCAAACTTTTTTAGATGGTGTGTTCACGGGATAGACGCACTGGAAAACGATCTACTACAGACTTAGCAAGGTTAATGTAATTAATCTAATACAGAGCACCTAATACTGTGGGTTTATAGTGCTGTTAATTATGTAGCACATCAGAAGGCAAGAGGAGCCCAAAAAGGAGAGGATGAAGTTGTCCAAACCAAGATCACCTCTGCCTTTTTTGAAGCCAAAACTGAGAAGACCTCATTCCTCAGAACAAAACTGTACTGTACTTTTTCCACTTGTGAAATCTGTATATAGGAAGGCCTGTGTTTGTGAATGAAACTTTTTCTTCTGCGGAGAGTGAGAACAATATTGTCAGTGACACAAGTAGGACCACTCACCATTGGTGCTGAAAGATCATAAGCTGTGAGGTTCTTTGGTGAATAGAAGTAGGCACAGGGCAGATCCTTGTCAGACATCTACTGAGACTGGAAGAAAAGGAGAGAATTGGTTCTGCCATTTTACAGATTCTGATCTACTAGACAGGTAGCTGTGAAACCATGTAATGGTCGGTAAGGACACCTTATTAGGGAGTTTTTGATGTGAAATGATGTCAAAGGCCTTGGACTGCTCAAGGAATGTAACAAATGCAATTTGCCTGCATTCCTGTTTTGATTTAGTGTTTAAGAAGCAAAGTAAAGTTGCAGTTGTATTATGGGAGGGCCTAAAACCAAGCATAGTGGGGGATAGGAGGTTTCAGGTGAGTAGGAGGTTTCAGGTGAGTAGGTAGTTAAATAGCTATGAATGAAAACACTGAGTATTTTGGATACAGGAGGTAGGATGGCAATGGAGTAGAAGTTGGAGTGGTCTGCAGAATTTCCACCCTTGTGTAGGGGAACAATATAGGATTGTTTCCAGATGGAAGCATAAGATTTCTGAATGGATCTATTAATGAAAATAGATGCAAGATAAGCCAAAGCTTCTGCAGCAATGTTAATACATTCTGTTTGGAGACTGTTCACTGCAAGTGTTGTAGGTTGGGACACTAGACTGGAATACAGGGAACTGTATTGGTAGTTAGTGTCAGAAGCCAACAGGTCCCCCGGAAAAAGAAAGAATGTTAACAATGCTTTATTCAAGCATAGCCTGACGTGTGATGGAGCAGATTTCAGTTTTTTTTTTTTTTGTAATTGAAATATTGCCCCTTGATCCAAGTGGTGGTCCTGGGAGACTAGATTGGAGTACAGGGAACTGTATTGGCAGTTAGTGTTAGAAGCCAACAAGTCCCCTGGCTTGAATGATACTGTCTCTCTGGCACCAGTTTTAAAGCTCAGATCAGCTTCTTCTTTCGGCTTTTCCTGGTCAGGGGGTCACCACAGCAGATCACCTGTCCGCTCATGATTGGCAGTGGAGTTTTACGGTGTCGAGTTGCCAGCCCAGCACCCAACCTTCCACAGAAGGCACACACACACACACACACACACACACACACACACACACACACACACACACACACACACGCACGCACTCACACCTAGGGCCAATTTATTGTGTCCAATCCACCTACAGCAGGTCTTTGGGATATGGGAGGAAACTGGAGCACCCAGAGGAAACACACACAACCACAGGTAGGACATGCAGACTCCACACAGAAGGCACCCCAACCGAGGATCAAACCGGAGAACCTCTTGCTGTGAGGCGACAACACTAACTGCTGCACCACAGTGGCCGCCCACAGCTCAGATCAGCTAAACTTGTAACATATCTTGAAGAAATGTTCATAGTTTGGCCAGTAGATGGTAGTGTTGGGCAACTGAACAAGTGTCATACAGAAGAAGTGCTTTTTTATATTTTGTTTTTATTCTTAACATTTTTAATTATTTTTTATTACTAAATGTGTCCCCTTTGAGCATGATTATTTATAAAATGAATTGCGTTATACAACAGTTTTACCTATGATCTTATCAGTTATCTTAACAGTCATTTTACATCACTGAAATAACAGTTTTCTTGCACAATTGATTTTTTTAACTGGTAAATTGTAATTGGTTAATTGGTGAATTTGAGAGTCAAACCTACTTATTTAAGTTGGCTGTTTGATAAGCTCACAAAGTTTTTTAAGATGAAAATGCGGTGACAATCTTAAGCGTTTGTGTGTTTTATTTCTGTTTGGACTGTTAACACTATTAAAATTTGGATTTGGATCGTGGCTGTTCCTCCAGTGTGCCTTTTTTCATGTTTATCAGTATATAACCATTTGGCACTTTTATCCACTTCATTTATTCGGTTTTAGTTACTTTTGGTGGTTATGGAGGGACTTCTTGATTCAAACTTGGAGGAACAGAGAAAAGGAGTAGAAATGGGGGAAATTCGTAAGCTTATTGGCCAGCTGATCCATCTGCTGACCCCAGTGTGCCAATCCATAATCTCCTTGACGTCTAATGGATCACTGCCTGAAAATCAGGAAGCAAACAGAGGCAGACACGGTAGCTGCGGCAATGATGAAGTTCCTAGTGCGGGCAGAGCATATTCTGTCTGTAATCATGGATTTAATGACTTAATGACAGTCTTGATGGTTTTCTCAACATTTTAAGGAGTCAAATGAATGGCTAAAATGGAAGGAACGGTAATGCCCCTTGATCTAAGAGGAGGTCCTAGGGAGACTAGGGAACTGTATTGGCAGTTAGTGTTAGAAGCCAACAAGTCCCCTGGTTTAAATGATACTGTGTCTCTGGCACCAGTTTTAAAGCTCAGATCAGCTAAAATATATCTTAAAAAGAAATGTTCATAGTTTGGCCAGTAGATGGTAGTGTTGGACAACTGAACAAGTGTCATTATACACAATAATTCTTTTTTATATTTTGTTTTCATTCAAAACTTTTAATTTTTTCTTACTAAATGTGTCCCTTTGAGTATTATTAATTATAAGTTGAATTCTCTTATACAACAGTTTTAACTATGATCTTATCAGTTATCTTAAGTCATTTTACATCACTGAAGTACCACTGTGTTCTTGCACAATTGATTTTTTAACTGGTAAATTGTGACTAGTTAATTGGTGAATTTGAGAGTCAAGCCTCCTTATTTAAGCTGTCTGTTATTTGGTACACTCACATCTGATGAAATTTCTTAAGATGAAAAAGTGGTGACAATATTAAGCATTTGTGTGTTTTCTGTTTGGACTGTTAACACCATTAAAATTTGGATTTGGATGGTGGTGGTTCCTCCAGTGTGCCTTTTTTCACATTTAATCAGTATGTCACTGAGGGTACCGGAGATGGAAAAAATTGTTGTGCTTAGAGGTGAGGATACAGCCTGTAGCAGATTCTATTGGAAAAAAAAGTACAGTTGTGTACACTTACCATAAAATGTAGATGTCCGAGTGTATTCACTGTTGCAGTCATTACATTTGGGTTATCTGCCTGCAGGTAGCCCTCAGCCGGCTTGATTATCAAAGTCTTGGTCCTGTGTCGGATGCTGTCTCTTCTTCCATGACGTCAGGTAGTCAGGGGTATAAAGCATGCAGCCAATGCCATTACATCAGTTTTTCTTGCTCCAGATGTCAAGTGCCCCCATAATGGGAAGCAATTATAAATATAAGGTTACACCTCCAACAAAAATTAAATACACCAGAAAGCTGAAATTCACTAATCAAGAAGCAAGGTATAGCCAAGAGAAGTCAGGGGGCTGGAGGGAGGGTAACCAGGACTGCAACAGTGAATAGCACTCTTATTAACATCTACATTTATGGTAAGTGTACACAACTGTACTGTGTTTCACTGTTGCAGTCATTTGGGTAGATGCCCAAAAGCTACAGAAGGGAGGAGGAAGTTAGAGAGCCTTAGGACCAGTTATTAAGCCCTGCAAGACTACAGTGGCAAAACCAGCTCTGGATTTAGAAAAAATAGGCAAGTGGTAATGTTTGGTGAAGGTATGTACAGAGCTCCAGGTAGCGGCTTCTAGGATGTCCCTAGTAGGGACACCTCTGAGAAAGGCTGTAGAGGTAGATGCAGCCCTGCTAGAATGTGATCTTATCCCCTGTGGGGCAGGTTTTCCATGGTGCTTATAGCAGAAACGAATGCAATGGCCTATCCACTTAGAAATGGTTTGCTTTGAAATGGCCTTCCCCTCTGCCCCTGCAGCAAAGGCAACTAGCAGCTATTCAGTTTTTCTGAGAGGCTTAGTCCTGCCCAAATAAAATGCAAGTTGTCTTTGCATGTCCAAAGAGTGCATTATTCGTTCTCCTTTGTTCTGTGGATTAGGAAAAAAGGTAGGCAAATGAATGGACTGATTAAGGGCCACACTTGATACCACCTTGGGCATAAAAGGAAGGATTGGTCTTGAGGGACACTCTGTCACCATGGAAGATGATGAAGGGCTCCACTGCAATGAGGGCCTGCAATTCAGACATTCTTCTTGCTGAAGTGATGGCTAGAAGGAAGGCAGTTTTCCAGGAAAGGAATTTCAACTCTGCAGTTGCAGCTGGCTCAAAAGGAGGTAGAGTGAGCTTTTCCAATACAAAGTTAAGGTCCCAGGCTGGAGTAGGGGATCGCCTGGGTTTTCTTAAATATTTGGTCCCTCTGAGGAATTGTTTCAGCAGGGGGTGAGAGAAGAGGGGTGGCTCAGTACTATAATGTGCTGAAATGGCTGAGGCATGAATTTTGAGGAGAAGGAAAGGCCCTTGTAGAGCATCTCTGTTAAGTATTGAAGAATATGCGGTAAGCTGGGCACTGCTGTGCCCATCCCTTGAGTCTGGCTCCAGGAACAGTATCTTTTCCACTTTTCAGCATAGAATTTTCTAGTACTAGGCCTCCTTGCCTCCAGAATGACATCAAGCACCTGCTTACTGAGGGATGCTATTGGAGAGCTCAGGGAATTAGCCAGGCTGCAAGGTTCAGGGTTTGAAGCTGGGGGTGCAGAATCTGGCCCTCCTGCAGGGACAGCAGGGAAGGGGTCTGAGGCAGATGCCATGGTTCCAGTAGTGACATACTGCGCAAGAGGGGGTACCAGTGCTGGCGTGGCCAGTCTGGTGCAATCAGTATTGTCCTTGGTTTGTCTTGTTTGATCTTTAGCAAAACTTTCAAGAGGAGAGGAAGAGGGGGAAAGGTATAAACAGAGGCTTTCCCAGGTGATGGACAGAGCATCCACTTTCCAAGCTTGACTGTGGGAATTCCTTGTGCAGAATTTGTCCAACTGGTAGTTCTGAGGGGAAGCAAACAGGTCTATCTCTGGGTTCCCCCATTTGTTTCTCAAAATGTTGAATATCTTTGGTTCCAGTTTCCACTCATGTGGGTCCATGAGATTTCTGCTTAGTTCATCTGCTAGTGAATTTAGCTTGCCTGGCAGGAATTGAGCTTGTAGGTGCACTTGGTAGCTCAAGGCTGTGTTCCACAGAGCCATGGCTAGTCTGCAGAGAGGATACTAGTGGGTTCCCCCTGCTTGTTTATGTACTACATAACCGTGGTGTTGTCTGTCTAACAATAATTGTCCTGGAAGAATGTGGTCCTTGAAGGCTGTCAGGGAATTCTGTACAGCTAACATTTTTTTTTGATTGATATGCAGGTGCATCTGACTAGGATTCCATTTGCTCTGAATGCACTGCCCTGCCAAGTGTGCCCCCCATGCATAGTCTGATGGATCTGTTGTTAGGGTTCGAGTGGCAGGGGGTAGAGTGAATGTCAGTCCCTTGTTGTGGTAGCAGGCCTCTGCCCACCAAAGGAACTCCATCTTTGTACAAGGAATGATAGGAATCATTGATTCCAGGTCCTGAGAATGCTGACACCATAGGCTTTTTAGATACTATTGTAGTTTCCTCATACACAGTCTTGCATATGGAATTAGTAGAATGCAAGAGGCCCTGAACCCCAAGGCTTGCAGGATTTTCCTTGCAGATAGCTGGGTCTTTGTGGCCAGTAGTTTGAAGTAGGCTGTCAAATAAACTTGTTTCTCTGGCATGAGGTAAGCCATCTGGGAAGTTGTGTTCAAGCTTGCTCCCAGGAATACAACTTGTTGGCAGGGTACTAGATGAGATTTCTCTTCGTTTATGGTGTACCCCAGTGAGGTTAGAAGTTTCTTTACAAATGCCAGATGATTTAGTAGTAAGTCCTGGCTTTCTGCATGAATTAGACAATCGTCCAGGTATGGGTATATTTGAATATTTCTTTGCCTGCAAAATGCAATGATTGGAGCTAGGCACTTTGTGAATACCCTGGGCACAGTAGATAAACCAAACGGAAGTGCATGAAGCCTGCTCTGAAATGTAGATATTTCCTGCAAGAATCCCTTATTGGAATGTGAAGGTAAGCTTCCTTTAAGTCTAAGGTTGCCAACTAGGCATCTTTGCCTAGCATAGGAAGCAACTGATGAAGTGTTAGCATTTTGAATTTTGGAATTACCAAAAAGGTGTTTAGAATAGAGAGGTCCAGGATAGGACGCCAGGAGCGGTCTTTTCTGGGTACCAGGAAAAGTCTTGAGTAAAAACCTTGTCCGCTTTCTTCTGTTAGGACAGGCTGAATAGCCCTGATACTTAGAAGAGTGAGACCCTGCTGCTAAGCCTCTGCCCACTGATTTGGGGGTAGGTCTGGCCAACCATTTGGGGTTGGTGAGGTGTGGCAGTGGAATCTGTATCCTTGGTAAACTATATTTAAAACCCATTTGTCCTGGGTAATGAGTTCCCAGTTTTTTGCATGCAGGGCGATCTTTCCCCCTAAGGGAGCAGGCAGTTGGGCAGGACTTGGAAGGTTTAAGGTTAAGTCATTGTGATATATTTCCATGGGGGGTGTCTTACTATTTCCAGCTTTGGAAGTGGAAGCCCCCCCACTGCTTAGGCCTGTGAGTACCTTGAGACTGTAGCCTAGGTGGTCTGCTGTTCCTGGGTTTGGACTGAGAAGGCCTGGAAGAGATAGAAAAGGACCAATTCTTAGAAGGCCGATGCCTACTGAATCTGGGAGGCTGTACTTGCAGGAAATATTTAACAGTTTGCATAGATTTAGCTTTTTCCTCCATCTTTTAAAGGACTTCTACTTTGTTGCCAAACAGGCGGTCTTGGTTTAAGGGAGCATCTAGTAATTTAGCTTTAACATGATCTGGTAAAGTTTGCTCCTTAAGCCAAGCATGTCTCTGACCCAGTGACAGCAGCCCTGCAAGATGCTTCTAAAGAGTCAAAACCACATTGCAAAGTATGTTTACCAACTCGTCCAGCATAATGCATTAAATCCTGTAATTCTTTATTTTCAGCACAGTCAGGAATCAACATCATTTTCTGTTTAAGTAGTCCCATAATATGCTGCTGATACTTTAACGTATGAAAACTGGCAGTTTAAGGCCCTAATGGCCAAAGTCGCGAGAGACGTTGTGGTCTGGGCCTAAGCAAGGAATACAGTACGAATTAAAATCTTTATGAGGTATTTGCTTTCCACAGGTAATACAAGTACCCCATTTGTCCAAGGCCCTGGAATCTCTATCAGACGGGGGTTGGGTTTTTGGCAGTTGTAGCCTTAATGCCTTTAGGTCCCTGGGAAATGTTCTCTGGGTCCGCAGTAGGATTTTTGAGGAGGAACGTGAGAGTCAGGTACTCTAATACCAGTCAAGTTTCCTGGGAGCTGGAGGTAAAGTGTCTGGAGTCAGGCTAGATTCCAAAAAGGCATCATCTACAATGTCCAGGACAGGAGGGATAGCTAAAGGCCTGTGTTGAGGTAGGAGTAAGAATTCCCTAAACCTCTTTTTGGAGTCAAAGTAATCCTGGCTTTCCCAGCAGAAATGCTCCCTACGAATGTGCAAGGTTTCAACAAAAGAAAAATCTTTCAGAGGGGAAGCAGAGGGAATGGAATCCTCTGCATCCGAATCCTCATAGGTAGTTAAGGGCAAATCCTGGTAATCAGAAGAAACAGAAATTTCAGAATCCTGATCAGAAGAATCAGAAGGAAAATCAGTTCTAGGTCTCTTAGAGGGAGAAGGCTGGCCTTCCCCTAATTAAAGTAATAAGGTCTTCAGCCATTTTTATTTGTTTTTTAGGCATATGGGCCTGACCATGCAGTTTGGACGTCTGTTTTCTTGGCGTGGGTCGAGTTTTAGGCCTTGAAGAAGATGGCGTTGGTTTGAAATAAATCCATAGGCCTGAATACACCCTCAGAAGCCGGTGCCTGCACAGCGGTTCCGGACCCATCCAAGGTAGAAATATCTGTAGGTTCAATGGTCTAAGAAGCATCTCGTGGCATACTGGACTCCGAATGGGTCTCAGTAGAGGCCTGCAAATCTGAAGTAGAGGGTATCAGGGGCTATGAAAGCGCTTCACCGAGTACCGGCGAACTGGCAACTAGCTTAACTGAAGTGTCATCGGTGGCTTTGGACCTATGCGGTCTGTCTCTATCTTTATCTTTTTTTAGAATGTCGGTAGTCGGATGGCTTACCGAAGCCATTTCTGGATAATTAAACAGAGTACCAAAATAGTTTAATGCAAAAATGAATAGACAACGAATAGTACGAGGATTGAATAAGGCACAAAACTGACAGCGAGGGACGTTGTGGTCTGGGCCTAAGCAAGGAATGCAGTACGAATGAAAATCTTTATGAGATATTCGCTTTCCACAGGTAATACAATTGTTAACTTTTACTAACATCGGTTTAGAACAAGAAAAAAGGATCCCCATCGGGGTACTTAGCTTTTTTGAAGACTTCGGTTCTGAAACTCGAAAACGAAAATTTCAGGAGTTGGCCGACCGGCACTTGCGAAATGCTTCTGCTTTGGGCACCGTGCGGCAAGAAAGACTGATGTAATGGCATCGGCTGCATGCTTTATACCCCTGACTACCTGACATCATGGAAGAAGAGACAGCATCTGACGCAGGACCCAAAACTTTGATAATTAGGCCAGCTGAGGGCTACCTGCAGGCAGATAACCCAAATGTAATGACTGCAACAGTAAAACACAAAGAACATCAAAAGTTATGTGGTCACCAAATGCTAGATCTGTGTTGTCTGTCTCCATTCTTTCTTCAATGGATGGGACTCTGATCTGATCCCAGCTACAGCCACTTCCAAGCTTTGGATCTGGTGCTAAGGCTCCTCCCCCTACCCATAATCCCTGTGAGAAGAGTGAGCTACCTCAGACTGAGTTTACCTATCCAAAAAATGGTTTTGGAAATTCTAAAATATAGGTATGGGCAACCTAAGAATGCAGCTGGCTTAAATACTGATAACCTGTATAAGGATAGAGAGAGAGAGAAAGAAGGACAGGACCTTTAGAAGCCAAAGAAAGTTCAGTTACATCCATCTCAGAAAAAGTACATTGTATACAAATTATACTTCTATAAAAATAAGTAGGGGGATGGTGGTGTAGTTGAGGAAAGGACAGAAACAGACAAAACAGATCTATCTTTATGATGAGTACATAACTTTCATATCTGATATTGTCTTTTCTGTCCATTCTTCAATGGATGGGAGAGAGTCCCAAGCTACTTTTATACCTGGAAGGCCACATGGAAGGATATTCCAGAGCACAGCTGAACTAAAGAATGCCCTAGATCTGGACTGCATATCCAATTTGTAATGTGAGATGAAGGTATGAACAATGGACTACATACCTGCAGCGCCCAAGTCATCAATAGGAACACTGGAGAAGAAGGCTGTAGAGGAAGCCACTGATCTGGTAGAATAAGCTCTTGGGGATGGAAAGAGGCATTCCCTTTTTTTACTAAACAATAATGCACGGAGTTAACCAGGGTAAAAGAGTGACTTTAGACATTGATTTTACCAATTTAGCAGTGGAGAAGGACACAAATAACCGATCAGATTTTATCTAAATGTAGATTAAAACACAACTCACAATGAAAGGCCCAATGAGAAATTTGGGAAAAACCTGGAAGATTTATGGACTGAATGATTAATGGAGGATTCTGAAGCCACACTGGGGAGAAAAGAAGGGTTGGTTCTCAGAGACGATATGTCCTTATGAAAAATTAGGTCTTGAGGATAAAGCATGTAGCTTCTCCTGGTAGAAGTGATAACCACCAAAAATGAGGTTTTCTAGGATAAAAACTTTAGGTCAGCTTTAGCAGCAGGTACAACGGAAGGACCATTCAGGGCCTACAAAACAATTGTGATATTCCATAGAGGAAATGGATTCCTAAAAGGAGGCTGAAGTACACATGTACCTCAGAGGAAGGCCCTGAATAACCTAAGCAAAGCTATGAGGATGGGATTTTACCCTGTGTGGAAAGAGAAAATTGCAGCTAACTGTACTTTATTACTGGAATAGTTGGCACCACCTTGAAAGAGATGTACAAGAAGTCCATATTTTTTTCCACAGTCCAAATTAAAAGCCTTTTCCATTTGCTTTTATAAACCTTCCTAGTGGAAGGTTTCTGTGAAGAGATCAATATGTGGGCAGCTCAGTGGTGCAGCGGTTAATATTGTCGCCTCACAGCAAGAAGTTCTCCTGTTCAGTTCTTGACTGGGTTGCCTTCTGTGTAGAGTCTGCATGTTTCCACTGGGTACTTGTGTTTCCTCCCACACTCCAAAGACGGGTCTTGAGTGTTTTGCCCTGGACTTCTGCTGAAAATAGGCTCTGTCCTAGTCGGACTTTCCCAGTCAACAAATGTTAAATAAAAATAGAATAAATGTGGACATTTGGAGATGACAACTTGGACTGTTGAACCATCATTGGAATTGGAATTGGAGAAACCATGCAATTTGAGGGACTGAATGTTTCAGTAAGAAAACGCGATGGGTGAGAAAGTAAATTTGGATCTGCGCCCAGTACCCAAGGTGGGTGAATTAGAAGAGGCCAGAGGAAAGAAAACTACACACATTAAAGCCAGCAAAGGGCTATGAGAATCACCATGGCCTTGGTCACTGATGCCTTGTATAGGAACTTTGGAATCAGGGGTGTCCACAGAAAGGCATAACGGAGTCCTGGGAGCCAAGGCTGCATTAGATCATCCGGTGGTGACTCCCCCTCATACGGAATTAGAAAGAAGAAATTGTTGCACTTGCTGTTGTGGGGAGAGGCAGAGACACTGCATTAATGTCATCCCCAGCAGCTGAAAACCCACTCCATTACTGATGAGTTGAAGAACCATTCATGAGGAAGCAGGATGGATCTGCTCAACTTGTCTGCCAGTATGTAGGATTTCCCCAGGATATGCTCTGCAATTAGGAAAGTGTTGCCCATGACCTCATGACACAAAGGATAAGATCTGGTTCCTCCTTGTTTGTTGGTGTACCAAATGACTGCCATGCTGTCTGCCTGAATGAAAATCAGCCCTAAGGAGAGAGACAGAGTCCTGAAATGCCTACAACACAAGGACTGCTATCATCTCCAATATACTGATGTGAAGACTGGCCTGTCTGAGACCACATGCTTTGGACCGTCTTTCCCAGATAATGCCCCCCAGCACAGTTAGGCAGCATCTGTGGTCACTGGCTAGGGGTGAGGAAGAATGAATGGATGTCCCTGTGGAACTTGTGCAGATTCCGGCCACCACTAAATGTGGATTCTGCAAATGTTGAGTTGAGTAGACTCACTAGAAAGGATAAAGGTTGTTTTCTGATTGACCACTGAACTGCCACAGTCCACTGAAGAACACAAATGTAATATGTGGCCAGTAGTGACTGAAGCAGCCACAGAAGTTCAGGTATAGGAATACTCAGAAACCTTGTAATCATAGATGAGCTGCCACCATTGCTGTGGGGCTGTGGTGAGTCCAGAGAGTAATGCACTGAATTGGAAATGACAGTCTCATAGCAGGAAGTGAAGGTACTTCCTGGAGTGTCTCTCCATCTTTATGTGGTAGTACGTATCTTGAAAATCTATTCAACACATCCAGTCATCTTTCCTCAGCAAGGAAAGAAAGGGCTGAACTGTGACCATCCAGAATTGCGTTTGTAAAACAAACTTGTTTAATCAGCTTAGGTCCAATATTGGCCTCAGGTCCCTGCTTTTCTTTGGCACTAAAAAGAATCTTGATTAAATTCCAAATCCTTTCTGATCTGGAGGGACCTCAGATGACACAATTTTTTTTAACTTTCTTTACTTCTGTAGCAGCTGCTTCCCTTTGTTGGCATGAAACATCAATAATTTTTTCCTGAAATGATGGGAAAGTAAGAAAAGGTAGGACGTAGCCTCTGGTCACAAACCTCTGAACCCATTTGTGTTGAGTGAGAAGTGTCCAGGTTGCTGAGTACAGAGGCAAGACCCCCCCCCCCACACACACACACAGTCTCCAGAGTATGACAGTCAGGAGCACTGGAAAGGCTCATCTGAGAAAGAACCTGTGAAGCCTTCGTTTAGCAGACAACCTCTGCCTTTTGGGTGACGATAAAGAGAGATTCACCCTCTACTTTAGGGAGCTTTTTATCTAGAAATGTCTGACAAAAACCCTTGGGATTTCCAAAACCAAATTCTCTTATCTCCCTTCTGATTTCTGGAGAAGTTCTTTTGAGGCATAGAGAATTTAATCCATGTGGCACAAAGGGATTTGCCATCCTTGTCACTTCTGGATATAGTTTCTTTGACTTTGGGACTAAACATGGTTGCCCCATCATAAGGGGCTTTGATGAAGGACAGTTTGAAATATTCCACAAAACTGCAAAGCCACAGTCAGACAAGCTTCCCGATGGAAATGCCTCCACCGGCTGCTCTAGGTGCACCCTCTATAGCATTAGAGGTAAAGCACACAGGTATTGAAAAGTGATTGATGCATAGCCAGCTGTGAATCACCAGCTTACTTTTGATCCACAGATAAGGTCCCAGGGACAGATTTGGCAATCTCCTTTGTCAAATCTCTCTGAAGAAAAAAAAAAAAACGTGTGGCAGGTAATTCAGTGCTCCCACTAAAAAAATAGATGAGGTAAATACACACTTCCCAAATCTGTCAAATGCATGTGACTCCCTGTTTGGTGGATGGACAGAGGAGCTCTCTCTTCTGCAAGCTTCTTCTTACTGGCCGCCATGGAATCTACTGTGGGAACCTTGCCCCAGTAGGAAGAATATCTTTAAGGGGGTACCAAAAATTTATAGGACTTCTTGGGGAATAGGTTCTGCCATATCCGTCTATTTCAATCCTCAGGATGAGATCAGGTCTATCATCTAAGTCAGCAGGGGGACCACCCAAAAAGTAGATGGGCCAGAAAGTACGGTTGTTCATACTTATCATAAATGCAGATGTTTGAGTGCATTCACTGTTGCAGTCATGACTTGTGGGATTTCCTGCTGTGAAAGCCCTTGGCCGGCCTGACTACCAGAGAAAATTCTCCATCCTCCTACAGTGGGCAGACGCTCTGACCAAAGTCAGTTCATTCTGGTATAAGGGGAGTCAGCAGACATCATGATCACAGTTTTTTCTTGCCCCCTGAAGTTAGGGAGCCCTTCTAGATGGAAGCCAAAGTCAAGGGTCTTTGACAGAGAATTTAAGCAAGGAAAGGGGCAAGAGGAGAGACCTCGAGTAAAGATGAAGCTTGTTCAAGCCTACCCTGTAGGCTAGGGGGGGAAGGAGGGATGGAAAGAATACTGCAACAGTGAATACACTTGAATATCTACATTTATGGTAAGTATATACGTCTGTACTATATTCTTCATGTTTCACTGTTGCAGTCCTGACTTGTGAGGTGATTCCCAAAGCTGAGAAGAAGGGTGGAATGTGGATCAAGGTGAGGAAAGGATTCCCTGCAGAATAGCAGTGACAAATCTTGCTCTGGACTTGGAGAAGGCTAATAAGTGGTAATGTTTGATGAAGGTATGCACTGAAAACCAGGTAGCAGCCTCCAGGATGCCCACGGTGGGTACCACTTTTAGGAAACCAATAGAGGCAGCAGTTGCCCTAATAGAGTGCGTCTTGACAACATCAGGTGGCTTCTTACCATGATGGCTGTAACAGAAGATACAGCAAGAGATCCATTTAGAAATGGTCTGTTTGGAAACTGGTTTCCCTTCAGAACTGATGGCAAAGACCAGAAAAAGCTGGTTTGATTTTCTCAAAGTCTTTGTTCTGTCAAGATAGTAACAGAGTTATCTATGCACATCCAAGGAATGAAGAATTCTTCCTCCTGTGTTTTCTGGTTTGGGGAAGAAAGTAGGCAGATGCATGGCTTGATTTAAGGAGGTGGTTGTCTCCACTTTCAGCATAAAGGAGGGATTAGTCATGCGAGAGACTCTGGAAGATGAGGAAAGGTTCCACTGCCATGACTTCCTGCAGTTCAGAAACCCTTCTAACAGAAGTGATAGCCAACAAGAATGTAGTCTTCCATGTCAAGAATTTTAAATCAGCGGAGACGGATGGTTCAAATGGTGGAAGAGTAAGATTTTCCAAAACAAAATTAAGGTCCCAGGGTGGGGCTGGAAGCCTTCTGGGTAGCATGATGAGGATCACCCCCTACGAAAATATTTCATAACAGGGTGAGAAAAGATAGGGGGTTGAGCAGCAATGTGGGCCAAGTTTGCAGAGGCATGAATCTTTACGGAGGAGTAAGACAGGTCTTTGTCAAACAGACATGACAGATAGCACAGGATGACTGTGATTGGCTAGATGAGTATTTTGAGCATGTTGCCCACACCAAAGGGAGAAACTCTTCCATTTAGCCAAATAAGATTTCCTGTTTGTCCAGGATAGGATCCCTGCAAGATGTTAAGGCATCCTCCATTCTGATAATTTGAGAGTATGCAGGCTGGGGTGCACAAAGTTTCCATTGCTTTTTGTCAGAAGATCAAATCTCTGTGGCAGCTGCCATGGTTTTGCACTGGTTAAGCTGAGCAGCAGAGGGTACTACTGCTGCCCAGGCCTGTCTGAGGTTGTGTCAGCCCTGGCCCCCTTCCCTTATCTTTAAGAGCACCCTGGAGAGCAGAGGGATTGGAGGAAAGGCACAGATTAAGAGGCCTGACCATGGCAATGAGAACACATCTGTCTTCCAGGCTGAATTTGTGTCCCTGGAGCAAAACCTTTTCAATTGAGCATTTTCCCCAGTGGTGAAGAGGTCTATTTGAATCATTCCCCACTTTTTGGCTATGCTGAGAAAGGTTTCCCAATGCAGTTGTCACTCATGGAGGGTCTGACAGACTTCTGCTGAGGTGATCTGTTAGTTGGTGTGCACACCTGGCAGTTACTGTGCCAAAAGGTGCAACTCCATGGAGTGTGCAGTTTCCCAAGCATCCACTGCTAGGTGACAGACAGGGTAAGAGTAAGTTTATGTACTACATGACTGTGGTATTGTCTGTTTTCATCACTAGCACCCCTGGTTTCCATTTCTCTCGGAAGGCTAGCAGACCTTTTTGTACTGCCATAAGTTCCTTTAAATGTATGTGTTTCTCTCTGAGGTTGTGGTCCCACTTCCCTTGCATCTGGAAGTGGCTGAAGTGTGCTCTCCAGGCTACCTCTGAGGCATCTGTGGTCAGTGTTTGCTCCTTGGAGGGGAATCTGAAGGGGAGAACCAGGTTGAGAAAGCAAGCCACGGACCACCATGCAAATTTCTCCTTTTGGCAAGGAATCAGTTTGATCTTGGTTGAGAGTGTTTGTGCATGCTGACACCATGCATTCTTGAGGTACCACTGGAGTTTCCTCATATGTAGGTTGGCCGAGGGAATCATGAGGATGCAAGAGGCAATGTACCCCAGAGCCCTGAGGTACTCTCTGGCTGCGAGAAAGTTCCTGTCCATGATTTTTTGAAAGTACAGAGTCAGGAAGGAGACCTTATCCAGAGGCAAGAAAGCCTTTTGGAGTGTGGAATCTAGCAGGGCCCCTAAGAACACAGGTTCTGGGTGAAAATCAAGTCTGAGCTATGTTTTGTCAAGCCTGTAGGCTGGATAAGGCAATTGTCCATATAGGGGTAAATTTGCACCCCCCCTTTGTTCTGCAGAAGGCAATTAGAGGAGCTAAGCATTTTTGTGAAGAACCTGGGAGCAGTAAACAAGGCAAAGGGTGGAACACAAAATTGATAGTGCCTGGTACTTGCTTTGAAGTGCAAAAGATTCTGTGCAATTCCTCTATGGGAATATGCAGGTCTGTATCCTTTCGATCTAGGGTAACCATGAAAGCCTTTGGAGAAATCATGGGCAAGAGTTTTTGAAGGGTCAACATTCTTGAATTTTGGGAACTGTAGGAATTGGCTGAGGGCATACAGGTCCAGTATAGGCTGCCATGTGCCTTCCTTACTGGGAATTAGGAAGAGTGTGGAGTAGAACCCCCTTCCTTTTTGGTGTTCTGGGACCATTTCCACTGATCCCTGGGCACGTAGACTCTCTATCTGGGAAACAGCCTTTGCCCTTTGGTTTGGGGGAATGTCTGAGAAACCTAATGGCTTCAAGGGCTGCTTGAATTTGAGCTTGTAGCCCCTTGAAATGATTGTCAGTGTCCACTGATCTGACGTTATGAGGGACTATTTCACTTGGAATAATGCTAGCCTTCCTCCGAGTCAGAGAGGGAGGGTAAAGGAGGGGGAACTATCACGTAAGAGTCATGATTGTTCCCTACCAGGGGCCTGTGGTCTGGAATTCCCTGGCCTAGACATTTCTAAATGCCATTGCGTGGGTCTTTGGTGCTGCCTCTAGCACTATTTGCCTAGCCTTAGATTGGGAGGGAAAGTACCAATGCTTGAAATTATAGCTTCTATTGAAATGAGGGGGGCTGAACCTGCAGAAAATCTTTAACAGTCTGCACAGACTTGCCTTGTCTTCCATTTTTTTTTTAGAGCAAAGCTTCTGCTTTGGGGCCAAAGAGGAATTCCCTGTCTAAGGGGGCATCCAAGAGATTTGATGTGACGTGCTCTGAGATGGACTGTTCCCTCAGCCTTGCATGTCTCCTAATTACAGAGCCTGTAGCTGCAGCCTGGCTGGTGGCTTCCATAGCATCATATCCACAGTGGAGGGAATGTTCTGCCATCTGGGAGCTGGAATTAAAAGGTCCAGTAACTCCTGAGAGAGCCCCTTGTTCTCTAAAGTCAAAAGCTTCCATCTCATCTGAGCCAGTAAAAGTCTCCTGATATTTTATCATGTGGAATTGGCAGTTTAATGCCCTCATCGATAAGGTGCTAGAAGTATAAACCTTTTTGCCAAATCTATCTAGGACTGTGCTTTATCTGTGGGCAAAGGATTGCTGGGGATTCCTTTGGGCTGGTGGTCATTACCTCCGGGTCAACTGCAGGATTCTTAAAGAGATGTTTATGAGAATCCAAAGCCCTATAAAATCTGTCAGGTTTTCTAGGGGCAGGAGGGAGGGAGTCTGGCTTCAAGGAAGAGTCCAGAAAAATATCATCCACAACCTCCAAAACAGGAGGGATGGTGAGGGGTTTATGTTCTGGGAGGCGGAGAAATTTCTTTATCCTTTTCTTGGACCAAGGGTAATCCTGGGCTTCCTACTGGAAATGTTCCCTCAATGTGTGCAGAGTTTCCCTGAAAGATAAATCCTCAGGAAGGGAAGCAAAAGTCAGATTTCTCTTCAGAGTCTGAGGCTTTAAATGATTCAATGGACAGGCCCTCTTCAAAAACAGAATGCCTTGGTCAGACTCCTCATCTGATTCACAGTGATCAGAAAGGACTTCTAGGAGGGGATCTCTTTCTTTTTACTAGGGAGAATACAGAATGGGGTTGCCTGCCTCCACCAATGGAAATAAGGTCCTCTGCCAATCTCACAAGGTCCTGCTGATAAACCTGTGAATGGGAGCCAGTAGGCCTTGGCTGGGGTTGAGTAGAAGCCACTTGCCTAGAAGTAGCTTACATTTTAGGCCCTGGTGATGTCCAAAGCACAGATGCTAGTCTCCCTCAGAAGAATGGTCGATGTCAAGATCTGGCGCCACGCAGCATCACCTGTACTGTGGTCGTCTGAAGCTGAGACCTGCAGAGCGGTCCCGATCCTGACTGACTAACTGAGACCCAAGGCTTGGGTAGATGTCGAGGGACCCAAAGGCATCTTGGACTCCAAATGGATTTCAATAGAGGCCTGTGCCACCACGTCAGTCGTGGAAAGAGGCTGCAAAAGCACCTCACCTTCTTCAGTTTAATAAGCCTGGGAGAACTGGCCAACAATGAGCAGACGTCATCTGAGGCCATAAGCCTGGGGTGGTTTTCCTTCTCCCACTTACGCTTAGATAAACTGGCTTTGGATAGACTGGCAGACACCATAACATGTTGTCTATCTGACACTTTTCTGAGGTGCCTAGCTAAAATCTTGGCCCTACATCTAATACTTCTAAAATTGAATTGGATGCAGATCTGGGCCTAAGCAAGTTAGACAAAAAGAATGGAAGTCTCAGTGTGGAATCTGTTTACCACAACTGAGATAATTTTCTCAGACATGGACAAAAAATATAGAAAGTGTTCCTCAAAGGTGTACTTAGTTTTCTGAAGTCTTCTCTCTGGTGCGGACCAACTGACACACTGAGTCTCTGCTTCAGGCTCTGACTGAAAGAAAGAACTTAGATCATGACGTCGGCAGACTCCCCTTATACCTGAACATACTGATGTCAGTCAGGGTGTCTGCCGGCTATAGGAGGAGGGAGATTTTTCTTTGGTAGTTGGGCCAGCTGAAGGGATGGGAAATACCACAAGTCAGGACTGCAAAAGCAAAACAAAAAACATCTGAAAGCTCTGAGGAACATTGATCCCTCTGGTGAAGGATCTTGGGAAGACCTGCATCTGCCCAAGAAGTTCAAGAATCTTTCAGAATGAGACGTCCTCAACAGGGATCTAGGATAATGCTCTCCTTTATCAAAATCAGCGTCATTGGTTGAGGATTCCATGGGGGGAGAATCTAAATGCCTCCTGTTACACTCATGTTTCTAGTGAACCTCTACTCTGGGAGGTTCAGGAGAAGACTCAGAAATGGATATTCTCTCTCTAGAGAGAACAGGCTCAAAGCTTTCAAAAACTGACTGTCCAGATAGGACAGGGAGAGCAGGCTTCAAACCCTGGAAAATCTTCTGGGGATATGTTTGATCCAGCTCCAAAAGGGCAGATCTTTCTCTGAGTGTGCCCTTTCTTGAAAGCCTTGAATGTCAAGCTCGAGATGTATCCAGGGAAACTTGCTGAAGAAGCAGAAACTTTTAAAGGTGGCTCAACCCTGGAAGTCATCCAACTAGGAACACAGGTTGATACCAGAGCCAAACTATCAAGCACCACTGCTCCTAAAGGAAAGGAAAGAATCTGAAGACCTTGGATCAGATCCCATCCTAGTGGAGTCACAGCCAGCAATCCAGCTCCAAGACTCAGAAGGCTCTGACTGTGCCAGAGCAGACCTCATCAAAGAACTTAATTGGGGTTGAGGAAAGTAATGCCAGTTCTACTTCAGACTCACCCTGGGCCAGGAATCAATCCAAGAAAAAGAGCTATTAAAGATCAAGGGGAAGAGACTTTCCCTCCAGATGAGACAGTGGCTGGCACAGAGAGCATCCCCGACTGGAACAGAGTTTGAAGGAAACACCTCATCATCTTGTCAATGTCAGCTTCGGCAAGACTCTTAAGAGGATCTAGCTGATCTTAAGGAAGAAGCAGATGGAGGCCTGGATGGATATCTATGTCCATCTTGTAAAATAGGGGGAACCACAGTCTAGGGCTAACAGGCTCCGGTGAAAAATTAGGTGGTGTTATAGATCCAATAATTATCAGATCTGAAAACAGCACTGGCTCCAAAGGTTTACATATCTTTGCTGGAGGAGTCAAAGCCAATGAGGGTGTCGAATCCAGAGATCTCATCTTAGAATATTTGATCTTTTTCTATCTTTCTTGTTTTTCTTTGGTTTTGATTGCCTTTTTGGAGGAGGAGGAATGGTAAGTAGTAGTCGCTGACTTTACTAAAGAGGATAAGGTCTTTTTTTTCTGGGGTTGGCTGTAGGCGACCCTTTAAAATAAGATTATTCCTCCTCTCCACTATGGCTCTTTGCATGAAGGCTTCACCAATCAAGCATACCACCTCTAAATGAGAAGGCCCCAAGCAATAAATGCATTTTTCATGCACATTTGAATTTGGAAGCTTGTGAGAACAAACAATACACAAACCCGGATGGTTTAGCCAACATCCTGATCATCACAAAAAACATAAAAAAAGACTATAAAAGAAAGAAAGTTTACTATTATTACACATAATTTTTATGGGTCTATATTAAATGAACGAAAATCCATTACATCGAATACCAAAACAGTGACACGTATTACTCGAACTGCGAAAATACCAAACGCACTAAACCGCGAAATTTAAAATGTCGAACGTTCATAGTCGGCCAACCCCACCACCTGCTACATACTACCTACCCAAACAAAATAAATAAACCACATACATACACTAACCAAACCCTACTCCTAACCCTAAAGTAAAGCACCAAAACTCAACTTCTAACCCTACACTAAACCCCACATACACCACTATCTATGCACTATCCTTAATCCCTCCCTAACCCTAAGGTCCGTAACTACCGCACACTTCCCCTACGGAGATATACCCAAACAAAATAATACACAAATACATTTAACAAAACCCTACTTCTAACACTACATTAAAGCTTACACACATTACCTATCTATACACTTACCTTAACCCGCACCCTAACCCTAAGGTCTGTAACTATCGCACACTTACGTTACGGAGCTATACTGCAGATGGGCCAACCAAAACACTTCGACATTTCGAATTTCGCGGTTTTGCATGTTCGAAGATTACATATTTCATGCAATACGTGTCGATGATTTCGTATTCGCGTAAACTGAGTTTCGACAATCTAATAGGAACCCATTATTACGTATATAATTGTAACAAAAGAGATAAAAAGTTTGCCTATAACAGAATAATAAAAGATGCATCTTATTTTAAGTGGAAAACCCCAAATGTAAAAGTGGAGAAAGACAAAGTGGGAGGGTATATGTAATGAAAAATAGAAGAGTAAACTTTACATTGAGGAATGGTTAGAAGAAAGACATCAGATCAATTATTTGGTCTGAAAAAGGAGATCTGGGAAATCTGAATCACTCATTGACTCATTTCCTTTTTATTATACTTCTTCAGTACCTTAGCTGCAGAAAGGCCATACAGAATCTCCTTAACTAAGGGTGAGATTTCAGTCTCAGATTTAATATACTCTGGAAGACTTTTGAAAAAGAAGCCAACAAGCAAAACTCCTTAAAAACTATCCAAATGCAGCAGCCCTACAGGAAAAAAAGCTGCTACATCATACACAGATTTTAAAATATGCTTAGACACCTTAGAAACTGTTATATAACTTTTAATATTACAATGTTACGCAAGTCAAATTCACAGCCTATTAAAGCCTTCAATGAATTTGCCTCCATACAATCTAAGATTAAAAGACCTATCACCCGCCAAACTGTCCAATCCTTGCTTAAATTGGGAAACAGTATTTAATTTCTTAATTTTTAAAGGTAGTGTATTCCACCAACTACCAGCCCCAAAATAAAAACAGTTTTCCATTACTCTTGAATTACACTTTCTAATGTCAGCCATATAATTATTTTTTCTAGTATCAATTGAATGTTCTACTTTAGCAGCACCCACACTGGTATCATACCAATCAGGAAAAACATTTGTGGATTATTATTAAGTCCCCCTAAATAATCTGTATTTAATAGAAAATAGGGAAAATGGTTTCAACCAACTTTGATAACCAATATCTCAGAAAAAGTAACCTTAACCACTAACTTCTGCATATTCTCAAAAGACACAAGTAAGAACTTCAAACCTATGAGCCTGATGGTCCAAAATCCTGAAGTACTAAAAGAATACATTTTCTTCTTCAACGTATCCATTGCTTTTCCATCTTTGTCAGAGGGGAATGGGATTAGTAAGAGTAACCTGTTAAGAGGCAGATTTTGACAGAGAAATGACTGCTGGGTCTGCTCTAGGATTAGAAAATGGGTGTGTGTGTGCCAGAGGCACCTTATATAACTTGTCAGTCGTCTTAGGGGCAGAAGGTTGTCTGTAAGGAAGACTGGATGCAGTGAGAAAATCATTCTCCTAAAGCAGGCAACACAGGAGGAACAGAAGCAGATTCTTCCATTCATAGCTGTAACAAATCATAATGCATTTTCTGTGCCACAGGAATTTTGTTCTGGCTCTCATTTTTGGTATAATAGAGCATAAACAACATGAATGCAAGGGAGGTTTTTGGGAGAACAAGTTAGAACTTAAGAAAGATGCTTTGGCAGCTCAAGATAGATGCTACTACACCCCCTGGTTTAAATGACACTGTTTCTATTGCACCTATTTTAAAAATATGTGCAGAGAAGTAGTGATTTAATAGGGAAGTATTTTTTTGTTAATTTTTTTCATAATTCTCTAACTTTCTAAGTTTGTTATGGTCTTTCTATTACTGTTTCTAACATTTCTATTCAACACCTGTTCTATGTGGATTTACTACACAAAAGGCTTATACATTTATTGATATTATAAAATCATTAAAAAGTCACTATATGACTAAGTTTCTAATGTATTATTTTGGTTTTAATAGTTGTATGAATTGGTTGGACTGTAATGATCTTTTTGGGTTCTATCCCTTCAAAAATGGTTTCAAGATCTGTGGTCTCTCTAAAAACTGTGTTTTTCTACTTATTAATCAATTTGCTAGTGTTAATTCAATAATTAATTAATTTTGGTAATTCCATTTAAAAGAATGTGGCATTTGTTTAATTTCAGTTCCAGTGAAATCCATGTAATAAGAGTGAGCAAAAGCGCTTAATAAAACAATCCAAAGAATAAGTTATTAATAAAAGAGTTTTTTTTTTTTTTTTTAATTATACAGTGGTTTCACTGGATCTGGGTGTCTGTTTTAGTCCATACCACACCACTTTTCTGGTTCTTGTGTTGTTTCAGTGGTGAGGGACAGCTGTGAATAGTTTTAATTTTATTCTGATCCTGCTGAAATACCTTTCATACTAAATGAGTCAGTGAAAGAAATTTCTTTGGCAGGAAAGTCTGAAACTATACTTTTCTCAGAACTGGAATACTCAGACTTAGAAGAAACTCCCGGATGTACCCTTTTCTCTTCCATGACTGCTCTTGTGACTGAAAAGTTATATTATAATGAGAAGGAACTCTTTTCTTTTTTTTTTTTTAATTAAAGATTGCAAAGATGAGGAAATAGTACTAATCAGTTCCTTGGCAAATCCCAAGTAAATCTTCCTAAAAAAAAAACTTCCAGTCACCTGATTCTAAGCACATTCTCCCCAAACAAAGTCAGACCCTTAGCCACACAGGACTTAGCATCCACGACTCCACCCCAGTCAGGTAAAGACCCTTTACTGTCCCTTCCCCAGACAATGACAGCAGTGTCTCTCCTTTGCCTTATAAGGGCATCCCTACAGCTGCAGAAGACATGGCTATCCAGTTTTTGATGGCTTGGAAAGCTATGCCAAGAGAACCAGGGAAACAAGATGGGTGGTCTGAGGTACAACAATTGTCCACAGAAGAGTCATTCACCATCATCTAAGTCAAAGCAGGAGTCAGTCTGACCCTTGAAGACTCAGGTTTTTTTTTTTCATTTTGTGTGCCAGGAAAGGTACAACTGTGGAGTCAGACTGCTCAGTAAACCAGAGAAGAACTCTAAAATATGGGTACTGAAGCCTTGAGGAGTTGGTAAGGAGAATATTAGAAAACAAGTAGTTCTGAGGTAAGTAAAACAAGTCCCCCATAAGCAAAATATCCAGACCCAAATATAAAAAACTTCAATAAATATAATAGTTTTTGGTCAAAAAATCATCTTTTTTTCTCACAAAAAAGTTTAACACAAGTACCAACATGACAACTCCATTATCACAATACAATGACAGCCCAAGTCACTTTGGTTTCAAAACTATGTTAATTTATCAGACAAAAAAGTAAAATTTTTTCTCATATAAATAAAACAAGAAGTCTTTCCCTAAAAAGGACTCATTTTCTCAGCTCTTGAAAAATTGCTGCACCTGACAAAGAAGCACTCACATTGGTGGCAAAAAAGCTCTGGAGTATTTTGGCTCTTATATATGGAGGACTTCAACTGCTCCTAGCAACTGAAGTACATGGAGGGTATCCAAAGGTCTGGGAAGCTGGCCAGTGCAGGGGGCAAGGCCCAATGAGCTTAGGCTAATGCAGTGATGATCCATGTGGTGAACATCTTATTTACAGAGAAAGATATTTACATAAAATTGCTTCATACTCAATAAATTAGTTTAACGATACATCATGAACTTTCTTGCTAAATCGACCATCTCCTACCCCTTTGCCAGGCAGAAATTGCATCTTTCCATTAATATACTTGGACCAAAGTTGTAAATATAAAGAGCAGGAGGAAGGACAAAGAATCCAATATCCCAGATGTATTCACTCTCCATTCCTCAACTGTTCTGACAGCTAATTAAACATCATTTTTCTGTATTATATCATATACCAGGCTAATGTCTACTTTAATATCAAGAATCGCATTCATGTCTATAGCCTTTTACCCTCGTGTCCTCATAACTTTCCAATGTGTCACCCTGTTCATCATACTCCTGGAACTCAACAATCCTTTCCCATCACGTGATAACACCAAAGACATGCATCTTAATTTTTCAGCTAAGTCCTCAAGCTCAACCTACTAACCTGAAGCAGCTGAACACCAAAGCAAAACTGTACACATCACGCACTAGAACAGTATGCCATAATCCTATTTTCTCATACAATACTTTGCTGATCCACTCTTTTAATACACCAAATGAAGAAAAATTAAAAGGCTGTCATCCTAGATTAAATACTACATCTACACAACACCTATTTATATATATATATATTCTATTCTATTCTAATTATCAGTCTTTTTTACACTCTTAGATCAATGTTGCCTAGACAGCTCCATAATAAGGAGCAGTTTAAGTAATAAGAGTTATTTATTCACCTTGAGCAGTGTCGCTACTCTATCCACTATTCAATTATAAAGAAACATACAAGACATTTAATACATGTAAATCGCCTTTCCCTTTGTCACAGTTCAAAACACATTACATTGCTTACCAAAAGATAAATATCGATATACGAACAGTGTCCATAACTCCAGGCCTACTGATCTTGCCAAATAACATCTCTCTTCCTAGTACATACCTTTAAATAAGCATGTTCAGTTGGCCTCACCTTCGCCTTGCTCAGGCTCCTGCTCCCAATCATAGCCCTATAACTTAACTTTTGCACTTGTAACAGGTTCCATCACTATTGATTTCCTCTCTGGCATAATCCAGTGATTGTCGCAGCACTGTGCCCTGTCCATTTGGAGAATAAGCTGCAGTAGATAATCTCCATCCCATTTGGAAATTACACCTTTAACATTACAAAAAATAACTTTTATTTTATATTATGCCATCAGTATACATTTATGACAGCCAGAAACTATACCCCCTTTTACATGGTTGCCGCCAAGAAATTATGATCCACATAAACTGGTAACCCACAAACAGTTATTCTTTCACCTGCTCATTAAGGCTGCAACAATGTTCCAGTATAACTCTGAATTCTCCATATGCTCTATAAACCACAGACACTGTCAAATCCATATGCCTTTCAAGTGTCCAACAGTCCTTTAGAGTGGCCAGTCCATTGCACCTATCATGGTTTCTGCAAACTCCAAGCAACTAAATCCATCCTCAACTTCCAAAGTCTCACCCAGGAGCAAAATTTCCTTCCCTCCACTTCCTCTAATGTAACCAGGCTTGACAGACTACTTCACTGCTCAACTCCACTGATTTGTTTTGTACATCCATCAAAGTTTTTTGGAAAGGCCACACTGCATCATACTGCTCCCTCAAGAAGTCACAGAAAACATCTGCTGTGGGATCATCTGTTTGAAGTAACAGCTCTACTCCCAATACCACCAACTTCTGTCCAGTCACTTCCAGCATACCTTCTGCAAAATGTTTTCCACAGCCTCGTGATCATTTACTTATTACTCTCCTCACATTAACTAGGTGCGTTTCAGCTTCAGGTTGCGCCTCATAAAATACCACTTGTTACCAGTCATTTCCTAATCTCCTGAAACCAAAATTACATCCCAGATTAAACTCTAAACACTAAAGATACAGGTTTATTCAAACATATTGGCACAAAGGATTAAGGCTATGAGCTGCTAATGAGTCATTTCCTGTTATCCGGGGTTAGATTCTCTTAGCTTCCACTTACCTACTGTACAACTCTGAACAAGTCAATTAACAGCGCTCTGGAGCATATGGGAAATTGGGAAAGGCTCCTCAGTGGTCTGCTGGATTACACACCTAGTGACTACCTATGAATCTTGACAGACTAGGTTAAGAGTGACCAACCTCTTGAAGCAATGCATAATGTCCCCTTGTTTCTGCAATTCTGAGCCATAATTTCACATGCTTGTCACTTGTCATTCTGCTTTCCATCATTTTATCTTTTTATAGGTTCATAGGTGTTTACTAGGCTAACGACCACAAGGGCCTTTTTAAGCATAGCCATGCATCCCAAACCTCTGACAATTTCTCATATCCTTGATAAGTGTAAGCAGGGGTTTGGGAGATGACCCATCTACATGTTGCCCGTGTCCATTAGAGACGTAGGTGTCAAACCAGGGATGAATTTCCTGCTCCCCATCCAACTGTCCAAGTTGCACTTGAATTGGGTTAGAGAGGAACTCTGCTTCACATGGATGGGGAGCTGTTCCACTGACAGGGTAGTCTCTGGGATACATATCTCTCTCTCCAGCACAGGCAAGGTTTAAGTCTTTAGAACGGGAAATTCTGGTGCTGTTTGTTTTGGGGATATGCAGGAAGTCCATAAGAGTGAGGTTCGACAATGCCCTGTATGCCAGGCATAGCTCTCTCCTTAAAATCCTGTAGGAGACAGAATACAGGGATAGGGCCTTGAGGCAGTCTGCACAGGACATTTTACTTATGTCCTGTATACTTTTAGTAAAGAACCACTGTGGACATTCCATTTGTTGGATATGCCTGGTTATGTACATACCAAAGGGGGCATTGTACTCAACGATAGGTCTTATGAATGCTGAATACAGTGGAACAATGACTTCCTTGGACTTGGATGCCATACCTTTGTTTATAAGTTTCGCAACACAGAATGATTTCCTCACTACTGTAGACACGTGATGGTCAAAGGCTAGATTACTATCTATTTGTGCCCCTAAGTCCCTGACTACTGGGTCAACTCTAAGGGGTGTGTTGTAAATATGATAATTACCGGGGATGAATGACTTCCTAAAGGATACTATTATGCATTTCTTGGCATTTAGTTTTAGTCCATGTCTGACACCAGTTGTTTGTCTGTGTCAGCTCTTCCTGGAGAACATTTGTGTCAGTGGGAGATTCAATGACATCTCCTAATTTGCATTCATCTGAAAATTTAGTCAACCAGAGACCACTGACATTGGCCTTGACTTCAGAGAAGTAAATGCCAAAAAGGAGCGGTCCAAGGACTGATCCCTGAGGGACTCCACTTGTGACTGGCCTCTTTGTAGAGGTGGACTCCGCATGTCTAACTTCCTGGGTCCTGTCTGTGAGCTAGTTGGGTATCCACTGGGTGACGCATGAATTTGTACCCAACTTTTGAGTCGGTCAACAATGCCAGAGTGGAGTGCTGTGTCAAATGCCTTGGCCAGGTCAATGTAGGCAGTGTGAACCATTTTACCCTCATCCACTGCTTTTGTTACCTTCTCAAAGAAGCCCCCCAGGTTAAGTAGGCATGACCTGCCTTTGATGAAACCAAACTGGGTTGAGTCCAATGTCTGGAGATTTAGTACATCTCCATTGAACATTTCCATGACAATTCTTTCTATGGCTTTACATATAAGACTAGTGAGACATATGGGTCTATAGTTTCCAGGGTCAGTAGATGGCCCACCTTTGTGCAGAGGAATGACTCTTGCTGTTCTCCATTCATGAGGCATGAAGCCTGTTTGGAGGCTACAGTTAAACAGTAATTCCAGAGGCCCTGATAGGTCATGTTTCTTCCTATTTAGAAGGCATCCTGATTTTTTTCATTTTATAATATGAAAATTATTGCAAGTCTGACTAATATACAACTTTTTCTTCTTTCGGCTTTTTCCCGGTTAGGGGTCGCCACAGCAGATCACCTATCCGCTCATGATTAGCAGTGGAGTTTTATGGTGTCGCGTTGCCAGCCTGGCACCCAACCTTCAACAGAAGGCACACACATGCACACTCTCACACCTAGAGCCAATTTAGAGTGTCCAATCCACCTACAGCATGTCTTTGGGATGTGGGAGGAAACTGGAGCACCCAGAGGAAACCCACGTGACCACAAGGAGGACATGCAGACTCCATACAGAAGGCACCCCAGCTGAGGATCGAACCGGAGAACCTCTTGCTGTGAGGCGGCAACGATAACCGCTGCACCACTGTGGCCGCCCTGACTAATATACACCACTGATTAATATTTGCATATAGCATTTTCATTTATGAAAACAAGAGAAAAAAATCACTGCTTATAGGGTTAGCTAACAAAATATGCATGCCGAGTACAATGAGGCCTTTCAAGTTAAACAAACTGCTCAATAAAGTGGACAACTAGAAGACACAAAGAGAGAAAGACAGAGACAAAGTTCCATAGCAAAGGCACACAATATCCAAATAGAGTGACCTTGGCAAAGGAGCACCACCTGCACAAAAAATACTTGCAATGAATCAAAGTAGAAATGCACATTTCTCCTACAAATGTGTTTCAGTGCACTTATTACTGGTGTTTATTAGAATGACAACTCAAGGCCAACAAGAAAGACTCCAGTAGCTACAGACATGTTTCATCCTTGTCTGAGTTCATCAGTAAACAGCTGTGAGAAGATTACAACAGAACAACTTTAAGTATAGAAAGAGGAAGAAAATTATAAGAGATTAATCTGGGATGAGTTTAAAAGTAGAATATTATATTAAAACATTTACTAAAAGTAAGCATTGTTGCCTCACAGTAAAACGCTGTCCGGTTCGATTCTCAGCTAGAGCGTCTTCTGCGTGGAGACATGCGTGAATGGGTGTACCTTCGTTGAAGATTGTGCATCAGGGCTGGTAACTCGGGATGTAAAAATCAACTACCAATCATTAGCGGACCGGAGTTCCGCTGTGGTGACCCCTAACCGGGAAATGCCGAAAGACACAAACAAACAAACTAAAAATAAGGGGAAATGAAAATCTTATTCTTTTGTTAACGGACAAACATTCTGCTTCCACTGACTTTTTGCTTGCAAAAAGTTATCCAAGTGTTTTATTTGTGCACATGCTTAATTTAAAATCCATCATTTGATGACTTCAGCAATGAAATAACTAGTTTTTTTAAATCACCTGTACGCTTTCCTTTTGTAATCCAACTCTTCATTCATTGTTGCCAAGTAATAAATATACATATACATCAATCTACAGTCAAGGCAGTACACTGATAAACTGATTAATATGTCTGTCTCAATGCTCCAAAATTGCCCAACAAAAACTACTAAAACAGAAAAATATTTTCAGCTGAGATCTAGTAAACATACAATGCAACTTATTATATAGCTGCTACTGTCATTTTCTGTAAAGTTTTTGCATGTGCATACACAATCCTGTACATACTTACAAGATGGCACTGCTGTGACTTCTGCTGTTACTGTACTGCAGATCCCCAGATTTGACAAGGCTCCTCTTACAAGTCCACAAGTATAAGCAAGAAACTGAAACAAGAAGTTGTAATGCTTGAATAAAAGAATTAGTCTAACACTGCCTGGCAAACAAGAATTTCAGTTTGTAGCAGATATCAAAATGCTTACAGTAAAGTTCAATGGTCTTACACAGAAAGTGACATTTTTTCTAGATACAGATAACATTTAGCAGCTGCACTGTATGAAGACAAAGCTGCAACTCATTCTGTAAAACAAGAAGTCTGTATTGTGTTTTTAATGTTTTACATTCCCAGATGCCATCTTCTCTGTGCACACCTACTTGGAATGATGTCATGTGACATATCAGCTATAATTCTACTTGTAGTAGCAAAGCATTCTGCACAAACACAATATACTTCTTCATATGTGAAATTATGGATTTATATTATGGCTTCAGTCTACATCATCTCATAATGCCAATGACAGTTTACGGTGGTTAACATGCAATATCAGCAATACTGACAGTTTTTAAGATAGTTAACATGCCATATCAGGAATACATCTTAACAGGGAATATGGGTGTCCTGGGGTTGTAGTCAACACAGTAATACACTAGCTTGTAGATTTCATGATCCTGAAAGTTTCTCCAAATAAAAGGCCTACAGTACAGTAGGCAGAAAAGAAGAGCACTATACTTACCCACTTCAAGATCTGGGACCCCTGCCCCTTCTGATTTACCAAACAATAAATCAGAAGGGGTCAAAATGAAGGTCTCCACCAGCTGTATTTACTTTCATTTCATTGCTGGGATGGTTGGGCTGGGCAGAGCCCATTTTCAATGAAATCATGGGAGAAAAGTACCATATACATATGCATCATTGCATAGTCACATTGTATAGTCACATTGCTAGGTCCAGGCCGGATGAACTACACTGCTCTGGAAAATTGTTTTAGCACACAAATAGCAAAAAGATTCATCATGCAAAAGATATTATAAAAGCAGCATAGCATAACATTAACAGTAAGGTATGTCATGACATGTTGATAAATTTGATGCAGTACAATGCAACTGAGAGTTATAAAACGCAAAGACTGAATCATATAAATGGAAATTGCACAGAGTAAATCATAAAGACGAGGAAAGATTATAGAGCGTTTCCTTTTTTTTTTTTTTTTTTTTTTTTAATACAGCAGTTCTATGTACAGTATACAAAGAAATGCCAGATGCAGAAATTATATGTTTTATATAGTAAGAAAACCAGGATACAAGACAAAACTACTTTATAGTGGAAGAAACTATTGCAGATAAAAGATGAGGTGAAAGGTAAACAGTCTGGAGAGTACAACAACACAGGGAAAAGGAGGGCAAAGGAATGAAGAGAAAGAAATGAAAAAAGTGGCCAGAGCTTCAGTATAAACAGGTAGCACCTCTGTCTGGGAGGGGCGTCAGGATAACGTTTTGGAAGTGCTGCAGTTATATCATCAAAAAAAGATGTAAATAAAATAAAATGGTAGATGATGTAATGCAAACTGCAAATCCAGTTATTAGTAAGAGTTTTTTACTGGTATTTTTAAATTACTAAACCTAGCCGATTTTCTAATTTCAAGGGTCAGGATGTTCCAGGTTTTGGCCTACATAGCATATCTTATACTAAGGCTGGAAAAGAATTGCTCCTAAGTCTACTAGGAATACAAGGATCAAGTCTCAGCAAAAAATGGTGCCATCATCCACCTTACATGCATCTCCCATAAAGAGACCATCTGAGGAAACCCACTCCAGATCTGTAACTTTGAACCATGTCAGCAACAGAAATGTTTTAGTGATGGATAGGATTGTTAGGTGCACTTGTCACTCACAAGGCTGGACAAGGAGAAGGTTACAATAGGATCTCTGACATTAAAAGAGCCTTAATGTTTGACAAATATGACTACAATATGGCAGTGGGACATGCAAGAGTGCATGAGGTAAAACACAAAACCTTGAGGAACATGCAGAGACATGTCAGAACTTTCCATGCATGTTGCAAATGCAGGTAAGGCACTAGCCCTGAGTGGAATCCTTCTTTCACCTTAAATGATTTCTAAATACAATGAAAAGGTAAATGACGTCAGTAATTAGTTAAATAGCTGGTGTAATATTAGGTGGTATCCAGTATATGCTAGCATGTGACAATATGATCGACAGTCCAACTTACTGGCTATGTATGACCTGCACCTCTTGCTTAAAGGCTTCTGAAGACTGGCTAAAGCCTTTGCTTTAAAAATACCAGCAGATGATTAATAGTGTCCCTCGGGGCACAGGGCTGATGCCTCTTCTTTCTGGCATTCACTTCTCAGATCTCCAAGCAGACAGCCAAGACCTCTAGTTAAACTCTGCAGATGGATAGAAAGTGGGGGTTGTTTTTTTAAGCCACCCTCTGGCAACCCATACTCCAGAATGAACTCTCCTTGGTGATATCTTCAGAGATGAAAATGTATCAACACTTTTGGTAGACAACCCCCTCTCCTCTGCATTACACTGTGTAGGCAAAAAGCCATGAAGAAACGAAAACATAGTCAGGGACCTAGGAAACTGGGATAAAAAGTACAGTTGTATACGAACTTAGCATAACCGTAATGTCTGACTTATCACTAATGCACTACTAACTACTTAAGGGATATTGGATTTGCCAGTTTTTATAGGTTTTTTTAGACCATAACACAGTTTAGGTTTCCTCCTCTCCATCCTCATAGAGATCTTTGAGAATCTCCCATAGGTTATTGATAATGCAACAGTGATCATGGAACGACATAGTACTGTTGTGTAAAAACTTACCATAAGTAGAGGCCTGAATGATCACTGATGCAGTATTGCATCCCGTTCTCCTTTTCCCCTTTCTTTTTCTTTCATTTTACTTTGGAAAAGTTGGGTTCTTCCTGTTTTCCACCTCTTTTTTGACTTGTACACATGTACACAGTTGCCTCTGCTTCTGCTTTAGAGGTTTATCTGAGCAAGAAAGTCCTGCTGTAGTTTGTGTTTGTATGTCCTTTACATACAGGGTTGCCAAACGTCCCTATTTGGGCGGGACTGTCCCGAGATCAGCAGCCTGATCCCGAGTCCCGCCCTGCCGGTTTGAATCCCGGCCAGCCTCAGATTTGTTTATTTTTATTATTTTTTTTTTTTTATTGGCCCGTATACCTGGCAATCAAAAATCGCTAAACACGGAGCTTCTTGTGTTCCGCATTAAACAGAAGTAGCTCCTTGTTTAACTAATTTTGACTGGCCCGTATGCCGGTATACGGGCCAATCAAAAATCGCTAAACACGGAGCTACTTGTGTTGAATGCGGAACTGCAATGCATTAAACACCAGAAGCTCCATGTTTAGTGCAGAGGAACTCTGATCCTTTTTTTTTTTTTTTTTTGCTCTTCACTTGCCGTGAAAGACTTTTTTTTTTTTTTGTTGTCCCTACCTGGCTGGTTGGAAATCTGGCAACCCTGTTTACATACCACTGCTTCCACTGGGCTGAAGGCATACATCAGAAGTACAGCATTAGGAAAAGGTTTATAATCTTGTTATGATAGTTGAACATATGGCTGTCCTTGACAGAATATCCCATAGGTTATTCATACCACAACAGTGAGCCCAGAATGATATTTCACTCTCTTTTGAACATCATGTGACAGTGTTTGTCAGGAAATCCTTTCATTTAGTATAGCTAATTGCCAAATGAATATTAAGTTCTAAAGAGGTAATCACTCCCTTGAACTTAGCAATGATCAGACCAGTTACGGAGTACAATAAACTCTTTGGGATGTATCTCTCTAAACATATCAAACAGTTAGAAAGCTCTCAAAGGTTCCCAAGCAAAAAAAAAAAAAAAAAAAAAATGACAGGCCTACAGTCCTTGAGCAACCAAGACAGGCTGAAAGCCCTTTCCCTTTATTCAATGTCTTACAGACTTTTGAGGGGAGATCTCTATCTCACTTACTGCACCATTATTGACCTGATTGTTCTGGACCTCTTGTATCTCTGCAAGTACAAAATTTCCCCCAATGCTAGAACTACCTACCTAAACCTTCACATAAATAAACAGTGGGAGGACAGGTTTATAACCCAGCACTTCCCAAACCTCTGGAATAAACTTCATATACATGTTAAACAGTGCAACTCACTATCCTCCTTAAAATATAATCTAGCTGACTGGGCAGACAGCCAGAAAGTTACTCTGGGATTGATTGGTATAGCCCTGCTGGAGAAAAGAGAGAGGAAATGAAGAAGTGGACTGGCATGGCATAAACAGCTGTAAGACTTAGAGGTCTTGGAATATCTATGAATATATAATCTCCATGGTGATTCACAGAACGTTGGGGTTTGATAAGATCCTGAGATTCAGAAGGCTGGACATCTTTCAGAGTAGTAGAGTATTTGGTGAGAGATTTTATTTAATGTGAGGGCAACACTATGAATACATCCTAACCAGTGTAATTTCTTTACTACAGAGCAGTGACGGGGTCTAGTTGGAAGGTCAGTGGCAAATTTTGGTATTTTACCACAACTTTGCTCCAGGTAAGGAAGCTGCATAAGTGTGGAAGAGTGGGGAGACTTAATGGTAGGTTCCGGCAAGCTGTGATGACCTGTGCATGATCCAGTAGAAATGAGTAAGACTTAGAATACACCAACACCCTGATTTTTTTATATAATTCTGTTCACATGCTGATAAACTCAAATTTTGATAGATGACAATACATAAAATGTACCGCATGGCACCCGAAATGGATAGTGTACAAAGGTCATATGATAGCACTGGATCATAAAGTTGTACAACTGCTGAAATGGCATTCTCAAAATTGTACATAGGTAGGCAAGCAATGTCTGAGTTAGACAGACTACATGTTGTGCAACAAATAGTCATCTTATCCAGAATAAGTTTTAATGCCTTGTACCCAATGGCTGATGGAAAAGGTGCTGGCATCCCCAAGACCGTGCCAAAAATAAAGCAGGCTATAGGAAAATGTATAAAATGGAAGCAGCAGTCTGGTCACTTGTAAGCAGCATGGCATTCATTTTATTACCATTTTGAAAAAAAATCTAAGTGAAAAAACAATCTTACGTTTTAGAGGACATTTACAGGACATCTGAGGTGGACTGTCAACTTCAGCAATAAGTTAGCAGGATTTATTTGTTATTTGGTTGGCCATGACCTGTACCACTACAGCAAGACGGGTCCTAATGAAGAGCTGAAAAGTCAGCAAGCAAAGGAGAATAGTAGTGCTGAAACTGAATTCATCCTCAAGTCTTGGTGAGTACCTTTGTGAGGTGGACTCCGTTTTTCACAAAATCTCACCAAGGTGGCACTGATATATAGACTGCATTTTTATAGCATATATCATGGACAGAAGTAAATCAAAAACAAAAAAGGTACCTGGATGCACAAGACCCAGGATAAAAAAGTGCACAATCCTGGTAGGTGCACTGGTGCCAGGACTGGAAAAAATGACCGTGTAGAATCCTCAAAATACCAAAACATTCCTACAATTGGGTCAGGCCAGGCCCAGGGGGAATATGGCACCCTTGTTGTAGAAGGAAGTAGCAGTACACAAATATCACAAAAATTGATTGGCCAAAGAAGAACCATAAAGACAATACAGTGGACTATTGAGGATAAGAAAGAAATTATGTATCATTATTATGTAAAAAGCCCAGAATTTCCAGACACAAAATATACAAAATGATTAAGAGAGAAATTAGAGGAAAGAAAAATACTTCCGCAAGAAAAACTGTCAGAAGCTTCAAATAAAAATTTGTGTTCATTAATGCAACAGATTTTTGAAAAACAGTATATAGATCAAGAAACTTTGATTTGTTTGGAAAAATAAGCATGAGGAAGTGCGAAAATATAAAAATGTAGGTTTTGTAAAACCAAACTGGAAACAGTCACACACCTTGTTGCTGGTTGCGACACACTAATGGCAGAAGGACTGTATACTGAAAGGCATAATAATGTGACGAGACTGTTGCACTGAGGATTGTGCAAACATTATGGTATTGAAGTGGCTGAAAAACACTGGAAACATGAGCCACAAAGCATCACAGAAAATCATGAAGTCTATATCACATGGGATCACCCATTACCAACAGTCCAAAAGATAGATGCTAGAAAACCGGATATAGTGGTCCAAGAAAAGAAGACAAAAGTAGCATTGATCATTGAAATTGCCACACCCAGTGACTAGTGTCTTGCATACAGAGATACAAAGTCATAAGATACCAGAATCTGCAGGCAGAAACGAGAGCTATGTGGAAGAAAGATACCCAGACAGTTCCAATAATAGAAGGAGCAATGGGTCTTATAAAAAATAATTTACAATCATATTTGGATACGTTACCAATCCATGTAACCCCATACGAATTGCAGGAGTCATTACTGGGCACATTGCGGGTGCTGCGAAGAGCACTTTTGGCTGACATCAAAGACTGAAACAATACTAATTTCATGAACTTTAATCATACTTTGACTTAGGAATGGGGTCCATTCTAATCATGTTATTAGAAACTCAAAAGACTTGGAGAAATTAAAAAAACAAGACAAATGTGTAGAATCATCTGGGTTACTAGAAGGGGTGAGCTGAATGGAAAGTTGTATGTACTGTGTTCATTTTAGAAAGTAAGGAGCCCAATATGGGCCCTTGGGAGACCCTGACGGGACAGGTTTAGCACTTGATAAGAGCTTCCCCAACTGCAGAGATGTAGTATACTCAAGAGTTAACCTGTAAATTTTGTAGCTTGCTTTCTTATTTATTGCAATTTGTTAACCAGGTTGGTGGGCTGGTCCAGAGACCCTTTTTGGCCTTAACCTGGGCCCCTAAGGGGCTGAAAACAATGCATAAATACATACAATATTTAACAAATTATATCAGCATTGAAGCACAACACAGAATCACAGGGAGCAATCATAAAATGACATGTAGTAAACTAAAGCAAATCAATGTTAGCAGGACTTTTCATTTACAATAGTTACATCGTTAGAGAGAAGTCGCAATAACAAGATGTTTCTTAGTCTGTCTCTCTAAAACAATTACAGGTTGTTTCTATTATATTCTCCTTTGGTTTTCTTTTGAAATTTTGTAGAGATTTTTCTCTTCTCATTTCAGAGAGAAGGTGTCTCCAGATAGCTGGGGCAGTTTTTGAGAATGCATGCTCTTTCCACTATGACGGATATTAACCACTGCCTTACAAAGTGTACTCCCTCTTCTTCTGCGTTAGAGTGTATAAGAAATGTCTTTTACTAATAGTGTGTTTTTCAGAGGTGTACAATGCTCTACTATGAGAATTTTAAAGGTGATGGTACTAAGCATCTGCAATGCCCTGCACTGAGCTGAACTGGGAGCCATTTGAGACATTTACGGAGGCACAGTGATGTGTGTATTAACTGGCCAAAAGTGAAAAATGACAGATTATTCTCTGCTGCTTTAAGATTTGGGCTATTTGTGATACAGTGAAGGCATTTTAGTGGTAATGTGTAGTCCAGTTTAGGAATAAGCACATTTTTGGCAAAAGCTCCCCTTGCTTTAGGGGACAAAATTATCCAATCCCTGTTTAAACTGCAAAATACTATTCAAATTCTTTATTTTTAGTGGTAGAGATTCTACCGCCTGACCCTAAAATGAAAAGAATTTTGTTTAACTTTTGAATTATGGTTTCCTATCTTAATCATATAGTTATTGTTTTCAAGTAACCAACAAATGATGTAATTTTGCAATGTCCACAATGGCATCATAATCGGAAAAAAAGCATCCTATGTATTTCAATTTGAGGCATCATAACAATCAGAAAGAAAGCATTTATGCATTCCAGTTTGATCTCCACTTAAAAACTTGTATTTAATAGAATATAAAGATAATGATTCAACTGTCTCTAGTATCTGATGCTCTTTAATCCTCTTATTTGGAGGGTAAAAAAATCTTTGCATCCTTACTCTACATACACACAGATCTGGCATATTCAATCACAGGTCTTACTACCGTCTTGAAAACTAGTAATACATCCCTATCCCTAAATCCATCCATCTGTCCACCCATCCACAACCCCTTTTCCCATTTCTGTACATGGGGTCGGGGTGTCACTTGAACACTGAATCATCTAGAGCCAAGGTTTACACTGCCAGGTGGTTAGCCCTGCCACAGACCATAACCTTTAATATTAGTAATTCAAAATAACACATTCTTATTGTTTCCATTAAATGGAGATCAAAATTAAATCCTTTGTCAATATAAAATCTTAAATCCTTAATACCATTCACCTTCTTGATGAAACGTTTAGTTATCACATTGAAATATCACGTTATATCACACTGTGATATAAACAGAACCTGCTGGAGAAATGGGTATATATCCCAGAGACTACCCCATCTATGGAACAGGCTCTCCATCTATGTGGAGCAGAGTTCCTCCCTAACCCAATTCAAGTGCAACTTGGACAACTGGATGGAAAATCAGAAATTCATCCCTGGTTTGGCACCTATGTCTCTAATGGACAGAGGTAACCTGTAAATGGTTCATCTCCCAGGTTCATGTTTACACTTATCACAGGTATCAAAACTTGTCAAGATTTGGGATGCATGGCTAGGTTTAAAAAGGCCCTTGTGGTTGTTAACCTAGTAAACACCTATGAACCTAGGGAAAGCATGGATTACTCAAAGTGTACGATACATGTTTTTTTCAAGTTAAATTACATATTAATAGTAGCCCAAGAAAATAACTCCTCTAAATACCGTTGTAGTCTATCCTGATCTTCAAGTTTTGTAATAACTAAACAAACTTCGGTATTATAAGTATAAGCAACTTCGGTATTATAAGTATATTTACTTATCCATAACCCACTATAAATGGGAAATGATGCCATGAATAACCCAATTAACGCAGACCCCAGAACAGATACTTTAACAACAGAGTAAACTAATGTCATTTCTGAAAAAAGTATCTTAAATTGTCACCCAAGTTCCCTGGAACAATCACGTCTTTACCCACCTTATGATAATACAGTGACTCAAACCATATTTTACCTTTAAAGAAATTATTTGATGATGGGGAATAGAAATTTCACAATTATCCTTGACTGTAGTGTAGGAAGGGGGGAGATGTTTTGTGTAGTACCAAACAGAATGCAACTAGACTTTTTGGGTTGATCAGTTTATTATTTACCATTTGCAGGTAGAGAGAAACTTATGTTTTATATTTTATAACAGAAGGATAATTTCAGAACAGATTGGAGGAGAAGAAGATTATCTGCATATATTACAAGGTTTGTATTAGGATGATCCATAGTGAGATTGTTTAAAAATAGGGAGAACAGTATGGGGGGGACCTAGTACTTATCCTCGTGGTACACCAACAGTGAGGGTTACACATTCTATCCTTATGGAAGCTTTAGGAACAATATCAATTTATATGTGCAGTCAACAAAAGGGAGCAGACTACACTAACTGGTACAGAAAGGGCAAGAGAGACTTAACTGAACTTAGCATGTACACACTCAGCAAAGCTAGATGGGAGGGCTTTATACAGTGCCTACAGTGCAAAACGTTTGTCATTCCAAAGACATTGTGAATAGTGTCATGTGCTGTCAAGGTGGCTAGCTGTTTACAGATACATTGTTCTGAGAAGAAGGTAGAGTAAGACTGTCAGAAGCCGATGGAAAGATCAGAGGCTATGTCATCTTTGTGAAGCCAACATTGATGGAAGGTTAACAACTAAGGGATGTGGTTTCACTAAAAGATCTTCTAATTAAAAACACAGACTGAATAAATGATCACCCATATACAGGTAGTCAACAGGAAGATTATACAGAGTTAGTGATTTAGATTTAAGTTTGGACAGTAGCTTTTGTATTGTGAAGCTGGGACTAGACGGAGGTGAAAGTAAGTGATGGTTTGTCAGAAGCGTGTCAGTTTTGGAGTATGGACACAACAAGATGGTTCGTCAGGGGAGTGCGTCAATTTTGCAGTATGGGCAGAGCAAGATGGTGATTGCTGCCCCCAAGACAGTGCTAACTCTGGTTGCTTGCATAGGTTCATACTAGGCTATCTGCTCTAGGGCATTTATAAGCCTAGCCAGAATGTGTTTGGCTTTCGCCACCCATTTTAAATTTATTTTGCTATGCCCTTTTTCGAGGTTAGTATACTGTGCCTCTGTCTAACAGTGACACAGAAGTGATACTCGGGGTAAACCTACAATCTCCCATCCACTCATCAAGATTCCTCTTGAAGAGAGTCAATGAGAGACTCTGCCTAACCTGGACTGGGATTCTATTCCAGAGTGAAGGGAGCCTCTAGGTTATGAATCTGTCCCTCCAGCATGTCCTATTTATTTCAGTGCTGAGGTTCAAGTCTCGAGCGTAGCTCGATGGGATTTGGATTTTCTGAGGTGCAGCATGTCCATTAATTCCGGGTTGGACATGGCTTTATACGTCAGGCACAGATCGCCTCTGAACAGGCGGTATGCCACTGAGCAGAGCTGGAGTTTCTTTAACCGGGCAGCATATGGCATCTGTTTGAGCCCTTTGATCCTCTTGGTGAGGTACTTTTGGGGTCTTTCCAGTTGCTGCAGGTGTCTGGTAAGGTACATCCCCAAAAGGGGCATTGTACTCAATTATGGGCCTGATGAGGGATGAGTAAAGAGGCACGATGACCTCCCCTGATCTAGATGTGAATCCCTTCATGATTAGGTGGGCTATATAAAATGTTTTTATAACCACTTTGGCCACGTGGTTGTCAAATGAGAGATTGCTATCAACTTGGGTCCCCAGGTCCCTAATTACTTCTTCTGTACTTAATGGATTACCACCTATGTGGTAATTTGTGGGCACTTTGTTTTGCCAAAGGGGATGACTATACACTTTTTGGCATTTAGCTTGAGGCCATGGCTCTGGCACCAGTTGTCTGTTTCTATGAGGCCCTTTTGGAGGATGCTTGTGTCGGCTGGAGAGTCGATTATGGTGCCCAGTTTGCAGTCATCTGCGAACTTGGTCAGCCACAGTCCTTCTGTGTTGGCCTGTACCTCCGAGAAATATATACCGAACAAGAGAGGTCCCAGGACTGAGCCTTGTGGGACACCACTTGTAACTGGTTTGGAGTCTGACATGGCTCCAGCAATTCTAACCATGTGGGTTCTGTCCTTGAGCCAGTTTGCAATCCATCTAGTGACATTTAAGCTGGTGAGCTTATCTATAATGCCCGAGTGGGGTATTGTATCAAAGGCTTTTGTGAGGTCCAGGTAGGCTGTGTGGACCACCTTCCCCTCGTCAATGGCCTTGGTGACTGTTTCAAAGAAATCAACCAGGTTTAAGAGGCAGGATCTGCCTTTAACAAAGCCGAACTGGGTAGGATCCAGTGTTTGTAGGTCCCCAATATCTTTATTTATGAGGTCCATGATGATTCTTTCCATAGCTTTGCAGACCAAGCTAGTCAGGCTTATGGGGCAATAGTTTCCAGGATCCGTTGAGGCACCACCTTTATGGAGAGGGACCACTGTTGCTGTACGCCACTCTTTGGGCACATATCCTGTAGTAAGGCTGAGATTGAACAGTAGTTTTATGTTTGGGTTTAGCTCTTCTTGGAGTTCATGTAGGACGCGGCCCGGGACACCATCTGGTCCCATTGATGCTGTGTTTTTTGCTTTGGAGAGGGCTGCTCTTACCTGAGCATCTGAGATGTCAGGGGCAGCACTCTGCTGGGATAGATATTTGCCCTTTTGGTGGGAGGGGAGAAGTTTACGCTCAACCTGTCAGCTAGGATGTTGGCAATGTCTGTGGGTTCGGTGTATTTTTTTCATTTTGGACTAATTCTGAGCATATCTGGGAATTACCACCCAGGTTCCTAACATAACTAAAGAAAGCCTTGTGATTATCCTTAGTGTCCTGTGCAATTTTTCTCTCGAAGCTGGCCTTAGACAATTTTATGTGTGCCCGTAGTTTTTTGCTAATACTGATCAGTGATGCCTTCCCTTTTTGGGATTTTGCTTTATCATTTAGTAGCTTCCTCCTTCTATTGTATAGTTTGTTTATGGCTGGGGTCCACCAGACAGGACGTCTGCCTTTGGAGGATTGGGTCTTGGTTTTATTTGGGATCGCATGATCCATGCATTCCTGAAGGTGTTCATAGAATGCGTTTATAAAGGATTCTGCGGTCTGGGTCATATTTTCCACAGGCCCGGGGGCTTTGAAGGATTCCACCTCAGTTTTGAGGAGTGTAAAATTTGCTTTAGAGAAGTTTTTCACTGTGGTTTTCTGGGCAGGGGGTGGGGTCGGGATGTGAATATCCAGTGAGATTAGTTTATGGTCTGATCTTACCAGTGAGGGATACACTTCTGGTCTGGAGCATAGAGTCCCCATGTTGGTGGTGATCAGGTCCAGTATGTTTTCCCCTCTTGTGGGAGTGGTAACAAGTTGTTCCATAGCATTTGAGTTTATAAATTCTAGGAACCTTTGGGCTAGGGTGTTGGAGCTAGAGTAATGCTCCCAGTCTGTTTGGGTAGTTGAAGTCGCCCAATATAATGGTGTTTGGAGAGACCTTCATATTTTCCAGTGTTCTCAGGAAGGCCGAGTGGGGTTCCTGGGTTTGGGAGGGTAGTCTGTAGCAGGCTATAAACTGGAAGGCAGTTTTACCCACTGTTACTTGCACATGGATAGTCCCTGATGCTTCGTGCTTTGCCACCAACCTGGAGGTGTGGGTATCTTTGATGAATATCGATACTCCCCTCCTTTTGTGGTTCGGTCCAAGTTTTGGGGCCGAAAAGCATGGTATGAGGTATAACCTGGTAGTGCTGGGGTGCTCTCGGGAGCCCTGAACCAGGTTTCTGTTACTGCACAGATATCGATGTTCTCCATGCTAAGGAGAGTTTCGAGTGCGTGCATCTTGAGGTTTAGACTTCTGGCGTTGAGTAGCATTACTCTTAGTTTCTTATCCCTTGTGATACCTATGGAGGTGGGTTTGTCTTTTGAGCCTTGCCTAAAAAGGCACTATGGGGTAGCAAGAGCCTTTGCCAATATCCGAAAGCCCAGGGTGACAGGTGCAAGCCATCCCTAGCAAAGCATCGTGGCTTGTCGAGCATATCATCCCAAGCTGACAGGCATTGGATCCCCTTTGAATGACACCAGTACTTAAGCCAATTGTTGAAATTGATCATCTTGTCTTCATATTGTGGCATCATTCTTGGTGAGGGTAAGATGCTACTCAAGGTCAGGGTCATACCGGCCTGGGCTACATGCTCAGAGAGCTCCTTTATGTCTCTTTTCATGTAGTCCAGGGAGGTACGTCTCAGGTCATTCACACCAGCATGGACAATGACCGAGTCATATTTGTACTTGCCTTGGAGTGACCTGAGTGCTTGTGTTATGTGGCGGATCCTAGCGCCTGACAGGCTGCTCACCGTGACCCTCTCCTTGTTCAGCCTGGTGAGCGGGACGTCAGTGTGCCTGACGATACAGTCACCTATTACAAGTGTATCAGGTGCGTTGTTTAGTCTTAAGGGCTGTGACTGTTTGGCACACTGGCTTTGTGAGATATGTGTTGCACGTGTTTTGTTTTGGGGTAGCGGCTGCTTGGGTGTCTGCTTTGGTGGTCTCTGCTGCTTCGGCAGATCTTTATTTAGAGCCTCCGAGTATGTTTTTGTGTGATTATGTGTTTGGTTTGCTGTCGTGGTAGGTCTATGTGAGACTGGAATTGTAGTGAGTGTGGTTTCCTTCTCCTCCTGACTGGTTATGCCAGTACTGACTTGAGAGAGCTTAGCCTCCAGTTTGGCTATATGGTTGCATCTCTCACATGTGCTTTACCATGTCTTAAAAGGCTTGGCCAGCAGGGGGAAATTGCTCCAAAAAGCTTTAGGGTTGTCATCAACATGGCAACAATGCAATTCTTTGCCAAATGGCAACAGAAATATTGAATTTTTTTTACATTTTCCTGTCATAGGTTCATAGGTGTGTACTAAGCTAATGGCCCTGGAGCCTTTACAAGCCTAGCCCATAGGATTACCCTGGCATCGTGCCACCTGACCCAGTGCCTCTGTCGAGCAGAGCTATTGGAGTGATCCTCAGGGTAAATTTTCTATTTCCAAACCACTCATCAAGATTTCTCTTGAAGAGGGCCAGTGAAGTGCGCTGTTAGATATGTATGGGATTTTCACTGATTTTAGTGAAGCATTTCACTCCAACCACCACATACTAAACTCTTCAGCATACTCCAGAACTGGTTCCTCCAACACTGAGTGGTCCTATAACTATCTCACAAACAGAACGTTGATAGTCAACAATAACAATGTCTTAATCACCACCACAAAATGACTATCAGAGTTGACTAAGGATCAGTTCTAGCCCCTACTGTGTTCAATGAATTTATACGCTTCCTACCAACATCCTACATGCAGACAGTCTTGTGTTCGACAAATCTGTCCTTAACCACAAAACGGTACAAAATGCGCAACATATATCCGACAAGCTATACCAGTGACAAACTAAAAAGTAACATACTTTAGACCACAGAGAAATTAAAAAAAAATCCTCTTTTGAATTCCCCAAAATTTCCAACTACCATCCCTAATCTCTCCCCTACCCTGCAACAACCAACCCGCAAGTCACGATCTTCAAAATCTTAGAGCAAGGTTAAATGTGCCCCTTTTCAACAATAATCCAAATGCAAAAATAAATTCTGCCCTACCTGGACTCAGCAGAAACTCTCACTAACTTACTCCAGGAGGGAGAAAAGCTACAGGCAAAAGCATTTTACAGCCACAATTAGGATACGGCATGTCCTGTACTTATTTACATCTCAAAGAAGAATCACAAAAAACAGTAAAGCTGATCAAACAAATTCTACTGTTACTTTACTCTCATCCTACACTAAACACTTTTGTTTGCAGTCTAATGAGCAAAATGACCACCAATAAAAAGAATGTGTCAATCTACTACTTTATTTCTTACACAAAACCTTAGAGAGAGACACCAATCAATCACTTGACAACAGATAATTACGGACAGTATCACATACCAGGTGAGCTCCTAAGTTAATAGTGCCCTGTCGTATCCAGACCCATAACAACCTTAATCTCTACAGATAATGTTTTCTCAGTACTTGGACCTAACTTATGGGACTCGCTCCTTAATGGAAGTCTAACATTCTCACATACAACACATTTAGAAAAAAAAAATTACTGAGTTTTGTGTAAGGACTTCTTATTCAAGAAGTACACTTCTGAAAGTAAAACTTACCATAACAGTAGATGTTCGAATGATCACTACTGCAGTAGTTTTAGGTATATGGGTTATAGCCTGCCAAGGATGCAACAGCTGGGCAACTTGCCAAGCTTTAGAGCACTTTCCACATGCAAAAAGTCAGGTGGTTTGAGCTGAGGTCACTAAAAGACAAGTCTAGGCATGAAGCCCTTCAAAGCTTTCCTGGCAGCAGAGACAGGGAGGCTGAACCCTGAAAGAGCAATGTTAGGAACAAAAAATTCTCCACACCCTGGCAAAAACAAGGGGAGGGAGGAAGCAGCTACTGCAGCAGTGACCATTCGAACATCTACTGTTACAGTAAGTTTTACTTACACAACTACACTATGTTCATATATTGAGCAGTGCTACAGTACCCTTAGCTATATGGGTAGACTACCTTAGTTAACTACATTTGAAAGGTGGAAGGAAAAAATCCAAGAGCCCCTACAGAATAGTCAGAGCAAAGATTGATATGGACCTAGAAAAGAAATCAAGCTTATAGTGTTTTTTGAAAGTATGCAGAGAGGACCAAGTAGCAGCTTTTAGAATACTTCTAGAATCCAACCCTTTCCAAAAAGCCACAGATGAAGCCAAGGATCTAGTAGAGTGGGCCTTGAGCCTGCCTGGAAAAGTTTTGTTACGATGAATATAACAAAAGGCAATAGCCTCTAGCATCCATTTGGAAACTGTCCGTTTTGACACTAGCTGTTCCTTCTTACATTCACAAGGAAAGAACAATTGATCTGAAGACCCGAAAGATTTAGTTCTGTCAAGATAGCACCTGACATGTCTGTAGGCATCCAAGGTACAGAGTATCCTTTTCCCTGCAATTTAGGTTCAGAAAAAGATTATAATATGACAGATAGTTTGGTTTAAAGTAAACTCTGATACAACTTCAGGCATAAAAGGAGGATCAGTTTTAAAGAAAACTCTGTCCCTATGGAAAATGAGACAGGGTTGACTCACCATAACAGCTTGCAACTGAGCGCATAAGAGCTCTGCTTCTTGCAGAGGTCAGAAAAATCAGTACATTTTTTTTCCATGTTAAAAGCCTTAAGTCAGCAAGATTAGCTGGTTCAAATAGAGCAAGTGCTTGTTTCTCTAAAACAAAATGAAGATCTCAAGGAGGAGTCATGGGTTTTCTTGGAAGCCTCTTATGCAAACCCCTTTCAGGAACATTTTGACATGAGACTGCAAACAAACAGGAAGGTCCACAAGCAGACATGCTGAAATGTCCAGTAAATGAACCCTTATAGAGAAGTAAAAAAGGCCATAGGATAGCAACTCACACAAATATTGCAGAACCACAGAACAACTAACCCTGAATGGGTGATGGTTATGTTGCTGGAATCAACTAGAAAACCTTTTTCCATTTGCTAATTTATGCTTTTCTAGTAGCAGGCTTTCTTACCACCATCAGTACCTGCTGCACATCCTTAGTAAACAGGTGCCTAAAAGGAATTAAGACCCTATCATCCATGCAGTCAACTAAAGTTGATTGATGTTTGTGTGCATCAAACATGCCTGTTCTTGTGTGAATAGATCCAGTCTGTAAAGAAGCTTGTGGTAACTGCTCGCGGCCATTTCCAAAAGAGAGGAGCGAGGACAGTAAACACTCAGTTAACCAGAACTCACGCAACTGGCACTCTCAAGCAACCAGCAAAAAAATATCGAAGAAATACAGTACAATTTTCATGTGTTGCACTTTGCCCCCCCCCCCCCGCAGAAACATACTTTATGGCTTCAGAGTTTTAAAAAGGAAGCTAGGAATAAATTCCCTCTCTCCCCAACCTGAGAACAAGTCAAACCAAACAAATAGTGCAGGGTACAGTATTAGTCAGGCCTACTTTTAATAGTAACTCTTAAGCAACCAGAAACTACAGTTATCTGGCATCTACCAATCCCCATGGGAGGCCGTTAACTGAGAATTTACTGTACAGTTGTGTAAGACCTTACCATAACAGTAGATGTCTTACTGACTGGTGCAGTAGTCCTGACATGTGGGTTGTCACTGCTGACATCCAACTGGCATACCAAAGCTTTGCCCTCAAGAGGTCATATGTCTAACACATGGCCTCATCTCCTAATCATACTGGTCTATAAACAGACATACCAGTGTATACCTCAGACCATCTCCAAGCCAGCAGCCTTAAGACTACTGAGAGGGAGACTGGTTAGTTGGGGGGTGGTGGAGCTCAAACAGGTAAGCAAACTCCCCCATTTCATATCACAAATCAACTAATAACATCAATGCTGTCTATATTGTTAAGTCCTTTTTACTTTATGCTGTTTATAACTGCTGAAGATATAGCCTGAAATGCTCTGGAATCACAGAGCGCTGATCAAGTCAATCAAGATGTCAAACCACAGAAAGGACTACTAGACGACAAGACAGCTTAGCCAGCTTAATTTCTTAGATACTTACTAACACAGCAGAGATTAAATCAACAGCCATTCATAAATAAAAGGATATCAAAGTCTGGGTTTCAAAGATTGTTTTTTGGTAGATGGCTATCTTACTTCATGCCATATACATTGAAGAGTTGATACTGGATCAGTAGGTGACTTTCAGTCTCCTTCAAATGAAGCGAGGATATAAAGTCTTGTCACCTAGCTCTCCCTCATAGGTTCATAGTCAAGTTTTAGGCTAGTTGCCATTGCATGCTATTTCAAGCCTACCATTTCCCATTTTGTGCTCCAGTTATCCTATCCTATTTGGTTAGAGATTGGCCCTATCCATCCCATGATATGCATTACCCCTAATAAGAATAACTAGGTTTATAGCACAGATGATATGAGGGGACCCATGCATGGGATAAAGCATTTAGGAACTGCCTCTGTTCATTAGTAGTATAGAGGCAGTCCTGGGGCAAGATCTTGGTTTCCCATCCATACATCCAAGTTACACTTGAGTATGGACAGGAACAAACTTTGATTTTGATGGGGAGTCTGTTCCAGAGCAGCGGTATCCTCTGCAAGGTACAGCTGTCCCTCAAAACCACTCTGTTGATGTTGCAGAACAGATTTAGAACCCTGCACTGAGCATTTCACTTGTGACTTAATGTGCAGTAAATCAATCAGTATTGGGCTGGAGGCTGCCTTGTAAGCCATACACAGGTCACCTCTTAGCAGGATACAGAGTATAGTGACAGGGCTTTGAGTCACTCCATGTAGGACATGTTTGGGCCTTGTATACTTATTAAGGTACCACTGTGGATGTTTCATTTGTTACAAGTGTCTCAATACAAGCCAAAGGTGGCATTATACTCGATTATTGGCCTAGTGAGGGCTGAGCAAAGCAGGACAATGGCATCCTTAGATCCAGACACAATCCCCTTTGTTTATAAGCTGTGCAATATAGAAGGATTTTCTTACAATACACACATGTTGGTCAAAAGTTAGGTCACTGTCCACATAAGTTTCCAAATCCCAAACAACTGGTTCAACTCTAATGGGCGTATTTGTCAACGTGTTAGTTCCCTGATGTAGATGACTTCCCAAAGGATACAATAATGCATTTTTTGGCATTTAGTTTAAATCCATGATTTCAGCACCGGTTATTTGAGACCAACCTTCCTGCAGAATGACTAAATCATTTGGGGATTCAGTGACTGCTCCTAGCTTGCAGTCATTTGCAGACTTAGCAACTTTATTTAGCTTTTCTAATATGCCTGAGTGAGGAATTGTACCAAAAACATTTGACCAGGGAGAGGTATGCAGTGTGTACAGTTTTGCCTTTGTTCATTGCTTTAGTGACTTTTTCAAAAAAGTCCACCAAGTTGAGTAAGCATGACCTGCCCTTGAATCCAGACTGAGATGGGTCTCATGTTTGAAGGTTCCCTATGTTTTGGCTGATTAGTTCCATAGGTCTTTCCTGGTTTTGTATATGAGGATGGTCAGACTTATGGGTCTGTGGAAGGTTCTCCCTTATGCAGAGGGATGAATGTAGCTGCTCTCCATTCACTTGGTGCTAAACCTGTATGAAGGCTGGGATCGAACAGTGTTAGGGATGTGGCTAAATCCTGCTTCATGGTTATTTAATATGCATCCAGGGATACTGTCAGGACCCATTGATGCAGTAAGTCACCTCTCTTACACCTAAATACCTCCATGACCTCCTCACTCCACCCAACCATCCTTACCGCCCCAACTCTCTTCACACTACTATTACCCTTATGTCACTTCCCTTTCCATCCACTATCACCATCTCCACTTTTTCTTCTCTTTATTACACCCTATATATAACCACTCCTACTACAAAGCTTCCACTCCATCTCCTCATCTCTGATACAATTTAACTTCTGCCATCACTTTAACTTAAAAATACTGCCCACCTCAACCAAGACTGAACTGATCAAAACGTTTTATATACTTCACTCAATCTTATAAAACAAAACAAAGATCTTTTGGGCCACTAAAACCCCTGTATCTACCTCTCTTCAGCTTCCTCAGCCTAGCCGGGGATATTCATCCCAACCCTGGACTAATCTCATCTATAGACTACAATATCTCACTCACCGGCCAACCCTCCTTCCATAAATCTCTCCACTTTATTACTCTCAGTGCCCAGAGCCTCTGTAACAAAGGCTCCAACTTTCAAGCCTGGTTATCTCACAACCAACCTGACATTGTTGCTATCTCCAAGACTTGGCTCAAACCCCACATTTCTGATTCTGAAATCCTAACTCCTGGATTTCAAGCCCTCGGGTGTGATTGTACAAATAAGAAGGGTGGTGGTGTTGTTATAATCTAATCTAATCGTACACAATAAATTGAAGCACTTGAAGCCACAAACCTCTTCAAACACGACTTTATTACACCAAATCGTTAAAAACACAATTGCAACAAATTCATTAATTTCTGTATTACTACAATTATAAATATTAAAATTCTGATATCTATATACATTGTCATTAATTTTGACTATATCTTTGTTATTACCTTCTAATTCATTCAACCAATGCGTTCAACAACAAAATGACTATTTGGCAGGACTGGTTGAATGAAACTAATAGTTTAAATTTTAAAAGTAGTCAAAGAAATGATTCTGAAAAAGTTAACACTTACAATGATGATGTTTATTTGTTACAGGACTTTATGTTAAAGTATAAAACATTGCATTTAGATAATGTGCATTTGAGGAAATGTTTAACATTAGGCATTGTGCCAAAAGGGTTACGGGTGTTTAAATACCCAAACAATACAAAGGAAAGCAGTATTAAAGACTTGATTCAAATATTTAATGAACGTGGCTTTGGAATAATGAAAATAATAATTAGAGACAACGAAACTGAAATGGAACAGTTATATAAAAAAAAAAGATGAAATAAATGAGAAAATTTTAAATGATTTGTTGTTCACAGTTGAAAATGAGAAGTTACCCTAAAACTAAAATGGGGGGCAGATATGGTGGTTATTATGGTGTATTTAACAATGGGGGACCTGAAAAAAAATGGTAGAACTAGACAGGGTGATTCAGGTTCATATAATCAAGGCTATAATAAAAAAGAATGGGAAACTAGGGAGTATAATGATACACATACTAGAGTGCATTTTAATAATTGTAGACCTACAGAAAATCAACAAGCTTTTAATGAAAGTGATAACCAAGTTTATGACCTAAATGACCCTTTGAATTTTCCCCTACCGAGGCGTTCGGAGAGGATTTGGAGCAAATCAATAGTACAATACAACAGTTAAGAGATGAATTAGAAGGTAATAACAAATATATAGTCAAAATTAATAATGTATATAGATATCAGAATTTTAATATTTATAATTATAGTAATACAGAAATTAATGAATTTGTTGCAATTGTGTTTTTAATGTTTTGGTGTAATAAAGTCGTGTTTGAAGAGGTTCGTGGCTTCAAGTTCTTCAGTTTATTGTGTATGGTCTGGCTCGTTTGGTGAGGCACCCTTTCTATACCTTTTTGTGGTCAAGTATACTTTGGGAGAGGATGGAGCCAGAACGGGAGGAAGAACAGGACTTAATGGAAGCCAACTACACTGCGTGAGGCAGTCGGCCAACTTACACAGGTTGTACTGCTCTTAAACAGTAACATTTCACAGCTGCTGAATAGCAGAAACACAGGCTCGTTGCCTGGCAACCAGGAAAGACTATGTAATGTGCGGAGTGACTTCAATACGGAAGAAGCAGGTAGACGAGCCATTAACTCTGAAGCAGAGGGAAGAAATGGAAATAATGGAAGTTTGGAAGATATTCCCAACGTTTTTAGAAGTCAGGGGACAGTTGTTCATAATGGAACTATTGCGCAAACACAGAGAGATGCGAGACCAAAGGAAAGACGTATGAACGCTATAGAACCTAATGCAAGTAACCAATGCGTTCAACCACAAAATGACTATTTGGCAGGACTGGTTGAATGAAACTGACAGTTTAAATTTTAAAAGTAGCCAAAGAAATGATTTTGAAAAAGTTAACACTTACAATGATGATGTTTATTTGTTACAGGACTTGATGTTAAAGTATAAAACATTGCATTTAGATAATGTGTATTTGAGGAAATGTTTAACATTAGGCATTGTGCCAAAAGGGTTACGGGTGTTTAAATACCCAAACAATACAAAGGAAAGCAGTATTAAAGACTTAATTCAAATATTTAATGAATGTAGCTTTGGAATAATGAAAATCATAATTAGAGACAACGAGACTGAAATGGAACAGTTATATAAAAAAATAGATGAAGTAAATGAGAAAATTTTAAATGATTTGTTGTTCACAGTTGAAAATGAAAAAGCTAAATATTATGATATCAAAAAGAAAGTGGATGAGAAATGTTATAATAATTCTAGAAGGAAAGCTAAGAAAATAGAAAGGGATGTATTAGAATACAAGGAGAAGAGAAGTTACCCTAAAACTAAAATGGGGGGCAGATATGGTGGTTATTATGGTGTATTTAACAATGGGGGACCTGAAAAAAATGGTAGAACTAGACAGGGTTATTCAGGTTCATATAATCAAGGCTATAATAAAAATGAATTTAAAACTAGGGAGTATAATGATACACATACTAGAGTGCATTTTAATAATTGTAGACCTATAAAAAATCAAAAAGCTTTTAATGAAAGTGATAAAGTACAGTTGTGTACCTACCATAAATGTAGATGTTAGAGTGTATTCACTGTTGCAGTCATTACATGTTCGAGTGTATTCACTGTTGCAGTCATTACACTTAGGTTATCCTGCTGGCAGGCTACCCGCAGTCGGCCTGAATCCCAAAGTCCTGGTCCGGCGTTGGTTGCTGTCGCCTCTTCCCTGACGTCAGTGCACCAGGGGTATATAAGATGCAGCGGACGCCATTTTCTTCAGTTTTTTCTTGCCCCAGATGTCATGTGCCACCAAAAGGGTAGGCTAAAAATTTTGCTTATAAAAAAGCATGCAATAACAAAAACATTACCTTCATATACAAGCAAATACACCACATAGGTTGTATAGAATAGAGAAGTACAGATACGTCCCAGCAGTGAAAAGGGGGATGGAGGGAGGGTAACCTGGACTGCAACAGTGAATACACTCTAACATCTACATTTATGGTAGGTACACAATTGTACTATGTTCATAGTGTTTCACTGTTGCAGTCATTACACTTAGGTTGAATCCCAAAGCTGAGGTTGGGTGGCTGGGTCTAAATAGAATTAGGAGTGGCTATGAGGCCCTGCAGAACTGCAGTGGCAAAGCCTGCTCTGGATTTAGAGTAGAGTAAAGAGGTAAGTGGTAGTGCTTGGTAAAAGTGTGCACTGAACTCCAAGTTGCAGCCACCAAAATTTCCTTGATTGGTACTCCTCTGAGAAAGGCTCCTGATGTGGCTGCTGCCCTGGTCGAGTGTGGCCTAATGCCCTTAGGCACTGATTTGCCATGCTGTGCATAGCAGAAATGAATGCAGTGCCCTATCCATTTTGAAATAGTCTGCTTTGAGATAGCCTTTCCTTGTGATCCTGCAGCATATGCTACTAAAATTTGATCAGTCTTTCTGAAAGTCTTAGTTTTATCCAAGTAGAAGCTTAGCTGCCTGTGTATGTCCAAAGAATGCAGAAGTCTCTCCCCTTTATTCTGGGGATTTGGATAAAAAGTATGCAAATGAATGGTTTGATTAAGAGCCACACTGGATACTACCTTTGGCATACATGTTGGGTTTGTCCTTAGAGAAACCCTGTCCGGATGGAAAATGATAAAAGGTTCCATTGCCATTAATGCCTGTAACTCTGAAACTCTTCCTGCTGAAGTTATTGCTAGGAGCAGAGCTGTTTTCCATGATAAGAATTTTCTCTCAGCTGTACTGGCTGGCTCAAAAGGAGGCAGTGTGAGTTTTTCCAAGACAAAACTGAGATCCCATGCAGGTGTTGATGCTCTCCTTGGAGGTCTTATGTTTTTGGCCCCTCTGAGGTACTGCCTTAGCAGTGGATGTGAAAAAATAGGTGGTTCCGTATTGTAATGAGCTGAAATGGCAGAGGCATGGATCTTAACTGATGAGAAGGATAGGCCTTTGTCCAGCATCTCAGTTAGGTATTGTAAAATCTGAGGAATATTTGGAACAAGCGGTTCAATTCCTTGTGCCTGGTTCCATGCACAGAATCTCTTCCATTTTTCTGCATAAGATTTTCTGGTGCTGGGCCTCCTGGCTTCCAAAATGACATCCATAACTGCTTTAGAGAGAGGTGTGTTCTGAGTGGTTATATTAATTCGCCATGCAGTCAGATTTAGGGTTCTGAGTTGGCTGTGCAGGATCTGATTGTTTTGTTGGGTCAGAAGATGAGGAATTTGAGGTAAAGTCCAGGCTGGGCCTTGAGACAGGCTCTTTAGGATTGGGTACCAGTGCTGGCATGGCCAGTCTGAGGCAATCAAAATCATTTTTGGCTTCTCTTGTCTGACCTTTAGGAGTACCTTGGGTAGGAGAGGCAATGGCGGAAAGGCATAAACTGTCAGGGTTTTCCAGATGAACATCCACCTTCCATACTTGTGTGTGATAAGTCCTTGTGCAGAATCTCTGTAGTTGACAGTTGTGAGGGGAAGCAAATAGATCTATGTCTGGGCATCCCCATTTCCTTGTTATCATGTTGAAGACTTGTGGATCCAGTTTCCACTTGTGAGGGTCCATGAGGTTTCTGCTTAGTTCGTCTGCCAGAGTATTTGTCTTTCCTGGCAGGAATTGTGCTTGCAGATGCCCTTGATAGGTCAATGCTGTGTTCCACAAGGTCATGGCTTGCCTGCAGAGGGGGTAGGAATGTGTGACCCCTTGCTTGTTTATGTACCACATGACCGTAGTGTTGTCTGTCTTTAGCAATAGCTCTCCTGGTTGGAGTAGATCCTTGAAGGCTGTTAGGGCATTTTGTACTGCTAGCATCTCTTTTTGATTGATATGAAGATGCATTTGGCTTGCGGGCCATGAGCCCTGAATACATTTTCCTGCCATGTGTGCCCCCCAGGCATAATCCGATGCATCTGTTAGTGTCTGCCTGGCTGTGGGTAAAGTGAATGACTGTCCCTTGTTGTGGTGACAGGCCAGTGCCCACCATCGAAACTCCTGTTGTAGGCAGCGAAAGAGAGTAATTACTGTTTCCAGGTTGCGGCAATGTTGAGTCCAAACACTTTTTAGATACCATTGTAGCTTCCTCATATGCAGTCTTGCATATGGAATTAGCAAAATGCATGATGCCATGAAGCCCAAAGCCTGCAGAATGTTTCTTGCAGGTAAGTGGGTCTTTGTTGCCATCATTTGGAAGTAATGAGTCAGTTGCCTTTGTTTGTCAGGTGTGAGATAAGCCATCTGGGCAGTTGTATTTAAGCTTGCACCCAGGAATATTATCTCTTGAGAGGGCACTAATTTTGACTTCTTTTCGTTTGCTGTGTACCCTAGGCAAATTAGTAATCTTTTTACAAATGCCAGATGCTGTAATAGAATGTCCTTGCTTTCTGCTTGAATAAGGCAGTCGTCCAAGTAGGGATATATTTGAATTCCTTTTTGTCTGCAAAATGCAATTACTGGTGCCAGGCATTTTGTGAAGACCCTGGGCGGAGTAGATAAGCCAAAGGGCAGTGCAGAGAATTGGTAGTGCATTGAGCCAGCTATGAATCTGAAGCATCTTCTACAAGATTGTCTGATTGGGACATGCAGGTATGCCTCTGAGGTCCAAAGCTACGAGCCAAGCCTTCCTGCCCAGCATGGGCAGAAGTTGCTGTAGTGTCAACATTTTGAATTTTGGAACTTGCAGAAAAGTATTTAGAATAGACAGGTCCAGTATTGGTCTCCAAGCTTTGTCCTTTCTGGGTACCAAGAAAAGTCTTGAGTAAAATCTTTGCCCCTACTCTTGCTGTGGTACTCTTTGAATAGCCCTCACGTCAATTTGCTTTTGTGCCTCTGCCCATTGATTGTGTGGCAGATCTGGCATACCTTTTGTCTTTGGCAGGGTGTGAAAGTGGAACCTGTAGCCCTGAGAAACAATATTCAGTACCCATTTGACCTGGGTAATCATGTGCCAATTTTGTGAGAAAAGTGCTAGCTTTCCCCCTAAGGGTGCTGTCAAAAGGTAAGTGCTGGGCATTGGCAGTGGGAAGTCATTGGGACTGTTTCCTATAAGGTTATGATTTGTCCTCTCTGCTTTTGGAGGCAGGAGCACCCCATTGTTTAGGCCTGTATGAGCCTTGGGCCTGAGGTCTGCCTCTAGGGCGTCTGTATCTGCCTCTTTGTGGCCTGTCTGACACTGGAAAGGACCAATTCTTAGAAGGCCAGTTCCTGCTAAATCTGGGTGGCTGTACTTTAAGAAATCCTTGACTGACTGCATTGATTTAGCTTTATCCTCCATTTCCTTTAACACCTCTTCTGCCTTAACACCAAACAAAGTATCATGCTGTAATGGAGCATCCAATAATTTTGCTTTAACATGATCAGGCAGACTCTGTTCCTTTAACCAAGCATGCCTAACTGCGGCCCTGCAAGAAGCCTCTAGTGAATCAAAACCACATTGCAAAGTATGTTTTCCCACTTGTTCAGCTGCATGCAATAAATCCTGCATTTCCTTGCTTTCAGGACATTCAGAGTTTGTCACCATTTTCTGTTTTAGCAGAGACATTAGGTATTGCTGATATTTAAGCATGTGAAACTGGCAGTTTAAATCTCTTACAGCTAAAGTAGCAGAGGTGTAGACTTTTTTTCCCCCATCAGTTCAGAGCTCTGGAATCCCTATCAGAGGGAACAGGGTTTTTTGCAGTGGAAGCCTTGACCCCTTTGGGACCCTGAGATATAGTTTCTGGGTCAGCAGCAGGGTTTTTATAAAGAAATTTATGTGAATCTGGAACCCTGTAATACCTATCTGGCTTAACTGGAGCAGGGGGTAAAGAATCAGGAGACAGACTGGACTCAGAAAATACATCTACAATGTCTAGCACAGGAGGGATAGCAAGAGGCCTGTGTTGAGGCAATAAAAGAAAATCTCTGAGCCTTTTCTTGGATTCTGAATAATCTTGGCTCTCCCGGTGGAAATGCTCCCTCATGGTGTGCAGGGTTTCCCCAAAAGAATAGTCCTCAGGAGGAGAGGCTGAAGGGATAGATTATTCAGCATCAGAGTCCTCAGAGAGGAATAGAATATCCCTATTCTGAGGAGGAATCAGAAGAAATAGAAACCTGATCAGAGGAATCATAGCCAGTGTCTTGCCTAGGCCTTTTATCAGGAGGGGGATGGGAACCCCTGATCAAAGTAATTAGGTCTTCGGCCATTTTAAGCATCTGTTTCTTAAGCATGGATGACTGTCCAGGAGAATGCTGTACTGGTTTGTCTTTAAAGGTGTTTTAAACTTTATCTTGGTTGCTGAAGTGGTCTTGATAGAAAGCTGTGTAGGTCTGAAAACACCCTCAGGAGCTGATGCCTGCTCAGTGGCTCTGGACCCATCTGAGGGAATAGTTTCCGTAGGCCCAATACCTTGAGTTTCCAGAGGCCTATGTCTCCACGTGGGAGTCGGAGGTGGCCTGTGGCTCTGAGGTAGCGGGTGTCAGGGGCTGCGAAAGCACCTCACTGAGAACCGGCAAACCGGCGACTGGCCTAGAAGAGGCTTAGTAGTCGGTTTTGGACCTCGGATGCCTGTCCTTTTCTTTTTCCTTGCTCTTTATGAACTCCGGTCGTTGGCTGTTCCGACGGCATTATATAGTTAAACCTTTGGCCAAAGTAATGGAAAGCAAAATTGTACCGACGCTTGATAGTGCGTTGGTTAAATCTAGCACAAAACTGACAACTAGCAACGTCGTGGTCAGGGCCTAGGCAAGGAATACAGTAAGAATGAAAATCCTTATGAGGTATTTGCTTCCCACAAGAAATACAATTGTTAACTTTTACTGACATCGGTCTGGAGCAAGAAAAAGTTTCCCCAATGGGGTACTTAGCTTTATTGAAGACTTCGGTCTAAAATTCAAATTTCGAAAATCTCAGGAGTCTGCCGACTGGCACTTGTGAACTGCTTTTGCTTCGGGCACCGCGCGGCAAGAAAGACTGAAGAAAATGGCGTCAGCTGCATCTTGTATACCCCTGGCGCACTGACATCAGGGAAGAGGCAACAGCAACTGACGCCGGACCAGGACTTTGGAATTCAGGCCGACTGCGGGTAGTCTGCCAGCAGGATAACCCAAGTGTAATGACTGCAATAGTGAAACATGATGAACATCCAAGTTTATGACCTAAATGACCCTTTGGATGTTCCCCTACCGAGGCGTTCGGAGAGGATTCGGAGCAAATCAGTAGTACAATACAACAGTTAAGAGATGAATTAGAAGGTAATAACAAAGATAAAGTCAAAATTAATGACAATGTATATAGATATCAGAATTTTAATATTTATAATTATAGTAATACAGAAATTAATGAATTTGTTGCAATTGTGTTTTTAATGTTTTGGTGTAATAAAGTTCTGTTTGAAGAGGTTCGTGGCTTCAAGTGCTTCAATTTACTGTGTATGGTCTGGTTCATTTGGTGAGGCATCCTTTCTATATCTTTTTATAATCTAATCTAACTTACTCACTGTAATCCCTTATCCAAACCTTATTCCTCAATTCGCTAATGCTGAACTAGTAGTGAGAATACTAAAAATCATTAACCATAAGAGTCTATATGCATCACTGCCCTATATATCCCACCTGGAAATAACATCCCAGTCTTCTAAGAAATAATCTCATGGGCCTCAACCAAAATAAACAATGAAACCCACATTCTAGGTGATGTAAACATCAATTGGGAAAACATTAATACCTCCACACTCACCCAATCTATCTCTTTGATGTCACACAAATAAAACACTCTAATCAGACCCAGTAAAACTAAATGCTCTGGTTCAGCCCTCAATTGGATCTTGGTCTCTCACCCTAACAAAACTATAGACTCAGGTACCATTCCTGACTATCAGTGACAACCTGCCTGCCTTTGCCCTCCGCTCAACATCCTCTCCCCTACAACAACACCATTACATACACACACGTAACCTCAGTAACTTCAACCCCATTGCATTCTCAAATTCCCTTAAACAAATGAACTGAAGCATTCTAAAAACCCTTCCTCTTGACAATGCCATCGACTTTCAATTCCACCTTTCTAAATACTCAACAGTCTAGTTTCAATAAGAACAAAAAGAATAAAAATCAATACTGCCCCATGGCTAGCCAAAGACACCAAACAACGTATGTGCCAAAGGGACAAATCCTAGAAACTCTACCAAAAGAACAAACTCCCAAAAACCCTACTACAATACACACAGCTCCATAACCTTATTAAAAAAACAAATCATTAGAGACAAAAAAAATGTTAGTACATCAAACTCCAGCCCAATCATGCAACCAATCCAAAGAAATTCTGGAACTCCATAACTGCTCTTCTCAACCCAGGCACCAAGAACAACCCCTGCTTGGACCCCAGCAAATCTGATCAAGAATTATCTTCGTTATTTAACTCTTTCTTTATTAACTCCATATCTGAACTCACCAAAATCTTTCCCAGCAATAATCACTCCCCTCAGTCTAGTTCTTCCACCAGCACCCTCTCCACTTCTCCTACTGTCCCTGAATCCCCCCAATCTTCAACCTGAAACCCATCTCAAACAACAATATAAAAAGACTTCTCTTCAAAATAAAACTTTGCTCTAATGCCCCTGACAGCATGCCTTCAAACTTTCTCAAGCTTGCTGCTGATGGAATTGCATATCAGGAATCCTACATTCCCAAACTCTGGCATAAGGCCTACATCCTACCTCTCCAAAAAGGTGGTGAAAACACCAATATCTCTAACTTCCATCCCCAGTCTCAAAAATCCTGGGAAAATGCATTCACCTACAACTTATGCCCTTCTTAACTCAATACCATCTCCTTACCCCTATCCAACATGGATTTCAGCCAGGTATAGTACTACAACAGCACTCCTTTCTTTCCTTGACACTGTCAATCGTTCCCAAGACTCTGGGAAAGTAGTATCCACGGTGCTTTTGGATATTTCCAAAGCATTTGATACGGTTTCCCACAACCACCTTCTGAGTCATCTTTCAAATCTCAATCTTTTCTCAAAACACCTTATCCTGGTTCTCTAGCTATTTGTCCAATAAATCACAGGCTGTGAAATGGAGAAAAGGCATCTCTTCTTTTCTCCATACCTCTACAGGTGTGCCCCAGGGATCCATACTTGGTCCTATGCCATTTAACATCTTTATCAACACCTTTCACTCTGCCATTCCCAATGCCACAGTAATTCAGTATGCAGATGACTCTATATTAGTCTGCTCTGCTACTAATCTCCCCGAACTTATAAGAAAATCTCTTTATTGAGTCCTATAAAGTAATTTAATTTCAGATATTTTTTCTAAAGTTTGCTGGACTGAGGTTAACCTCCTGTATCCCAGTTTCCACTGTAAAAATATATGCATTTAAAACAGTTACAATAGTGCATGTACATTTCTGTTCTCTTTCAGTAGGGCACACTGTGGTTACATTTCAAACAGCACTTTGCAAATACCTTTTCAACATAACACGTCTGTACAAGCAGTTTGATATACACATGGCATACAGTTCTAACACATTTGCAACACAAGCACCTTGTATAAATCATTTCAATATTCACCAATGACGTATCATTATTTACAAAATTCTAGCTAGCTGCGCTGGCAGCATCTCCTTTCTTCACACATGCTAAGAAGGGATACAAGAGTTTGTCCAACAATAAGTAAGCTATCAAACCGAAGGAGATTCTGCTTCTTGTTCTTCTGGTAATAAAGCCCATAGAGAAACTGTGCCAGTGAAATCTTTTCCAGTGTTTCAAAGGAAAATGTTTGTGAGACAGACAAAAGCACAAGAGTTGACTAGAAGAAACATGAGTACTTTGGAAATTAAGCAGAGATTGGATTTGGGAGATACAGATAAACAGGAAGAAAATCAGCAACTCCAATATTGAGAACTAATTGACAAATAAATGCGGGATTACAAAACATTAATTATATTTGTGAAACATGACAGAACAAGAAAACATGGAAATACAGCACTTCTTTGACTTTGTTAAACTTGCATGGGACTCTTATGCTCTACTTCATGCCATTAATGCTTGGAAGAATATTTATGAGAGGGGAAGAGAAAGGAAAGAGGTAACTGTATATAAAGCAAAATTGTGTATTCAGTAGAATATCTGGGACAAAGGAAAAGAGGAGTATTTATATTCATTGTAAGAGGAGCTCCAATGGAGAGAGATTAGGGAAAAATAGATAATAATGGTAGACTTGTAATACTTAGGGGATACTAACAAGGGAGCAGGATTACACTGGAATGTTATTTATATTCCACCTAAAACTGCTATAATGGACCTTAAGAAAAGTCTGGGAGAAACAATCAGCTTTCAGCAGGGAATATTACTTACATGTGGGGACTAGAATTAGATTTGCAGCAGTGACGATTTGTCTGGGGGCCCCAGAAGGGAAAATATAACAAAAGAGGGTAGATTTTTTAAGAAATGTATGAAAATATTTGGCATGGAAGATGTGAATTCAGTACTGGGAGTTCAGAGTGAACACGTATATTATTCCTCAAGATACAAAAACTGGGCTAAGCTAGACAGAACTTGTATTTCACAAGAGCATGTGCACTTGGATGCATATCAAAACCTGCAATTAACTACTATTTCAGATCACGTGCCAATAACAACTTAAATAAGAATGCAAGAAAATGAAATAAAAATGAAACACTGATGCTTTCCCACCTATCTGTTAAAAAGAGAAGAGTTTAAGGAACGGGTAGTGGAAATCATTCAGGGGTTATTAATAAAGACAGAAATTTCTTCTGAAAATATAGCTAGGGAGTTTGATAAAATTGTTTAAAAACAGGGTGGAAATAAAGATATGGTTAAGAACAACGATGATCCAGAGGGAAGCAGAATGCAAGGAAATACCACTGTTGGTGGGTCTTCATGCAGAGAAGGCATTCAGCACAGTAAGCTATGATTGTTCGAGCAGGGCAATGGAAGCATTTACATTTCCTGATAAAATTATAAGGTTGATTAGGAGTATATACGAGGGATCAAAGCCAGAAAAGTGGGTGGGCTCCTCTCTGATAAGTTCTGCTTGAGCAGTGGAAACGGGCAGGGGTGTCCTCTTTCCCCTTTGTTATTTGCATTGCATTTACAACCACTGGCAAAAATGGGCCTCAGAAATTCAAGGATATAATGGAATTGATAGTCAAGAAGAGCTTGCTTTATTTGCAGATGATATTATTTTATACCAGATAAAACCAGAAAAGGACATTTCAGTGCTGTGGAACATTTTGAGACACTTTCTCTTTTCAGGATACAAAATGAATGAAGGTAAAACAAAAGGCAGTAGCTGTAAACTATGTACCCATGCCCACATTGGTTCAGCAATAGCAATATCCATATTTATGGGGACATGACAAAATGAAGTACTTAAGCAGCGTGGATTAAAAAGGATTCTGTTGTGGCAGCTAAGGATATGTGGGAAGAGACTAAATAAAGTTAATACAAAAACTGAGAAATTGGAAGCTCCACTTTATGGATATGTGTAGCAAGATACAAGCAGACAAAATGTTTTTAGCCCTTTTAGTTCTACACACAGGTCTAGCATATTTTTATCATCCAGAGGTGAAGTTGTAGAGAGAAACAGTGGTGAGTACTCCCGCCTCTTATGTGGGAGATTGGGGGTTTGATTCCCCAGTGGGGATCACGCAGCTTTGTCAGGCCCCAGTGACCTAATGGATAAGGCATTGACCTCTTAAGCCAGGGATTGTGGGTTCATGTCCCATTTGGAGTGACAAGAGCCGACGGCTTTTACCTGGGAGGGGAAGACAGCAAAGGTCAAATGGGATAGGCTGATTCTTACAAAAGAACAAAGTGGTTTGCCATTACCTGATTTGAAGGGGTATTCCAGAGCTACAAAGTTAAGGCTTGTATGCATAGCACTAGCAGAAAGCTACAATTCAAAGTGGAAAGGGATGATGAAATGGTAGGAAGCTCAGGAAACAAGGACAGACTGGGATTTTGGATGCAGATCCATAATGGGACTAACGTTAACCACACAGAATATTCTATTCAAAAAGTAGAAGAAAGTATTCCATGGACTGAGCCAACACAGGAATGGAAAAATGACATTCTGCCCATACAAATGGCTGCAATTAGGGACAGAGACAATAGAGGGCTGGAATTTACTGGAGAAAACTGGAAAAGGAACCAAGGTATTGGGAGCAAATAATTAGGGAACGGTAACAGAATGGGAACAGGCCAAGTGGAATGTAGGCTAGAGATTGCCTTCTCTGTCAAGGACTGATATCAGAATATAGGCAAAGAGAAAGAAATAGAGGGAACCCAAGGTGAAAGACCAGCACTGGTAGAGTTTTAGTAGAATCCAGCACAAAAGCTGCTGTTAAAACAGGATAATTAGTACATCATATAAAATATTGCATGATAACGAGAAGAATCACTCGGAGGAAGTTAGAAAGGGTTGGGAAGGGACAGACTGGATACGCAATTCACAAAGAATGGGGGATATATGTATTTCTCTCAAATATGCAACAAAGTCTGGAAGATTTAGGATCCTTGCTTGGAAGTGTTTACATAGGTATTTTTATAGCTGAAGTAGATTCCAAACAAGTCTTCCTCAGGTAGACAGCAAATGTTGGAAGTGTGATGATGAAGAAAGAGGTATCTGACAACATACGTTTTGGGAGTGTAATGAGCTGGCAGACTTGCCACTGGGGATGCACAAGCTAGTGCATTTCTTTGTGCCGGTCCCAAGCCCGAATAAACGGGGAGGGTTGCGTCAGGAAGGGCATCCGGCATAAAACTTTGCCAAATCATTCGTGTGGACAGCAGTAAATATTTACATACCGGATCGGTCGAGGCCCGGGTTAACGACTGCCACCAGTACTGTTAAGCCAACAGTGTGCTGGTGGAAATTGGGCTACTGTTGGCCAAAGGAGGGGAAGAGGGGTAAGGCATGGCCGAAGGCAGGAAGAGAGGAGAAAGGCTAGGACTGTGGTAATAAAGGGTCGGAACTTTGAATGTTGGCAGCATGACTGGTATAGGGAGACAGCTAGCCAATATGATGGACAGAAGGAAGGTTGGTATATTGTGTATGCAAGAGATCAGATGGAAGGGGAGTAAGGCAAGGCGTATCAGAGGTGGGTTCAAATTGTTTTATCATGGTATGGATTGGAGGAGAAATGGTGTAGTAGTTATCCTGAAGGAACAGTATGCCAAGAGTGTTTTGGAGGTGAAAAGAGCGTTAGAGTGATGATTATGAATCTGGAAATTAATGGTGTAATGATGAATGTTGTTAGTGCATATGCTCCACAAGTTGGTTGTGCGATGGATGAGAAAGAAAAATTTTGGAGTGAGTTGGATGAAGTGGTGATGACTGTACCCATGGTTGACATACTGGTGATTGTTGCAGATTTCAATGGGCATGTTGGTGAAGGGAACAGAGGGGATGAGGAAGTGATGGGTAGGTATGGTGTTAAGCAAAGGAATACAGAAGGTCAGATGGTAGTGGATTTTGCGAAAAGGATGGACATGGCTGTGGTGAATAAGTATTTTGACATGAGGGAGAAGCACAGAGTGACATACAAGAGTGGAGGAAGATGCACACAAGTGGATTATATCTTATGTAGGAGGGCCAGTTTTAAGGAGACTGGAGACTGTAAAGTGGTGATCGGGGAACGTGTAGTTAGGCAGCATAGGATGGTGGTTTGTAGGATGACCTTGGTGATCAAGAAGAGGAGGAGGAGGAGTGTAAGGGCAGCACCAAGGATCAAATGGTGGAAATTGAAAAAGGGTAATTCTGAGGTGGAGTTCAGGGAAGCGTTAAGACAGGCACTGGGTGGCAGTGAACAGTTACCACATAGCATGGGTAACTACAGCAGAGCTAGTAAGGGAGACAGCTAGAAAGGTGCTTGGTTTGACTTCTGAACAGAGGAAGGATGACGAGGAGACATGGTGGTGGAATGAGGAAGTACAGGAGAGTATACAGAGAAAGAGGTTGGCAAAGAAGAAGTGGGACTGTCACGGAGATGAAGAAAGTAGACAGGAGTATAAGGAGATGAGGTGCATGGCAAAGAGAGAGGTGGCAAAGGCTAAGGATAAGGCATATGAAGAGTTGTATGAAAGGTTTGACACTAAGGCGGGAGAAAAGGACCTATACCGATTGGCTAGACAGAGGGACCGAGCTAGGAAAGATGTGCAATAGGCAAAGGTGATAAAGGATGATGAGGGAAGTGAGGAGAGTGTGTTGAGCAAATGGAAAGAGTACTTTGAGGGGTTGATGAATGAACAGAATGAGAGGGAGAAAATGAATGAAGAGAATGAGAGGGAGAGAAGGTTGGATGATGTGGGGATAGTGAATCATGAAGTGCAATGGATTAGCAAGGAGGAAGTACGGATAGCTATGAAGAGGATGAAGAATGGAAAGGCTACTGGTCCAGATGACATACCTGTTGAAGCATGGAGGTGTTTAGGTTAAATGGTAGTGTAGTTTCTAACAAGACTGTTTAATGAAATCTTGGAAAGTGAGAGGATGCCTGAAGAATGGAGAAAAAGTGTTTTGGTACCGATTTTTAAGAATAAGGGTGATGTGCAGAGCTGTAATAACTACAGACGGATTAAAATGATCAGTCACAGCATGAAGTTATGGGAAAGAGTAGTGGAAGCTAGGTTAAGAAAGGACGTGATGATTAGTGATCAGCAGTATGGTTTCATGCCGGGAAAGAGCACTGCAGATGCGATGTTTGCTCTGAGAGTGCGGATGGAGAAGTACAGAGAAGGTAAGAAGGAGTTGCATTGTGTTTTTGTAAACTTAGAGAAAGCATATGACAGGGTGCCTAAAGAGGAATTGTGGTATTGCATGAGGAAGTTGGAAGTGTCAGAGGTATGTAAGAGTGGTACAGGATATGTACGAGGGTAGTGCGACAGCGGTGAGGTCTGCAGTGGGAGTGACAGTTGCATTTAAGTTAGAGGTGGGATTATATCAAGGATCAGCTCTGAGCCCTTTCTTATTTGCAATGGTGATGGACAGGTTTAAAGATGAGATCAGACAGGAGTCCCCGTGGACTATGATGTTTGCAGATGACATCGTGATCTGTAGTGAGAGTAGGAAACAGGTGGAGGAGATCCTGGAGAGATGGAGATATGCTCTGGAGAGAAGAGGAATGAAGGTCAGCAGGACTAAGACAGAATATATGTGTGTGTGAATGAGAGGGAGGGTAGAGGAATGGTGAGGATGCAAGGAGTAGAGGTGGTGAAGGTGGATGAGTTTAAATACTTGGGATCAATAGTACAGAGTAATAGTGAGTGTGGAAGAGAGGTGAAGAAGGGAGTACAGGCAGGATGGAGTGGGTGGAGAAGAGTGTCAGGAGTGATTTGTTACAGACGAGTACCAGTAAGAGTGAAAGGGAAGGTCTACAAGAGGATAGTGAGACCAGCTATGTTATATGGGTTGGAGACAGTGGCACTGACAAAACGGCAGGAGTAAGAGCTGGATGTGGCAGATGTTAAGATTTGCACTGGTTGTGATGAGGGTGGAAAGGATTAGGAATAAGTATATTAGAGAGTCAGCCCAGGTTGGAAGGTGTGGAGACAAAGCCAGAGAGGCAAGATTACGTTGGTTTGGGCATATGTTGAGGAGGGATGCTGAGTATATTGGGAAAAAGATGCTACGGATGAAGCTACCAGGTAACAGGAAAAGAGGAAGGCCTAAGATAAGGTTTATGGATGTGGTGAGAGAGGACATGCAGGTGGTTGGTGTGACAGAGCAAGATGCAGAGGACAGGAAGAAATGAAAACAGATGATCCACTGTGGCGACCCCTAATGGGAACAACTGAAAGAAAATGATGAATGAGCCGTCAGACTTTAAAATGCAGACTGCTCCATCAGAAATAGTGGGTAAGCAAATTATTGTAACTAAGGAAATTATTTTATGAGCTATGATGCAGAATTGGAATTGCCCAGACATACTAAGGTCTGGCTGAGTTTGTTGCTGCCAAGAAAACAATTACTAGAGAATAAAGATCAAAGTCTACACTATCTGTACTAGAAGTAGTGAATATAGTAACAGAGATAAAAGAATTGGAAATGGAACAATTTACATAGAAAACATGGGAATTGTGGGAATGTAGAATAACATTTTGGAGGAGGAATAAGGTTTAAAAGAAGACAGAATTTTTTTTAAAGTATTATAAATCTTTATGTACACTATGTACAATCGACCTGAACAAAGGAGGGAAAAAAATTAATAAAATATATGAAATTAGTAACAAAAATTTATAATAGTCAATTAATAAAGTATAAAGTTACATATTAATTATTTAGGGTTCATTTTTAATGTCTCAGTAAGAGTAAATTTTTTCCCAAGGATTGTTTGTCCATGTTTTAGGTAAAATTCTCGATTCCTTCACCTTGATTTCTAATGTCGTTGTTTTTCCATCAATCTCAAGAATTCTTCAAGAGTAGGCTCTTGTGAAGACTTCCACTTTCTAATTATACATTTCCTTGCCACAGCTAGTATGGACCAAAGTAGGTATAGATCTTTTTTCTTCACTCAAATAGGTTCATTAACATTTAAGAGGACTAAAGATTTGGTTAAAATAAAGGTATCTGAGAACATAGCTTGGAGAAAATTAGTAATGTCTTCCCAGAATTTTTTTATATTAATACAATCAAAAAATATAGGAGACCAATCAGCTTTACAGTTTAAAGAACATCGCCAACAAATGGATTTATCAAGTAAATTGAATTTGGCTAGTTTATCAGGTGTAATAAATGCTCTGTGAATGTATTTCCATGTAAATATTTTCCATACTTGTAAATTAAATGTTAAGTTAGCAGAACACAAAAGATTAGCTTTACTCTCAATTGACAGATTACTGTGACATCATTTTCCTATGAAATTCCTTGCATTAGGGTTAGTTTTATATGTTATCAATACATTGTATAATTTTGAAATTAGATTTGTCCATTTATAATTGTCGTAAATAACTTCAAATATTAGATTTATCAAATTTGGACTAGTTTTATAAGGAGAATTAATAATTTTACTATTAAGGTCCTTAACATATGATAATACGCTTTGTAGCATCAACCAATCTGATGGAATGTCATATTTATTCTGAATTTGTTGAATGTCTAATACTACTTGATTCTCTATACAACGTTGCTAACAAGTGAAGTTTTTCCCCTCCCATCTAGTTAAAATAACATTATGAATTTTATTGAAGAAATTCTTTGTAAAGTTAAAGGGCATTGTCATGTCTAGCCAAATCTTAATATCCATGTTAGTACATATAAATTTTCTGAATGAATTGTAAATATTATTTATATAATTTAAGTTAGTTAGTTGGTTTTGTTATATTATATTGAATATTAACAGTCAATATGTGCCACATCCTATTTTGCTCACTTAATATACAATTTTTAATTATTTTATTTTCATTTAGAAACATAATAGTGTGCAAGGTTTTCCATGTTGAAGAATAATAAGGATATATCCAATTAATGATAGTTCTTAATATGGAAGCATTTATGTATGATTCTAGATCTGTAAATCTAAATCTGGAAGTTTAATTCCACCCATTTCCCAAGATCTAATATGATCTGTATAGGCTATTCTATTTCTTTCAGGATATCAAAGTAAGTTTAATAGAATTGTATTTCTTTCTTTCAAGATTTTTTTGTTCGGTACTACAGGAATAGCTTGTGCAATGTAATTGATTTTTGGAAGTATTGTCATTTTTATTATTTGCAATCTGTCTTCAAATCTCAAGAACATTTTATTCCAGCTTACTATTAACATTTTTATTTTATTAATTATGTTGCTATAATTTGTGGCCAACGTAGATTTCAAATTATCACAGTGTTATTCCTAAAAATTTTATTATGGGAACTTGTTTTCCTATCACACAATTTCTAGTCAAGGTAAATTCTCTCTTTTTATTCAAATGTATACAATTAGATTTTCCCTTGTTAAATCTAAGGCCGGAAATATGATAAAACCTTTCCACTATTTCATCTAGTTTTTGTACTGTTTTCTCCAAGACAGATAACTTGAGTATACATCATCAGCAAATAACAATTTTTGAACTGAGTTGACCATATACATCTATGCCTGATATATTAGAGTTGTGGCATACTAATGAGGCAAATAATTCAATTCCTAAGGTAAACAGGATGGGAGACATCAGACATCCCTGCTTTGTACCTTTGGTTATTTCAATAGCCTTCGAGGTAAATGGCCCAAGTCTTACATAAGCCAAATTGTTTTTATAAATATTCTTTATTAGCAAAATAAAATTAGTAGGAAATTCAAACAATGCTAAAGCCTTAAAAAGAAAATCCCAGCTCAACGAATCAAAGGCTTTTTCTGTATCCAAAGCTACTATTAGAGCTTCTTGGTTGTTTGTTTAGAAAATCTGTGCGTGTTAGAATTCTTTGTAAACTGTCATGTCTGTCTCATAAATGAATCCTGCTTAATCCTCATTTATTGTGTGTGTCAATGATTTTTTTTAATTCTAACTAATAGTGACACAAAGATTTTATAATTGTTAAGTAAAGATATTGTCCTATAAGAGTTGCACTGTAAAGGGTCTTTGTTTTCTTTTATAATGGGTGTAATTAAGGAACATCTCCATGAAATTGGAGTTGTGTTTTGTGCTAGAATTTCATTCAAAGTTTTGTGAAACAATGATATTACTGAAGATGGAAATATCTTATAGAATTCATTAATTATTCCATCAATTCCTGGTGTTTTATTACTTCTACTTCCCTTGATTTTTTGAGTAATTTCTTTTAGAGATATTTGTTTTTGAATGTCTAACTTTTCTGGTATTGCCTTTATCTTTACTCATTTCAGGTCCACGTTTGATGTATTAGTTATATGTGAAGTATCATTATAATGGTCAGAGAAATAATGTTTAAATGCATCTAGTATATCATTTATATCAGACACCTTTCTGTTTTTTTTTCCTTCCTTCATGTATAATACTTGTAATATTATTTTCAATTTTTTTTTAAATCTTATTGATAAATTATGCATATGTTTGGGTGATACTGCATAGGAACTAAGTTTTAACCTTTCTACATCTATATTAGTTTTGTGAGTTAAGATTTCATTATATCTTTTGTTTAGGTCTTCCAATGCTTTTTTATGATTATTTTGTGCGGAAGTAGATCTGAGATCTGTAATTTTTTTTGGATGTTACATAATTCTGATTCCCACTCTTTTAGCTTGTTTTTATACCATGAAATAATTTTTCCATTTAGATAGGCTTTCAAGGTATCCCAAAGATTAATTACATTTATTTCAGTAGTGTAGTTTATATCTAAAAAGAATTGTACTTCTGAATCTAACCAAGGTTTAAATTGTTTTAATTTTGTAATGTATGCTGGAATTCTTGACATAAAAATTAATTTCTTATAATCTGTATGTATTTTGAGAAATAATGAATTATGGTCTGAAAAGGGACAAGGAATTATGGAACATTTTATTATTTTTGAATTTAGCTCTTGAGATATGAAGATTTTATCAGTTCTTGTACGAGTCCCAAATCTGTGGGCTTGGTGTAAAAATAATACTGAATTGTTCTCCTTACAACTAAATGCATCAATTAAATTTAAACTTTCTTCCCATTTCTTAAGTAGCTTCCCTATAGAACTTGCACGTAAATTTCTTTTGCTTGTGGTTTCTGATTTATCCAATATACAATTAAAGTCACCTCCCAAAATCAAATTTCCTTTATATACTCTAGTCATTAGATCCATGTGTTTTCTTATTGTCCCAACCCCAATACCTGGAAACCAATACATATTTACTAATGTCCAGAGTCTATTGTTATATTTTACTATTACTATGGCTAGGAGTCCTTCTTTAACTTCATATTTGCAAATGATTTGAATCATAGTGACATTTTTTTTCCAAAAAATTAAAGTTCCCCTAGTATTTTTCTTATATGAAGAGTGAGATAAGATCATATATTCATTAGGATTCCAGCTAAAGGTATAATTTGTTTTGAAGTTAGTCTCTTGAAGAAATACTACTTGTACTTTATTTAATTTCATATATCTTAATAAATTAGATCTTTTCCTTGGAATGTTTAAACAGTTAGTGTTTAAGGATAAAATAGTTAAGTCCATTCTCAGTATTTAACATTACATATTTGTTTTGTATTAGATTTTGTAATACCATGCCAGATGTAAAATGTGTAACTATTGTGTTAATAATTCTCATTGTAGTCAATATTTTAATTTTGGTCAAATAACTTAAAATAGAGTTTAGTCCAGGCCAATAAAAAAAGAAAAAATAAAAATGCCAAAATTACTTGTATAACAAGTATATAATTATTTTTGTAAACCCTCTAATATACATGAAGTGAAATACACTTACAATCTGCTGGATGAGAAGAAATCTAACAGATTGCCTACCATAACTTCTCTCATGAAAAAAGAAAGAAAAAAACTAACCCCTTTCGAGCTCCACTACACATTTTCTCTTATCTTGGAGATTTAACAATATTAGTTATTATTTCCCCTATATAACTATTACTAATGAATTAACAATGTATGGAAATGAGTATTGATTTGGTAACACAATTTAATTTTATATTAAGGACTTCTTTTTCAGAATATAATCATCCTATCATGCACTACTTCAACATTCATAAAGTAAACTCTCATTTATAACACAGTAAATGTTGCTTAACATTAATTCTCTTTAGCCTGAGAGTAGTGTGTATGTATATATATATATATATATATATATATATATGTATATATATGTATAGATATATATGTATATATATGTATATATATATATATATATATATATATATATATATATATGTATATATATGTATATATATATATATATATATATATATATATATATATATATATACATACACACACATATACATATTAATAGTCTCCAATACTCTGATATGACCAATATACTAATGATTATGTCAGATAAACACCCTCCTACATACTAAAAATGTATTATAACTCAGTGAAGTAGATTTAGAAATGTATCAATAAGTGAAAATAAATACGGACAAGTCTATTCAGAACACTTGAATCATACTACAAAAACTATGCAGACCATAGAATGAGCCCTTAGAGTAGTGTTCACTAGAGATGATAATGTAAATAGGTTTGAGTGAACAATACATCTTTGTCCCAAGATGTTGAGTTGTAAGCGATATCTCACATTAAAGTAGTAGATATGTTTGCTATTCAGCTGGATGAATCAACTGAAGTCACTCGCGAAGCTCAACTTCTAGCACTCAGTAGACTTATTTATAAGGAAGAGATTATAAAACAGTTTTTATTTTGTTGACCACTCCCAGAAACAATGAGGGGCCAAGATATTTTTGATGTCATTGATAATTACTTCAGTTCTTATAACTGGTCTTGGGATTCTTGCATCAGTATTGGTACGGAAGGTGCCCGCTATGTCAGGAAGTGTAAAAGGATTTGTTACACTGGCTCATAAAAAGAATCCTAGAATTATTTTTACAACTGTCAATTTTATAAAAAGCAGGCCGTTAAATTCGAGATTGTTTGCAGCACTATGTTACTCAATATAAGCTTCTCACACGCAGTTGTTACTGCATACAGAAGTTAGGTTGTCATCTCATGGTCGAGTTCTATTAAGTTTTTAAGAGCTAATGGAGGAAGTTCTAATTTTTTTGACAACTCAGCAATCTCAGTTTGCACATTTTCATAGTGATGAGCTTTGGTGCAATAAGGTTACATTTCATGCTGATTTATTTCAATCTTTGAACACTTAATAAAAGTATGAAAGGACAGCGTGAAAATATTCTTACTTCCACCAATAAAATTAATGTTTTCAAAGAAAAACTAATGCTTTGGGCAGAAAGAATCAGAAGAGAGAATGCAGAAATATTTGAGCTAACAAACACGTCTTTCTTTCTCCACGTCGTATTTGTGTGAACCAAGCTTTTCCATAATGAATATAGACCGTGGCTTGAAATCCTGGAAAATGACTTAAGAGTACAGCTGTCCAGAATTCGACATCAAGCTCGGATATCTCATTAAATATTACATGCAAGTAAAACAAGAGGAAAAGACTTGAACCAATCATAATTATATCTTTTTGTTTTTGTCAGTTCGGCAAACAATTTAATATTTTTTTTTGTGCCACAAGATTTTTGTAATTAGTTTGTGTGTGATGAAAAAGGTTGAAAATCACTAAGCAGATTAGTTTAGAGTTAAAGCAAGTATATTACAGATACAGAAATGTATTCATGCACATTACTGGTGTCACAATATAAAGCATTTAAAGCAGACCATTGTATAAGAGTACTAGATTTCAGTTTATGCTTTTATCTGTGTTAAGATGCTACTTGGGCAAAAAAAGTATTCCTTTAGTGTTAGTTTTAGTTGCTTTCCAGAATATAACATTCATACACAGCTACTTCAGATATTCAGCATAAATAGGTATTACTGTAGTGTCAGTTTCAGTCAGATTTCAAAATGCAACATTCACATCTAGTTATTTTAAATGTTGTTTATGACATTTTAACAGCATTACTAGACAGTTTCAACATTTACATCTAGTTATTTTAAATGTTGTTTATGACATTTTAACAGCATTACTAGACAGTTTCAACAACATGCATAAAAAGTATGCATATACAATCAGAACAGACTTTGCAGAATTACATTACAGATCATACTATTCAATTAACATTAAAGAAAAAGTGACAATTTGTAGCAGGTTTATTGATACAAGTTATAGAATTAGCTAAAAAATAAGAAGCAATAGTTATTTAATATATTCAAAGCAGGACAAGTTAAGTTTAATTTGTTACAGAATAAAATGCACACAATGCATAATGATTATTGTACATTAGACAGAAAATTAAAAATACGCTGGCATGGTATGCTAATTTTGTTTGAGACAAAGATATGAACTGCAGAAAAATATAGGTTCGAATAATGTACTTCTACTATTACAGCACAGATAAATTTAAAAGGTAAAGAAAAGGATTATTAGTTAACACCAACACAACTAGCCAAAGATTTATAGAAACTATGTTTCAAAATACATATATTATGGTGATCACCAAATTAGTATGGATCTTGTTATATATAAAAGGTAATGCCAGTTATAAGACATGTTAAAGAATTGCCCATTAACTAATTCATAAAGTTGAGACTTCTGTCCAGAAGACTTTCAGATAATACGGGGGGGGGGGGCGTGGCCAAGGATGAACACAGGATAGCAGCAGATTTCTTCAGCTCCACCAATTTCATTACACTGACAGGAATTAATTACTTAAAAAATTAATTTTTGAAGTAATTTTCTTTCTAAATACGTTTGTTTTATATAGTTCTTGAACTATATCTAAAAAAGAAAGGAAATCTTAACAATATTCCTGTCAGAAATCACTGTGGAAATTTTCCTGTCAGTTTATCAGTCTGAAATGAGTTCCAGTAAGACAAATTCTCAAGACTCCAGCATCAAGAAAGAACTTCAGTCTCTGATAATTATAATCCAGCAACTTACTGATAAAATGGATACTAAAATAGACACCTTCATAGAAAAACTACAAAACAAATAGACCTGTTACATACAGACCTGCAACAACAGAAGAACCAGATGACAGGCATAGAAGAAGCTGTGAATGACATGGAAAATAGAATCCATGAAGAGGAAATCAACATTGAGTTTCTGCTGAAACAAAATACACATTTACAAACAAAGCTGGATGACCTGGAAAATAGATCTAGGCTAATAACATTAGGATTTTTGGACTGCCAGAAAATATTGAAGGTAACAATATTACTTCTTTTTTAACAACTTGGCTCCCTAAAACTTTAGACTTACCAGAAGCATTCTCTTTTGGTATCGAAAGAGCACATAGATCTATAGCTAATACTAACTCTAACAAAAAATATCCTAGATCAGTTATAGTTAGATTTCTATCATCTTTTGATAAAGAGATGGTTCTTAAATCTGCTTGGACTAAAGCTCCTGTTAAGATTAATGAGACAACTGTGCGTTTTGACAATGACTATTCTTCCATGGTAATAGCTAAAAGAAAAGTTTTCTGCCACTAATAAGGGAGCTTAAAAAAGCACAGTTTAAAACATACCTTCTGTTTCCTGCCAAGCTTAAAATCTTCCTTCCTGATGGTCCTAAGGTTTTCGATGATTTAGACTCTGCTTTACTGTTTGTCAAAGAAAAAAGGATTTTGGATAAAATAGAAGAAATGGAATGGGCTAGTTCTTCATTAAAGACATTGGCAACTAAAGCTTCGTGGAAGACTTCAGAGAAGAAGAAGAGACTAAAAAACAAATGATTTGTTATATGTTTTTTTTCTCTCTCATCATTTTAGTTCATTATTAATCTTTTTGAATATAGTTCCTGCATTTCCAGAAAGCCACAAATATTTTGGAAAAGATTTAATCAAAGTTATTCTCTATGTGCAAAGAAATGTTTTGTTTCATAACCAGTCAAAATACCTGAAGATTTAATGGCAAGCTGTGATTCAATTTGTTTCTCTTTCTGAAAAGAAGGTTAGTAATTTGATACATTTTTTTATCTTTACCTTTTTTTTCCTTCTCCTTTTATTATTTTCTTTGTTTAAACAATGACATTCTATTTAGATTATGTAGTGGGTAAAGGGTGGGGGAGGGCAGGGAGAGAACAGTAATGGAAATATCATTAATAGAATAATAAAATATTTATTCCTTGTAAAAGTTTTTATAAGTTCTTCAAATGCTATTTCTAATTATACTTTCTTGATTATACTGCTTATGCCTGTTTGTAAATAATCTGTTATGCTTTAACTAATAATAATCAGAACTAAATAAGAGTAAATAATATGTTTTATTTTTAACTCTATTAATATAAACAGTAAGTAACATTCCATTGTATATACTTCTTACAGCTTTCTCTTACATTTTTTTATTTCTGCCTCACTCCCTTTTATTTTCTACTCTCTTTTCTTTTCTTTATTAATATATAGAAATGCTTTTGATTGTGTGGGCACAGTGAATAATAGGATTTGTATGAAAATTGAGTTGGGAGAAGAATGTTGAGTTTTATTGCTTGTTGGTAATTTTGGGCTTAATTTCACTTACATAGAGGCTGTAATGATCTGTGGAATACATTGTGAAGGTTTTGTCATGTTTAGATGCATTTACACTGCTAAATGAATGTTTGTCACTAGTTTTTAATAAGTTTCCGCCAAAATGTTGAGAGACAATCTGAGATGTGGGCTGTCTCATGCACAGTGTTCATGAGTTACTTCAGAAGCTTCAGCTCACAGAATTCTCACAGAGAAACTGAAAGCAGTTAGTATAACCTTTGACATAGTTATCACACTGACACACCACAGATTCAGGAAAATATTCTATTCATAAAATATGTCAGTTATAATGTTTTGTTTCATAACCAGTCAAAATATCTGAAGATTTAATGGCAAGCTGTGATTCAATTTGTTTCTCTTTCTGAAAAGAAGTAAGAGGCTGTAATGGTCTGTGGAATACATTGTGAAGGTTTTGTCATGTTTACATGCATTTACACTACTAAATGAATGTTTGTCACTAGTTTTTAATAAGTTTCCGCCAAAATGTTAAGAGAGACAATCTGAGATGTGGGCTGTCTCATGCACAGTGTCCATGAACTACTTCAAAAGCTTCAACTCACAGAATTCTCACAGAGAAACTGAAAGCAGTTAGTATAACCTTTGACATAGTTATCACACTGACACACCACAGATTCAGGAAAAATACTCTATTCATAAAATATGCCAGTTATAATGAGTCTAAATGATGTAGTTTCTTGTAGTAAGTAAATGTCTTATTTTAGAAGGCATAGAAAATGAAACATTTATTTAAATGGTGTTGAAAATCTACTTAACAGCAGCATAATAATCTGTGTTAAAATTTGTGTTCCAAACATATACTTTACTATAACTCATTTAATTCATCTGATTGACAAGCATAAATAATCTTATAACTCTATTCTGGAAGAAATGTCACGTGATATATTTTAAAGCAGTAGGTTAGCATGATTGTAAAATCTGGTTACTAAAATGTGTTTGCTGTGCATTATTTTGTATAAAGCAGACAGATTTATTCTAGGGACAGCAAGTAGGATAGTGCTCAACAAAGACACAACTCAGTGAGATCAGATATATATATATATATATATATATATATATATGTGTGTGTGTGTGTGTGTGTGTGTGTATGTGTGTGTGTGTGTGTGTGTGTGTGTGTGTGTGTGTGTGTGTGTGTGTGTGAGAGTGTGAGTGTGATGGCTTTTTTTTTTATATAATAATGCAAGTGTTTCTGAGAATCTGCATAACTATCCAATATGATTTATAATAATTTCTATGAATACAATATTTTACTCTATTGACAAAATGAATGTTTGCCACAAGTTTTAATAAGTTTCCCGCCAAAATGTTAAGGGAGACAATCTGGGATGTGGGTTGTCTCATGCACAGTGTCCATGAACTACTTCAAAAGCTTCAACTCACAGAATTCTCACAGAGAAACTGAAAGCAGTTAGTATAACCTCTGACCTAGTTATCATACTGACACACCACAGATTCAGGAAAAATACTCTATTCATGAAATGTCAGTTATAATGAGTTTAAATGATGTAGTTTCTTGTAGTAAGTAAATGTCTTATTTTAGAAGGCATAGAAAATGAAACATTTATTTAAATGTTTTTGAAAATCTACTTAACAGCAGCATAATAATCTGTGTTAAAAACTTCTGTTCCAAACATGTACTTTATTATAATTCATTTAATTCATCTGATTGACAAGCATAAACAATTTTATAATTCTATTCTGGAAGAAATGTCATGCGATATATTTTAAAGCAGTAGGTTAGCATGATTGTAAAATCTGGTTACTAAAATGTGTTTGCTGTGCATTATTTTCTATAAAGCAGACAGATTTATTCTAGGGACAGCAAGTAGGATAGTGATCAACAAGGACATAACTCAGTGAGATCAGATATATATATATATATATATATATATATATATATATATATATGTGTGTGTGTGTGTATGTGTATGTGTGTGTGTATGTATGTGTGTGTGATGGCTTTTTTTTTTTTTAATATTGCAAGTGTTTCTGAGAATTTGCATAACTATGCAATATGATTTATAATAATTTTTATGAATACAATATTTTATTCTATTGACAATAATGAGTTTAAGTAAATGCTCATATACAAACAATTCAAGATTTTTTTTTGGAAGCTGTTAATAGTATTCACATGACAGAAAATAGATGCATCTTAATATATGTAATGTCTGAATCATATTAGCCAAAGTTTTTGATTTAAATGAATGTTAGAACCTAATTTTCTCTCCTCTTGATTTCTAACATCAAGATTATTTGAATGCTATTTGAATACAAGTGTTATATATTACATAGATCTATATAGTAGTATGAACAGTTTAAAAAAAAAAAAAAGTTTATTTTAGTTTATATGATGCTGTTTTACCAAATGTGTAGTTTTGTTTTGATAGATAATTGAATTTAAAACTGTTAACCTCAGTTAAATATAACTAGTATTACATTGATAAGGTGGTAGCTGAGGTACTGCTGCTTAGGGTAGGGGGTTAACTTGAGTAGTAAATACTACTCTAAGTTGGAGTTTTCAACTCCAGGCTGGATGCAAGGTTTAATCCTTACATTATTTTCACTTGTTCATTGTTATATGTATATAGTTTTGACATCCACAATATATTTTGTACACTCATTGTCACTACAAACAAAATTGAATCCTATACAAAATCCCATAAGAGATTTAATAAATACAGCTATATTTAAAGGTACACCTAAAAGAGGAGATGTAACATTATTTATCTTGTTATTTGTTATTTCGATCATAAGATTCTTGAGTTTTAAAAATGCCAAATGACATCTTTAAAAGGAATTTCTTTAAACATTAATGGATTGAATAATCCGTGTAAAAGGGCAAGCCTAATAAGATACATTAATTTACACAAGGCCAATCTAGTCTTCCTGCAAGAAACCCATCTCTTGAAAAAGATATTGATAAACTAGCCACTAATAAGTATACAGTATTGGTTAGTTCAGAGCACACTCAGAAAAAGAGGAGTGGCTATTTTATGGAATAAAAGTACGCCCATTCCTAAAACCATTAAGTCTTTTCAGGATGACAAAGGAATGTTTTGTATGGTTACAATACAAATTAATGGGAAGACTTACACTTTAATTAATGTATATTGGATACCTGGAATTGGTATTAATACAGTGAAACATCATATTGATAAGATCATATCATTCTCTATAGGGGATATTATTTTAGCTGGTGATTTTAATTGTATACTACATGAAAGTGATACTACCACTATAAGGAAAAGAAGAATTACATCTAATGCAAAACATTTAAATGATTTTGCTAATTCTTATCATTTGAATGATATTAATAATCAGATAGATTCAAAATCATTACCATACACCTTTTTTTCTAACAGATACAAAACTTATTCAAAAATAGATAGGGTCTTTATTTCTAACCAGATGGTAACAGATTTAATTAATTCCAAAATCATTTCATGTCCTATATCTGATCATAACTCAATTGTTTTTGAATTCATGATAAAAAATACTCATAATGTTCAGATCAAAAGGATACCAGCATACTTAACTCAGCTAAAAGACTATAAATAATATATACTTTCAGAAGTACAACATTTTCTTGACATAAATAATACTCCTGAAGTCTCCATTGTCTTGTTTGGGATGCCTTAAAATCATATCTATATGGACAAAGTATCAGATGGTATAATAATAAAAGGAAATCTTGGGATAAGGAATTGTTAGATATTCAAAGTAAATTAGACTCTTATAAACATAATAATAAAGAAAATATTATGGACAAGAAAGTTATTGAAGAAATAAACAAACTAAATGAGAAATACAAAGAAATTTTAACTCATAAAGTTAAAATAACTTTAGAGAAATACAAGTTTTTGTCTTATTCAATAAGCCCCAAATACTTACATAGACTTAAAAATAAAACAAAAAGATTGAATAAACAAAACATATCAAAGAAATCTTTTCTCTAAGGAAAAAGAAGAATGTTTCTAGTATACCAGAAATACTGGATGAATTTAGAAATCACTTTCACAAGATTAACCATAACAACATTAACATGGAACCTAAAGATAAAATAAAAGAGTTTATAACCACAAACATGAATAAAAAGCTTAATAAACAACAGATTAAACTATTGGACAAGAGTATTTCATATACAGAAGTTATTACACAAATAAATAAGCTTAAATCAAACAAAGCACCGGGTAATGATGGTATTATACCAGAGATATATAAAATCCTTTCTAAAACTACATATTCATTAATACATAAGGTTTTTATTTTGGCCCAAACTGAGTTAATAACACCCCATCTTGGCAATATACATTTATTTCACCAATTTTAAAACCTAATAAAGATCCAACTAGATGTTCTTCATATCGACCCATCTCATTACTTAATGTTGATTATAAAATGTTTATGAGTAGTTTGCTGATAGATTGAAGACAATCATCCCCGGTATTATAGATATAGATCAGACGGGCTTCATTGTAAATAGAAATACTTTTGATAATATAAGAAGAACTTTAACATTAATTGATTTTGCAAATAGGAAAAAGAAAGATTTAACACTTATTAGTCTTGATATAGGTTCAGCATTTGATTCAGTAAGTTGGGACTATCTGTTTACCTTACTGAAATGCACAAACTTCTCTGATGCATTTGTAAATTTAATTGAGCATTTATACAAAGGAACGCTGGCTTATATTAAGGTAGGAACATATGTTTCACAAAAATACCCATTCTTAAAGGTACAAAGCAAGGATGTCCACTTTCTCCACTATTATTCATTTTAGTAATGGAGCCTTGGGCTAATTTGATTAGAAACAGTACTGACATAGAGGGTTTTGAAATAGACGAAAATACAACATCAAAAATTCAACTTTTGCAGATGATGTTCTAATTACATCAGCAGGATCTAATTCTTCTATGCAGTCTTTATTTGATAAAATGATGAATTTTAAAAGTATTTCTGGTTTAATATTCAATGAAGAAAAACTAAAATACTACCTATATATACACGAAAAAATATTCTCATTAGTGATTTTACTAAATATGTACCCAATTCAGGTCAGATAACTTATTTAGGTATAATACTATCTAAAGATATTAAATCTATTATATATAATAACTATAATACCTGTTTTCTTAATATACAAAATCTTTTTAATACCTGGAATAATATGTTTTTACTATGGAGGAGAGACTTACAATTATTAAAATGATAATATTCCCCAAGATTTTATACTTAATACAATCAATAATACTTTCACCTACAAAAATAATTATCAAGAAACTGAATACACTAATGTTAAATTTCTTATGGGCACCTAATAGACCTAGGATTGCATTAAAGAAACATACTAATAGCTGGTCTCAAGGGGGTATTTCTTTTCCAGACTTTAATTTATATATTATCTCTTCTATTATAAAAGTTATTACTTTATTAATAGATCAGTCATATATCGCAAAATGGAAAGATTATTGGGAGCTAATTTAGTATGCACTTCATGAAAATCTCCTTAACACATAAAAATATGATTGTAAATAACTCCATGTTGTGGTTGCTAAAGGAATTTTGTACTTCACGTATTACATCTAAACATATGGTTTGTTACCCATTAAATATTATTATTAGTTATCGTAACTTTATATTCATGCACCCTAAGTATAGGGAATGGAATTTTATTGTATTCCCTATAATGTATACTCAGGGTATGCTTATGTCATCTACTTCTGAAGGAGCTCATTTAGCTATAGATAATGATCTAAAGTCCTGGTATCAGCTGATATCTGATAAAGTTAAAAATCTAGATTTCTTAAAACAAGAATTTGATCTAAGAGAAACTTGCTGGTTAGAGGTTCAGATCTTTAGACAACATCTCATTGATAGAATAGATCTAATGTCTATAACAGTTAAAGAATCTATTCCAAAACTGATTGATTACTTGATATTAAATTTACAGCATAAAGTTTCTGATAAAGGTAAACTTTCATATATACATAAAATTATCAGACAAGAAACTTTTTACAGTGTACATTCATACTGGAATTATTTCACCTCTATTAATGGGGACCCACCAACTCAACAAGATAAACAATATATATTGGAATCTGCTTATAGAACTACATCTTCCATTGTCTGGAGACTTTATACATGGAAATTTTTGCATAGATCTTTTATACACCTTTGATGATGAATAAAATAAATAATAAAGATAATCTATGTAAGAGATGTAATGTAGAAATTAATGCTGACTGGGCTCATATGTTTTATGACTGTATGAAGTTGAAAGAATACTGGAAGTCAATTAATGAATTTTTGCAGGCTCTTTTACAGATAATTTCATTATTTCTAAGTCTCTTATATTATTCAACACACCTGTACCTCAATGTGTTAAAAAGATTAAGCTTCCCTTGTTATGGTCTATCCTAGCAGTGGCCAGGAAAATAATAACAAGAAATTGGATTTCAGATACACCTCCTTCGTTCAATGAATTTAAAAATGTTATGAATATAATGTGCCATATGGAAATAAGCACAATTAGAATGAGAACAACTAGAAAAACATCATATTATATTGTATGGGATAATTTACAAAATTTGTTAAAAAAATTCTAATTTCAATAGCACGGTATTTTAGTTTAATTAATTGATCTGATTGTAGTGGATGTCTTTGTAAATACTTTAGTTGTTTTGTTGAATATTATAATACCTATTTTTAATTACTTGTATAAAATTGTTATGATATTTCTCTTATAAGTTAAAACAATAAACCTGTTTTGAAAAAAAAGATAATTAATACGGCATAAAAGCCAAAGTGACACCTAGTGGTCAAAACTAAAATTGCAAGTTTATGTACCAGTTAAAAAGAAATAATTTTTCAGTTGCTATATTACTAGTAGTTCATAGGTTCACAGGTGATTACTAGGATAATGGTACAAGAGGCTTTACAAGCCTAGCCAATAATACCCAGGATATAACAGTATTATATCTTAATTGCCCAGATATGGGATGAGGTAGTATCAGGGTGGGGTGGGGGGGGGAATCTTTGGGTGCTGGAGCCCAGAGTCATTTTAGACTGCCTCTGTCCAGAAGGGGAATGGGGAGTACCCCAGGAGTGAATTTATTGTTCCCCATCCATTTATCCAAATTCTTTTTGGAGAGAGTGAGGGGCACGCTTTGTTTTACGAATACGGGAAGTTTATTCCATAGATGATGGAGCCTTTGGGATATGAATCTGTCTCTCCAGCAAGTTCTGTCTCAGAAATAAGGTTCAGGTCCAAGGAACGTGTTACCCTTGTATAATTTTTCTTGCGAATATGTAACATTTTAACAGAGCTGGATCAGAGAATGCCTTGTAGGCCAGGCATAAGTGCCCTCTCAATAAACAATATAAGACAGAGTAAAGGGATGGGGCCTTTAGTCAGTCTGTACAAGACATGTGTCTTACGCTTTTTAGTGAGAAACCCCTGGGGCTGCTCCAGTATTTTTTTTAGTGAGAAGCCTCTGGGGCTGCTCCAGTTGGTTTAAGTGCCTTGTTAGGTACATGCCGAAGGGAACACCGTACACAATTATGGGCCTGTTGATGGCAGAGCACAAAGGCAATAGGACTGATATTGATGCCATGCCTTTACTTGCAAGCTGACCAACACAGAAGGATTTCCTCACTAATATAGCTACATGGTGGTCAAAGTTTAGGTTGCTATCTGTGTTCCTAGGTCCCTCATTACTGGGTCTACTTTGAGGGGTGTGATATCAATTTATAATTTGCAGGGATTTCTAATTTACAGAAGGGTACGATTATGCATTTTTTTAACATTTAGCCTCAGACCGTAGTTTAGGAACCAGTTGTTGGTCATTTTTAGGCCTCTTTGCAAAATGTCATCATTTGGGGATTCAGTGATTGCTCCAAGCTTACAGTTGTCAGCGAACTTGGTGAGCCACAGGCCCCCAACATTAGCCTTCACTTCAGAGAAGTACATACCAAACAGGAGGGGTCCCAACACTGAACCCTTTGGGACACTGCTAGTAACAGGTTTCTTACTGTAAGTGGATTCACCTATCTGGACAGGTGTCCTGTCAGTGAACTAGGTGGCTTATCCATCTGATGATGTAGGGGTTTATGCCTAACTCTATCACCTGGGAGAGAACGTTTTGGCCAGGTCTAGATAAGTAGTGTGTACCATTTTACCCTCATCCATAACCATGGTAACTTTTGCAAAGAAGTCCGCCAGACTGAGCAGGCAAGACCTCCCTTTGGCAAAGCCAAATTGGGTCTAGTCCAGTTTTTTAGGGTTCCTATGTTGATACTGATCAGATCCATGACGATTCTCTCCATGTCCTTGCAGATAAGACTGGCCAAGCTTATGGGTCTGTAGTTCCCTGGGTCAGTTGATGGGCCCCCCTTTGTGCAAGGGGATGACTGTTGCAGTCCTCCACGCCTCTGGGACAAAGGTCATTCAGATGCTGTGGTTAAAGAGGGTTTCTAGTGGCCTTGACAGATTCTGTTTTAAGCTATTTAAAAAGCATCCTGGAATGTTGTTGGGAGCCATGGAGTCTGTGTCTTTGGCTTTATTAAGTGGGGTAAGTACCTGTTTCCTCGTAATGACTGATAAGAGGGTGGTTGCAGGTATTTCTTTGGTTGTGGTAGGAAGTGATGGGGGAGAAGTTTGAATTTAACTTGTTGGCCAGCAGGTTTGTTATAGTTTCAGGCTGGGTGTAAGTGTTGCCATTCATGACCATCTCAGTACATTGCGGAGCATATCTCCTGAGGTTACAAACATAATTAAAAAAGCCTTATGGTCATCTCTCATCTGGAAGGCTACCTTTGCCTGATAATTTGCTTTGGCAGATTTGACCAGCTCTCTAATCTGCTTGTTTAGACTGATGCATGTCTTTTTGCACTGATTTGTCAGTTCCCTTCTTGGCTTTGGAGAAGATTTTTTTCCTTTTGTTGAATAGCCTATTTATGCTGGAGGTCCACCATGGTGATTTATTTTTGCCAGTAATCATAGATTTGACTTGGATAGGTACTGCTACCTCTATGTAGTTATGTGGTTGTAGTGCTTTTGCATACAGCTCAGTAGGCCTCAATGGCATCCGGGTTTGGAAGTTTAATAAGCTGTCACTTAGTTTGAGATAAATGGCCTTAGAAAAAGTTCTTAACAGGCTTGGAGTTTGATGGGAGGGTTCTAGGTTAATTTTAATACTAAAGGAGATCATTTTGTAGCCCGATCTTACCAGGGACAAGTTAATGGACAGGAGGGAGCAGTATCCTCCCATTTTCGTGAGTACTAGGTCTAAGATATTTGTACCACTAGCTGGGGAGCTAACTAGTTGCTCAAGAGCATTTGCATTGACGAAGTAAAAAAAAAAAAAAAAAAAAAAAAAAACTCTGAGCGAGTGAGTTATGGGTCATACAAGTCTCCAAGTTTATGAAGGGGTAGTTGAAGTCACCCAAAAGTATGGTGTTAGGCTAATTGTTACGATATTTCAGTAAGTTTAGGCAGGTGGTGTGATTTTCCAGACTCATGTTAGGAGATCTATAGATAGCAAGGATATAATAGGGGGTCAAGCCTATAGTAAGTTGGGAATGGAGTAGCTCAACTGAGTCATGTTGTTGGACCAGTCTAGCAGTGTACATGTCCTTTATGAACACTGAGACACCTCCTCCCTTTGTTTTATCCTGAGCTGAGGGGGATCGAAATGTATGAAAGGCTTTGATAGCTGTGGTGCTCTCTATGGTTCTGAACCACGCTTCTGTGACTGCACATATGTCTGCATTCTCCAGGGTGAGCAGTGCTTCCAGGGAGTACAGTTTTTTTATTTAAACTCCTAGCACTGTGCAGCAGTACCTTCAGGTAGTCATGAGTGATTTTTGATATGTTGGAGGGTTTAACAATTTGGCACAAGTCTCTATGGGGATAGATAAAGTTTTTGCCAGTATCCAGACTCCAAGTAGTGACAAGTGCAAACCACCTCTGGCAATGCATCGTGGTTTGTTGATCAAGTCTCACCAGGCTAACAGATACTGGATCCCCTTGTTGTGACACCAGAAACTAAGCCAAATTGTTGAAGTAAATCATTTTCTGCTGGTTCTGTGGCATCATCATACATGAAGGTAGGATGCTACTCGAGGCTAGATTCATACCCACCTGGGACATATATTTAGAGAACTCCATCATGTCTCTCTTCATACAGTCCAGTGAGGTACGTTTTGGGTCATTTACACCCATATGGATTATGACCATGTCATACTGGTACTGTTGTTTAAAGACGTAAATGTATGCGTGATCTGGTGGATCCTGGCTCCAGACATCTCAATGTGATCTTCTTGTTTAGCCTGGTAAGAGGGAAATCAGTATGTCTTACAATGGAATCCCCAGTAACTGAAATATTTGGCTATGTGGTATGTTGCTTAACAGTTAAGCCCTCAGGCCAATTAGATAAATGCACAAACTTTCTATCAGCAGTTTCCAATTCGGAAGGGTTGAATTTAGCTCTCTGCTCCCTTCAGAGTGCAAAAAAACTCTCTATGCAAAACAAACGTTTTTAACTCAAGTGCAGTAAAAATGCTTTGCAACAAAAGTCAGAATTCCTGCAGCATGAGGAATCCTTGGGAATAACTTCACTAACCCTAAGAAATGTTCAAACTGTAAAATAAAATAAATATATTTTGTGTTTACCAGGATAGTCCATTGGGCCTAAGGAGCCCATTTTCAAAAGAGTCCTGGGGAGAAAAGCTTCAACAAGGTTAAACAAGTGATAAAGTAATTAGACAAACACACCAACAAAATATTACAAAGTATATAAAATTTATAGTATACAATGAAATACGATGTACCAACAAAAAAATAACAGTATAAAATGTTTTTATAGGGCAATCAAGGTACTCTCTGTATGTATATATATTTACATAGTCTACACAAGTGAACTTCTCAAGTCATATTACAAAAGAAACAAGAAACAGAGAAGAGGGTAATTAACTAATAGTTAAAGTGAAGATACAGGTATAGAAAGAAGAAGTAAGAAGCATATATGTAGGTGGAAAATTAGGTAGGAAACTAGACAGTCATGATACTGCAGAAATTCTGACTTTTGTTGTAAAGCATTTGTTACTGCACTCTAGTTGAAAACCAGTTTGTTTTACAGTGAGAGTTGAAAACAGAATAAAAGTGTTCAACATAAGAGAACTACAACACAGCAAAACTGTGCATAATTTAGAAATATTTTGGCAAACTCAGAACAGCTTTTGCAATATCAGAGGAGGTTAGGAAATATCAGAATATTGTTACAGCAACCTAAGAGTAGTACAGTAACAAACAGATGATGTTAACAAGTGCAAGTTGAAAAACGGTGATAAATTCAACCAAATCAATAAATTCAGCACAGACGTGTTAAATACCACTGAGATAGTCACTGCAAGCGCAAAAAATACTTCTATCAACTTTGTAAGTCCATATGGTTTTAGAAGCTTCAAGGTCTTGCAGTCACAGGTGTCCAAGCCAGGCACAGGGAAGCTCTGAATAAATCAGCATAATCTCACAAAAATGTAATTCTTTTATAGCAGTAGGATGAAAAACGTTTACAACAGTTAGGCCCTCTCCCAATCAGATAAACACATAAAAAACTTTCCACCAAGAGTTTCCAACTTGGATGGGTTGAATTTAGCGCTCTGCTCCCACCAGAGTGCAAAACAACCCTCAATGTAATATAGCAATTTTTTTTTTTTTTTTTTTTTACTGATTATATTAACACATTTACAATGCAACATCAGAAGCAAACCCCAGTTCAGGGATTTTAGAAGAGTTTGTAAGATAAGGACTCAAATATAATCTGTAAGAATAAATCCTACGTAAATACAGTACTCTGTTTGCATAGGCTTAGAAATGCAGCCATATTAAAGTAGACTTATACCTTCATTTTATATTTTACATTTTACATGTAAGTGCAGTTTCAACAGAAAGGAATATTTCACTGAAGGATATAAAATAACAATTAGGCCAAAGCACTGATAAGGATGAGATGTGCTAACAGAATGTGCAGAACAAGTTGTTAAAAAAACAGATCAGAGACAGGTACCCACAATATCTTATTTAGATGATACAATGCTTGGGAACAAAGATTATGGAAGTGTGTAGAAATCGTAGGAAAGTTATAAGATTTTAGTATTATGCAAGATACTTTCAAGACAGAAGTCAGCTCAGATACTCTGAGGTTTCAGTGCAGAAGTCAGTTCAGAAGTCCAGAAACTACAGAAAACAGTGCAATTTTGTCTTAGTTCTGCCATTACAAAGGAAAAGAAACTCATTTCAGGGGTACCAGAAGCTGATGGAGGCTGGGGGTGGGGGGATGGACGGCAAGACTGGAATGTAATGTTCTAAAAAGGGCAGAATGTTTTAAGCCATCTACTACCTTATCAGAAGTATATACATATATGAGCTGTATATTTTTCCCATACGAATTGCATTAGTAGTGAGTGCACAGAAACATCGTATAAATAAACCTTGAGTTAAACCTGGTGGTTGTGTGATCCCATAACAGCAGCCAGTCTGCTTATATAGGGTAGAATGTCACTCTGAATTATCCACTGTCTTAACCAGTTTTAAAGATGGTTGCTTGAAAGAGGTGCATCAGTTCTTCCTAGAATGTGGTGGGGCTAAGATAATCATTTTACTTTATTTTATGCTTACATTGTAATCTGGGTAGGTAAATCTTTTCTAAGACGTTTTTTAGATATGATCAGACAGGCAAATTAAATAAACAGCAGATAAGATGAAGTGTTACAATTTTCAAGTTAAAGGTTGGGTAACATACAATGTTACAATTATGCAACCCAGCCAAACAGCCTACAGAAGTACTGCAATATGTAACAAAAAGAGAGAGCAAGATCAATAAATGTCTGTATCAGGACTGTACAGACGGGGCTCATGAAAAATATTGTACATATAATAAATGGTTTGACTAGTACTGTCCCGAAGTAATAACAGAGGGTATTACGTAAAGAACAGACATTTAAGGATGTTAAGAAAAAGTTAGTCTGATTTTTTAGTTTCTAATTACAGAATTGTAGGACTTCAATCATTGTATCATCATCTACATTTTACAGTTGATCAATCAATCCAGGGAGAAACTTTTAAAATGTTTAACATACACTGCAGCATAATCTTGCAAATTAACAAGAATTCCACAGACACACAGCTGGGAAACCTGAAACAAATGCAGTCTGGTGATGGTGATAAGCCACAGTACTAGCCACACAGGAACATGTGCATTTAATTGAAGGTACAATACCCACCCAATAAGTATTTCAGATCATGCACCAATAATAGCTAAAATAAAAACACAGGGTAATGAAATAAAAATGAGACACTGGCACTTTCCAACCTATGTTAAAAAGAGAAGAAATGAAAGAATGGATAGTGGAGATTATGCAGGAGCTGTTAGAGAAGACAAAAATTTCTTCTGAAAATATAGCTAGGGAGTGGGACAAAATTAAGGTAGGTGGAAATAAAAAAGGGAGCTATGGTTAAGAAGCAACAAGAATTATTTAGAGGAAATGACAAATGTTAAAGTATTGCAGAATAGGGGGATTCTCGCAGCACAAGAACAGGATCAACTGCAGAATGCTAGACAGAAAACAGGGGATTACCTCGATAATGTACACAAGCTTAGAAGGATCGCTGTTAAGCAACTGTTTTTTGGTAATAACACTAGAGCACAAAAAATGTTAGCACAATGACTCAGGCAACAGAAAACAGAAAGGGCTGTTGGCAATAAACTTAGGGAGCCTATAACAAAGAAGGTAACAAGAGATCCTGTAGAGATATTAGAAATATTTCAGAAATTCTATGAGGGTCTCTATAAAGCAGAGAGAAATATGAAAATCAAGAAAAGATACAAATGGAAACGTTTTTGGAAGAATTAAATATGCCAGGGTTAGAGGCAGATGAGGCTTAATTACCAACAGGATATGAGGAGAGGAGATAAAAACCGTGAAGGTATAACCAATCTACTGGAAAGTCCCCAGGAATAGATAGTATTCCTGTGGAAGGTAGGAAGGTAGGAGGAAAAAACTGAAAGATCTGGAAGGTTTTGTTTAACAGTATCTTAAGAGGGGGAGAAGTACCACCATCCTGGAAGAAAGCAGTGGTAGCTGTAATACTTAGGGTAAAGACCCATCAGATCAGCTTCACACAGACCCATTTCAATACTAAACCATGATTATGAAGTGTTTATGTCTCCCTTTCTTTCTTTTCGGCTTAGGGGTCACCACAGCGGAACTCCGGTCCGCTAATGATTGGCAGTCGCTTTTTATGGTGCCGAGTTGCCAGCCCGACGCCCAACCTTCAGCGAATGCATGCCCATTCACGCATGTCTTTCTGAGGCCACTCAACCGCGGAGAGAACATGCAGACTCCACACAGAAGGCACTCCAGCAGAGAATCGAACAGGAAAACCTCTTGCTGTGAGGTAACAACGCTACTGCTGTACCACCGCTCATTATAAAGTGTTTATGTCTACAATGGCTAAAAGAATGGCAAAAGTAATACCAAAACTGATGCATATGGATCAATTTGTTTTTTGGAGGGCAGGCAAACATTTGACAACATTAACAGGACAATGATGATCCAGAGGGAAGCAGAATGTCAGAAAATACCATTGTTGTTGGTGGGTCTTAATGCAGAGAAAGCATTTGACAGAGTAAGCTGGGACTTTATGAGCAGGGCAATAGAAGCATTTGCATTTCCTGAAAAAGTTATAAGGTTGATTAGGAGAATATATGAGGGATCGGAGGTGAAAATTAAAGTGGGTGGAGTCCTCTCTGATAACTTCTGTTTGAGCAGAGGAACCAGGCAGGGATGTCTTATTTCCCTTTTATTGTTTGCATTATATTTAGAACCACTGGCAAAGAAAATAAGGGACTCAGAAATTCAAGGATATAATTGACATGGTAGTCAAGAAAAGCTGACTTTATTTGCAGATGATATTTTGTACCTGACAAAACCAGAAAACTACATTACAATGTTGTGGAACATTTTGAGACAGTTGCAGATCTTTTCAGGATTCAAAATTAATAAAGCCAAAACAAAGGCAATAGCAGTAAATTATGTACCCACACATGAACTGATTGAGGAATACCCATATTTATGGAGATATGACAAAATGAAATATTTAGGAGTATGGATTAAAAATTATTCTAGTGTGGCAGTTAAGGATATGTGGGAAGAAACTGAACAAAAGGTAATACAAAAACTGAGAAAATGGAAACTTTGTTATATGGATACGGATAGTAAGATACAAGCAGTTAAAATGTTTTTAGCCTGTTTAGTCTTATACATAAGGTCAAGCATATTTTTTTATCAACTAGAGGAGAAGTTCTGGGTAACAATTAATAAAGAGCTGAATAACTATCTGGGAGGGGAAGATGGCAACAGTCAAGTGGGATAAGCTGATTCTTCCAGTAGAACACAGTGAATTGGGATAACCCAATTTGAGGGGGTATGTCACAGCTGCACAGTTAAAATTCCTGTACATATCACAAGCAGAAAACTATAATTCGAAATGGAAAGTGATGATGATGAAACATGGGGGAAGCTCAAGAAACAAGGAGAGACTGGGATTTTGGATACAGGCCTTCAAGGAGAACAATAATAATTATGCAGAATATTATATCAATAAAATTGCAGAAAGTATTCTAGGAACTAAACCAACACAGGAATGGAGAAAGGACATTCTGAAGATAGGGATGACTGCAATTAGGGATACAGACAATATGCAAGAGGGGTCAGGAATTTATTGAAGAAAACTGGCAAAGGAACCCAGGTATTGGGAGCAAATAACTAGAGATGGAAAGATGATAGACTGGAAAGACGTCAAGAATTTATTTGGACTGCAGGTTAGAGACTGCCTTCCCTATCAGGAAATGAAATAGTATTTGCAAAAAGAAAGAAATGGGGGGGGGGGGCTAAATGAAAGACCAGCACTGGTAGAGTTTTTAATAGAATCTAGAACAGAAGCTACCATTAAAAAAGAATAATTAGTAAAGCATATAAAATATTGAATGATAACTATAAGGATCAATCAGAGGAGGTTAGAAAGGATTGGGAAGAGAGACTGGATAAGCAATTCAAAAAGAAACAATTGGAGGATACATGCATGTCTCCCAAATATGCAACAAAATCTAGAAGATTTAGGATTTTTGCCTGAAAATGTTTAGATAGATATTTTCATACCCCAAGTAGACTCCAAAGAATTTTTCCTCAGGTAGACAGTAAATGTTGGAGGTGTGAAGAGGAAGAAAGAGGTAACTGGGAAAATATTTTCTTGAAGTGCTGTGAGCTGGCAGACTGATACAGAATCAGACTTAGCTAGACATGGTAAGGCCTTGATGTGTCTAATAATGGTGGCTGCCCAAAAGGTAATTACTATTAAATGGAAATCAAAATCTAAACCAACTATACTGGAAGTAGTGAATATAGTAACAGAGATAAAACAACTGGAAGTGAGATCTTTAGAAAAGGGTAGGACCAAACAACACCGGAAAAATGGGAATTGTGGGAACAGTACATACAAGGCAGAAATGGGGTCTAAAAGGCAGCAGGACATAAATGAGCTATGTAATGTTTGAGTGAGAAAAATTGGGGAGGTTATAAGTGATGTATAATATTTGCATTTGGGAGTGTGTCAGTATGGTTTGTTGTGCAAAATGCTTTGACTAGGATTGTGTCGGTGTGGTTTGTTTTCATTTATATAAACGTATAACTTCCTATATAGTACGTGATGGTTTAATAAAGATGTATCTCGTTTTAAAAAAGGCAGGAATTTAATAAATTGCTTAGGATATATGATATACAGCAATATATGTGAAGCAAGTATGTTATATTAATATAACTTCATTACTTTTATACGAATGTAAATTTGTCTAGGTCACAAGTGATAATTCAATAAAGATGTTTGGAAAAAAAAAGGTACAGAACCAGCATGTAATAACTATGATCAAAGATATTAAAAAGAAACTCACATGGATTAGGCATTTTATGAGACTTCCCTATTACCAGAACCATTACATGGGTACAGAGAAAAATGCACTCTGCACAAAATAATTTAGCAACAACACACTGTACTGAACAGATTTATATTTTTCTTATGCAGCCTGTAAGCAAACAGTGCCAACAAAAACCTTATGAAATCATGTATTTATTATCTGTATATAAGAGGTCATATGTCAGCTCCACAAAGGAAATTCACAAGAAAAAGAAATCATGCAATTCTAATAAAATTATTGGGTACAAAGCAAACACAAGAATGCCATTCTATCACAAAGAACTTAACTGCATTGGCATCCTAATTTATGCGCAGCAATGGATAGTATATATTATCCTACATTCGGTAACCAAGTTTGCATTGGCTGGTGTAATAAATTTTACTTATTGACGAATGAGGCCCTCTTCCACATATATTCTAGACATTAGTTTCACCTTGCCTTGTGAGCAGAGGTTAGATACATGCTAGATGGAAACAAGTATATTGGCCTCAATTTACCTAAGGCAGTTTACAATAGAACTTATTGAAATAGGATTCTGGGTACAAAACACAATCCAATGCCATTCTAATATCAGGAATTTCACTGCATCTCAATCCTGAATTACGTGCAGTAATGACATCTATATCAGTGGACAGAATCTATAAATCCCACATATGCAGTAACAGAACTACTGTCTTCACTGGGAAAAGAAAAAAGTATTACTTCTATGCTAATGAAGACATATTGCTCATATATTCTAGACAGTTTTATCCAACCTTTTCAGCAACGGTCACAAGTCCCCAGACAAAAACTGGGTATAGTGCCAGACTGTGATGACAAAAGCAATCATAATGTTGGTATACATTTAGGATGTATGTAAGTGGTTGCGTCAGTATTATTTGCAAAAAGAAGACAGAAAAAGAAAATGGAGAATTCTAATAAGATACTTAGGAAAAATTAACACATTCAAGAATGTCATTGTAACCTCAAATATTTCACTGCATCTCAGTCCTAATTTACATGGCATAGCCTTGCCTTTATATACACGCAGAATATCGGGTTTACTTTATATGCAAGAGCAGAAATACTGCCTTAGCTGTTGAAATTACAAAGGTTTTGCTTCTAGTTTAATAATATATTCTGGACATTAGTTTAACCCTGCCTTTTTATTTATTTATTTTACATTTGTTGACAGGGATTGTCCGACTGGATACATGCCCATTTTCAGCAGAGGCCCGGAGAGAAAAGCTCCAAGATAATAATACACATTGAACATTTAGTAAATGCTAGGTTTCAAGCAGATTACAGTCATGAGCAATACCAGCGTTTAGCACATATAGCACTTATTCTAAAACACTTTACAAAACATAACATTATTTTCAAAGTTAAACATACATAACATTACATTCAGGTTTAAGACACACTGAGCAGCAGTTAGACAAGTGACCCTTCCTGAAATGGAGTGGTAGAAAAAAGTTAGAAGTAGTTGAAGGTAAGCCACCTAAGAAATACAGAGGATGTCACACAACTCTCAGGTGAAAAGAGGGTATAGTGGCAGGCTGCGATAACAAAAAGCCTCTGAAATGCTAAATATGTTAGCTGTTTTAAATTGGCAACATGTCAGTTTTCCTAAGGCTATTTACAATAAAAGAACAACACTCTACTGTGAAGTCATCAAATAAATATAATGATCATGCTGCTCTTTGACAGATAATTCCTCTCAGCAAGCATATCAATAATCATTCAGAAGTAGTTCTGTATCTACCCTTCACTTTCAGATTATCACCTATCCCCAAAATATGTTAGCCACATACTTAACTTTTGATGTCTTATTGAAAAGAGAATGAAAAACATAGTGGCCACATTAAGGTATTTCATCTTGTTGCTGTTAGACACATGCACTTCCCCTCAAAAAGCCATATCATTTTATTCAGCAATGATCATATAATGACCTTGTACGCTCATATGCAGCATGCATGCACTTTCACTCCATCCTAAAAAACACAGACACCTAGTGTGTATATTTCTAGCATTAAGTTGTCAAGAAAGTGAAAGACCCTGATCACAGTAATGTACTTCAACATGCAGATCTCAGAGACTGTACAGTGTCTACCCTTAAACCAGTCAACAGTAGTGTTCACGTCACCCCATATTTCTTCTGCTTTTATCCACAGACTGCCTCAACAGACATCTACTTCTGGCAATTGCCTAAAATGTGGAATCACAAATTTAGTAAAAAGTGACCAAAATAATTCCATGTTACCATTCCAGGGCATCACATCTCCATGCAGATCACAGTAAAAGTAAAGAAGTGCATTGTGCTATGGGCAGTGGCTTCTTTTACTAACACCCACAGATCTGTTAGATTTCATGTCGCAAAATAAAGTTAAGGAATAAATCATGACTTTATTTTGATCCTCCTAAATTTCATTTGTTTTCATTCACAGACTGCCTTACCACATAAATAGTCAGTACTGGCAATGAACTGATACGTATTATTGCCAACATTTTGTGAAAGATCGCCACAGTAATGTGTTTCCATTTGCTAATGCAGGGCACCTCTCAAGCAAATATGATAAAAATGCATAAAAATAAAAGCAGTGTGTCATGGGTACTGTGTACTAGTACCACTGCAAGACTTTAGTCCCTTCCAGAAAATATTAAAAAAAGAAAAAAAATGCCTATAAAATAAAATGGTCTCCAGAGATTACAGAGTGTCCTCTTCTACCAAACAGTTTCTAGTCATATGACAAGTAATTGCTAAGAAAGCACTGAGATTACTTAAAATCAAGTAATCCCAGCTGCTTACATGACACAGTAAACCTACAGACATGCCGAGTAAGGGAAAATAACTTTTAAAACCAGTTTTATACAGATTTTAAAATGAAAAAATATGCTAAAACTGACTTATCTTGGAAAGACATACTTAAGTACCTTTACAGCAGTGTTGAGATAATTCAGGATCTGTGATTAAAGATTAAACTACTGCTACAATGTATGAAATTAACACAAAGCCAGAAGCTAGGCCCTCTTTGCTATAGAAGAGAACCACAAGACTGCAAAAGCTGGTTCACAGATATGATATAGCTCTACTTAAAATGTCGTGGTGACCCACGAAAACAAAAAAGAATCAACACTATGAATGGGGCAGCTGTAATGCCAATATTGTAGGCACATTTTAGGAAATGCAAAAGTCTAAGGTATACTAGTTTACTTCAGTTGTCAGCACTTGGCATCAACTTTCACAGGAAGTAATCAAAAAAATGCTACTGCAGACGATGTTCTGGAACAAAGCAGTATACATAAGCTACTCTATACTTTCACTCAGGTGCAATGATGCAAAGAGTCTTAGGCTTAGTCTTCCATAAACTAAGAGAATAACTTGGGTAACCATGACTAGCCTTGTTGCTGTTGGAATGCAATACCCAAGCTCTCTTATACCAAGTCAGTCAAAGAGGTCTGTCTATTGGGGCTCCAGAAATCAAACATATGTGAATCATTCTATCAACATTAGCTTTGTATCTTCATGGACAAGTTTCACAATCTGGTTTACAAAAACTGCCTTAATGACTCAGTGTTTCCAAATCAAGACTACCAAAGCAAACTGAGATTTCTCTAACTACACTCACAGTATGCAACTCTTAAAAACTCAATCATAAAATCATAACCGTGCATAAGAACGAGGAACAATAGGTTTTAGAATAAGCAATCTTTATATATTACATCTAATAATGTAACAAGAAATCTTTCTATTGGAGTACATTAGTTATTAAGTAGTGCAGGTACTGTTAAAGTTCTCCAATTTTATTATAAAAATCCATGAATAATCAAAATCAAAATGCAATGCCCAAATCATATCAGCTGAGAGACTTGCTGATATTGTGGTTCACTTAAATTCCTTCTGGAGCACTGCAGCTGAATATAACATCATCATATCTCCACACACCCACACTAAACTGGGTTACACACCAAGTCAACAGGGAAAAAATTAAAGCATATGAAATGGCACCATTAAGCTCTTCTGATACACATGACATGTAAACAAGGGGGAAAGTTTACAATGCTAATTAAAAACGATGAGCTCATATCTTAAGCTGCCCTGGGAACTCTGTCAAAACTCTCATCCTGATGGCACAAAAATCAGGGTCAAAACAAAAATGGTGAGACAAGGACACAAAAATAGGGACAGATTTTAAATATTTTTTTTCAAATCTTTGTTTTTATTTTTTGTTACATTAAACAAATTGTAAAATACAATACACAGCAGCAGATGATAATACATTGAAAGTAAACCATTTACAAAAGTTAGATGAAGCAACTGTTCATTCTAGTAATAGACAAGTATCTTTAAAGTTTGTTTTCTCAATATGAAGAGCGACAAAGATGGACAGCAGAACGAGATGAACTGACATATGAGAAATATGACAATATTAACACTGTTAATGTACAATGTAGCTTTCTGAACAGTCAGAATGTATTAGATAGCTATACAGTGTTATTGAATACAGTAAAAACAAACAGAGAAAGAAAAAAAGAAAAAACAAAAAACTTCTATATACAACTATTTACAAACAGCGCTACAATATAATGACAGGATTCTATTTACAATTAACAAGACGTGATAGCTCTCATCTTTGTATGCATCTTATATACATGTAACTATTAGAAAACACAGCGGAGTAAGACTCTGATGAGGAGGAGACTGGTGGCAATACTACTAAAGGACAATGACTATAAAAAAACATTGTTTGCCATGTTAAGATGCAGTAAAGGGTAATACTCCAGAACCTGAAGTATTTCAGGCGCTTATTCACATGGTTAGTTTAGGAGATAAAACTTTATGAACATGGCATCAAAGTATATTTTAAATATCATTCTTATAAACATTAAAAATTGCCGCAGTAACAGGATTTGCATTAGCATGCATCTTCTGAAGGAAATGAAGTCTGACATTCAAATGTCTGTAACTACTTAGTGACTCCAACCCTTAACTGCCGGAAAAAAATGCAAATTGAAGATAAATAGATATAAATTTGAAGCAATAATCTGGGCATTCTTGACAACTGAATGGCTGGCTTCTTGCCCGCAACAAAGAAGGATTACTGCTGCAAATCAGGTTCTCACATGAAATCATAAAACTAGTGTTTTGCTAAGGCTTTATTACAGTTGGAATGCCTGTGTGTATATCTGTGTTTGATCTAGAAGTAGAAAGAAATGTGAATATATTTGTTTATCACCTACCAAATATCTGTTATGTCTTCTATTCTCTGGGAAGCATCATTTATTGTATAAAGCTCAAAAGTTCTGCTTTCTAGCTCATACAAGTACTGAAGTTCGTCAGATATTTGACTGTTGGCAAGATTTTCAGTGTTAAGATGTTTTGCTATAAAAGCAGGGAAATCCATGCAGAAGATATGACATCACTATTTTTTCCACAAGAAAATCAAGGATGTCCACCTGTAATAGCTTCTTGACACCAGATTCATAGTTTGTAATGCATGCCTTGTTAAAGTAAGAAAATAATCTTTTTATAAATATAATTACTTGTTGTGCTAAACAAAGTTTAATCTTTTGTGTTTTTTTTTTTTTTTTTTATAGGAGTCCCTGTGGAAAACAGCTGACTCAAAGGAGGGACATCTAACCGATCCAATGGTCTCTTGCCTCAGATACCCCATGAATAATCTCCTGGAGTGCCTCTCAGCCCTTGAGAAGATGGCTCTCCCATGCTCAAACCGGAAAATGGAACAGCTGAAGAGGATATAGATGTCCCCTGGCTCATGGTGGCCAAAAGGACTACTCCAGAGGAAGCCAGAGAGATGTGAGTGGTCTGAGGAACAATTGATGTCCCACCCACTATGGGCTGAGGCATAGACTGAGGTTTTGGCAAAGGCAAGGGCTAAGTGGTATTTGTTTTTTCTTTCTAGGGATTACCATGAGTGGAACCACCAGAACTGGAGGAAATATTCATGCTGTAGCCAAAGAGGAGATGCCAAAAGCAAAGTTTGTTGTTAGAGCCTGTCGGTCATAAGGTAAGATGTCACCTAGTATAAACAAGCAATACACTTATAGTCACACTTCATATCCCAGCCCTATCACAAAATAAAAGTACAAAAAGTTACATACACTCACAGAAAAGGGGGAAAAAAAAGGAAAAAAAATGGTAGGTTATCATGAAGTGAACATAACAAATATGCTGAAAAACATATCCCTGCCCATCCCAAAGTAATTTTTTGTCACAAAATAAAAAAAAAAGAGTACACAAGCAGTATATATATTTTAAGACAAATACTGCCCTGAATAATAGTCTCTTAAAAGGGCAACAATTTATGAGTGGTGGGGATATCCCAATGGGGACTTAACTGCCAGAAATGAAGGTCTTAGCCAACTACTGCTCCTGTGAAGCCCATGAAATGCTTCTCCTTGAGGCAGCAAAAATACAATGAAGAAACCTTCACTTTGCTATTCCCAACGAGGAAAATTCGCAGTCAATCAACAGTTATGAATGAAGGTGTGGAGGAAGCCACAGCTTTGTGAAGCCAGCTGTTTTTTGTCTCCTGGGCAGGGGAAACAACTAATATAGTCTAAAGGCTACTGCAGCAGTGGGAATGATGAACATCTTAAAATATCTAAAATTTGGGAAAGGTTATTAAACAATCTAACAGAGGGAGGGAAAATAGCCACATCCTGGCAAACAGCAGTAGTGGTAGTAAAACCTAATGCGGATAAGGATACAACTGATCCTGAGTAATGCAGACCAATTTCAATTTAAATCAAAGTTAAAAAAGATTATATCTTTATAAGAACTCTGGCAAAAAGGTTGACAAAACTAAGGTCAAAGCTGACCAACATCAGTCATGTTTCACACTGGGAAGACAGACTTGACATCATTAACAGAACCTTGATGATACAAAGTGATGCAGAAATAAATGGAAATCCACTGCTAATGAGAGGACTTGACACAGAAGAAGCATTTGACATGGTCAGCTACAAAGTCTTAGTAAAAACAATGGAGGCATTTGGCTTTCCCAAAAACTGGATGTGCTTTATCTTTAAAACCTATGCAGATGAGGCAGCCAGTTTGAAATGTAGGAGCAGATTATCACAGACTTTTTAATCTTTCACAAGGCAGGGATTACCCCCCCCCACACACACACACACACACACTATTTGTCCTATACTTAGGACTCTTAGCCATAGTGTTTCGAAAGGTAGACATTACAGGTTACAAATGGAAAGATTCAATTGAAAAACAGCACTACTTGCAGATGTTACTATTTAGAGATCTGACCCTGATAAGGGCATAAAATCTACATGGAGATACTGAGAAGATTTAATAAACTAGCTGGTTTAATAAATGAATAATGGCAACGTACAGTTGTGTACACTTACTATAAATGTAGATGTTCGAGTGTATTCACGGTTGCAGTCATTACATTTGGGTAATCTGCTGGTAAGTTGCCCTCAGTCGGCCTGATTAACAAAGTCTTGGGTCTTGCGTCGGTTGCTGTCCCTTCTTCCATGACATCAGGTCGTCAGGGGTACAAAACATGCAGCAAACGCCATTACATCAGTTTTTCTTGCCCCAGATGTCAGGTGCCCCCCAAATGGGGAGCAAAATATATACAAGAAACACAAAACTATACCTCCAAACAAAAGCAAATACACCAAAAAAGCTTTTAAGCATAATAAAAGAGAGAAGAGGTATAGTAAAAGAAAAACAGGGGGCTGGAGGGAGGGTAACAAGGACTGCAACAGTGAATACACTCGAACAGCTACATTTATGGTAAGTGTACACAACTGTACTATGTTCGTGTTTCACTGTTGCAGTCATTACATTTGGGTAGATTCCCAAAGCTAAGGTTGGGAGGATGGATTTATACAGCATTAGGACGAACTATAAGGCCCTGCAAAACAGCAGTGGCAAAGCCAGCTCTGGATTTAGAGAAAATTGATAAGTGATAATGCTTGGTGAAAGTATGAACTGAACTCCAGGTAGCAGCTTCTAGAATATCCCTGGTAGGATCACCTCTGAGAAAGGCTGCTGAAGTAGATGCAGCCCTGGTGGAATGAGATCTGATCCCCTGAGGGATAGGTTTTCCATGGTGCTTATAACAGAAATTAATACAATGGCTTATCCATTTAGAAATGGTTTGCTTTGAAATAGCCTTCCCCTCTGCACCTGCAGCAAATGCTACCAGCAGTTGTTCAGACTTTCTTCGTGATTTAGTCCTGTCCAAGTAGAATCTAAGTTGTCTGTGTACATCCAACGAATGCAGAATCCGCTCTCCCTTGTTCTGTGGATTGGGAAAGAAAGTTGGAAAATGAATGGACTGATTAAGAGCCACACTGGATACCACCTTGGGCATGAATGATGGATTGGTCCTGAGTGACACCCTGTCCGCATGAAAGATGATGAAAGGCTCCACTGCCATAAGGGCCTGTAATTCAGATATCCTTCTAGCTGAAGTGATTGCTAAAAAGAAAGCCGTTTTCCAGGAAAGAGATTTTAAGTCTGCAGTTGCAGCTGGCTCGAAAGGAGGTAGAGTGAGTTTCTCCAATACAAAGTTAAGGTCACAGGCAGGGGTTGGAGCTCCCCTGGTTGGTCTCAAGTTTTTGGCCCCTCTGAGATACTGCTTCAGAAGAGGATGAGGGAAGGGGGGAGGTCTGTGTTGTAATGAGCTGAAATGGCTGAGGCATGGATTTTTATGGAAGAAAAAGACAGGCCCTTATGAAGCATCTCAGTTAAGTATTGCAAAATCTGAGGTAAATTGGGCACTGCTGTGCTCATCCCTTGAGTTTGATTCCAGGTGCAGAATCTTTTCCATTTGTCAGCATAAGATTTTCTAGTACTAGGTCTTCTTGCCTCCAAAATGACATCCATCACAGGTTTGCTGAGGGATGCTAAGGGTGAATTTAAGTGATTAGCCAAGCTACAAGATTCAATGTTTGGAGCAGAGGGTGCAGAATTTGATTCTCCTGCTGAGACAGTAAGGAAGGTGTCTGAGGCAGGTGCCACGGAGACATGTGTGACACACTGTGCAGGAGTGGGTACCAGTGTTGGTGAGGCCAGTCTGGAACAATCAAAATCATTTTTGGTTTGTCCAGTTTGAATTTTAGTAGAACTTTGGAGAGCAAAGGCAGAGGGGGAAAGGCATAGACTGATAGGTTTTTCCAGCTGAAGGACAGAGCATCCACTTTCCAGGCTTTTTTGTGATGAGTTCTTGTGCAAAATTTGTCCAAATGGCAGTTCTGGGGTGAGGCAAAAAGATCTATGTCTGGGCTCCCCCATTTGCATGTCAACATGTTGAAAATCCATGGTTCCAGTTTCCACTCGTGAGGGTCCATGAGATTTCTGTTTAGTTCGTCTGCCAGAACGTTCTGCTTTCCTGGCAGGAATTGAGCTTGTAGTTGTACTTGGTTGCTCAAGGCCATGTTCCACAAGGCCATGGCTAGTCTGCAGAGGGGGTAGGAATGTGTACCCCTCCCACTTGTTTATGTACCACATAACTGTGGTGTTGTCCATTTTTATCAGTAATCGTCCTGGATGAAGGTAGTCCTTGAAGGCTGTCAGTGCATTCTGTACAGCTAGCATTTCTTTTTGATTGATATGAAGGTGCATTTGATTTGGGCTCCATTTGCCCTGAATGCACTTCCCTGTCAGATGAGCCCCCCATGCATAGTCTGATCTGTAGTTAGGGTTTGGGTGGCCAGGGGTGGTGTGAATGGCAGTCCCTTGTTCTGGTGGCAGGCCTCTGCCCACCATAGGAACTCTAGGCGTAGGCAAGGTAAGATAGGAATCATCGTTTCCAGGCTGTGACAATGTTGCCTCCATAAACTTTTTAAGTACCACTGAAGTTTCCTCATATGCAGTCTTGCATATGGAATTAGTAGAATGCATGAGGCCATGAACCTCAAGGCTTGCAGTATTTACCTTGCAGATAGCATTTTGTGGCCACCTGTTTGAAGTAAGTCACCAAATTAATTTGCTTTTCTGGTGTAAGGAAAGCCATCTGGGCAGTTGTATTCAAGCTTGCACCCAGGAATGTAATTTTTTGAGAGGGTACCAGCTGAGATTTCTTTTAATTTATGGTATACCCTAGACAGGTTAGAAGCCATTTTACAAACACCACATGTTGTAGAAGAATGGCCTGGTTTTCTGCCTGAATTAGACAATCGTCCAGGTATGGATATATTTGAATATTTCTTTGCCTGCAAAATGCAATTACTGGAGCCAGGCACTTTGTGAATACCCTGGGCACAGTAGAAGGGTAGGAATCTTCTGCAAGATTCCCAGATTGGGATATGCAAGTAAGCTTCTTTTAAGTCAAGAGTTGCCAACCAGGCATCCTTGCCTATCATAGGAAGTAACTGGTGAAGAGTCAGCATCTTGAATTTTGGAATGTCCAGAAAGGTGTTTAGAGTAGACAGGTCCAGAATTGGACACCATGATTTGTCTTTTCTGGGTACCAGGAAAAGTCTGGAATAGAAACCTTGCCCCTTTTCCTCTTCTGATACTAGCTAAATAGCTCCCATGTTTAGGAGGGAAAGAATTTGTTTCTGAGCCTCTGCCCACTGATCTGGGGGCAGGTCTGGCCACCCATTCGAAGTTGGCAGCGTGAAATGAAATGTGTATCCCTGGCACTATATTTAAAACCTATTTGCCCTGGGTTATAAGCTTCTAGTTTCTTGAATGAAGAGCAAGTTTTCCCTCCAAAGGGGTGACTAAGAGGTAAGTGCTTGGTAATTTCAAAGGGAAGTCATTGAGACTGTTTACCATAGGGTGGTGCCTTGTTGTTTCCAGATTTGGTAGTGGAAGCACCCCATTGCTTAGTTCTGAAAGTCCCTTGGGACTAAAACCTGGTGGTTTTGGAATATCTGGGTTTGGCCGTAGTGGCTCTGGAAGGAGCTGGAAAAGACCAGTTCTTAGTAGGCCAATGCCTACTAACTCTAGGAGGTTGCACTTGTAAGAAATCTTTGCATAGATTTAGCTTTATCGTCCATCTTTTTTAGAACTTCTTCAGCCTTATTGCTGAATAAGCAGTCCTGCTGTAAAGGAGCATCCAAAAGTTTTGCTTTAACATGATCAGGCAGAGATTGCTCCTTAAGCCAAGCATGTCTTCTAAGTACAGACCTAGTAACAGCAGCCCTACACGAGGCCTCTAAGGAATCAAAACCACATTGTAAAGTATGTTTGCCAACTTGTTCAGCTGAATGCAATAAATCCTGCAAATCTTTATTCTCCACACAGTCAGAAATAAACATAATTTTCTGTTTAAGCAGTCCCATCATATGCTGTTGACATTTTAGCATATGGAACTGGCGGTTTAAAGCTCTGATTGCTAAGGTTGCAGAAGTATAAACTTTTTTACCCCATCTATCCAGCGCCCTGGAGTCTCTATCAGAAGGGGTAGGATTTTTAGCAGTAGAAGCCTTAATGCCCTTGGGCCCCTGAGAAATGGTTTCAGGGTCCGCAACAGGATTTTTGAAAAGGAATTTGTGGGACTCAGGAACCCTGTAGTTCCTGTCTGGTTTGCTAGGGGCTGGAGGCAAGGAATCAGGGACCATACTGGATTCCGAAAACACATCAACAATATCTAGTACAGGAGGTATAGCCAAAGGCCTATGCTGAGAGAGAAGAAGGAAATCTCTAAGCCTCTTTTTGGATTCAGAGAAGTCCTGACTTTCCCAGTGGAAATGCTCCCTTAAGGTATGTAAATTTTCCCCAAAAGAGAAATCCTCAGGTGGAGAAGCAGAGGGAATGGAATTCTCTGCATCAGAGTCCTCATAAGTAGGTATGGACAAATCCAGATCATTAGAACGGTCAGAAAAAACCTGTTCAGAAGATTCATAGTCAAATTCAATCCTAGGCCTCTTGGGGGGGGGGGGGGTGAATACCCCTGATTAGAGTAATTAAATCTTCAGCCATTTTGATCATTTGTTTTTTAGGCATAGGGGCCTGAACATGTGGCCTGAGCGTTGTTTTTTTAGATATAGATCGAGATTTAGGCCTTAGCACTGAAGTTTGAGTCTGTTTAATCAAGTCTGTAGGCCTGAATACACCCTCAGAAGCCGGTGCCTGCTACGCGGCTCTGGACCCATCCAAGGTAGAGACATCTGCGGGTTCCATATGTGAAGCATCTCATGGCATACCAGACTCCGAATGGGTCTCAGTAGAGGCCTGCAAATCAGAAGTAGCTGGTATCAGGGGCTGCAAAAGTGCCTCACTGAGTAGCGGCGAACTGGTGACTGGCTTAGGAGAAGTGTCATCGGCAGTTTTGGGCAATGGGCTGTCTTCTTTCTTTGCGTTTTTTGGTACTGCAGTAGTCGGATGGCTAACCGACGTAATTTCTGGATAATTAAACCGATTACAGAAATATTTTGAAGCAAAAATGTATCGACGACGGATAGTGCGCTGATCAAATAAAGCACAAAACTGACAGCAAGATACATAGTGGCCAGGGCCTAGGCAAGGAATACAGTACAAATGAAAATCCTTATGGAGGTATTTGCTACCTACAAGTAAAACAATTATTAACTTTTACTGACATCGGTAAGGAGCAAGAAAAAGTTTCCCCAACGGGTACTTAGCTTTAAGTTGAAGACTTCGGTTCTAAAACTCGAAAACGAAAATTTCAGGAGTTGGCCGAACGGCACTTGCGAACTGCTTCTGCTTTAGGCACCGCACGGCAAGAAAGACTGATGTAATGGCGTCGGCTGCATGTTTTATACCCCTGATGACCTGACGTCATGGAAGAAGGGACAGCAACTGATGCAGGACCCAAGACTTTGTTAATCAGGCTGACTGAGGGCAACCTGCCAGCAGATTACCTAAATGTAATGACTGCAACAGTGAAACACTATGAACATCAGTAGTAGATTACATGTTTTTACATGATTTAGTTTAGAAATATCCCTTTCCATGAGGCAGAAAGTACAGCTGTGTACACTTGCCATAAATGTAGATGTTAGAGTGTATTCACTGTTGCAGTCATTACATTTGGGGTAATCTGCTGCCGGGTTGCCCCAGTCGGCCTGAATTCCAAAGTCTTGGGTCCTGCGTCGGTTGCTGTCTTCTCTTCTATTACGTCAGGTCGTCAGGGGTATAAAACATGCAGCAGACGCCATTTTCTTTAGTTTTTCTTGCCCCCGATGTCAGGTGCCCCCAAAAAGGTAGCAATATTATATATATAAATATACATGCATCAGTATAAACTTTAGCTTCATCTACAAGCAAATACACCACATAGGCTGCAGAAGATAGAGAAGGAGAGATAAACTTTAGAATGACAGGGGAATGGTGGGAGGGTAACCTGGACTGCAACAGTGAATACACTCGAACATCTACATTTATGGTAAGTGTACACAACTGTACTATGTTCTTTGTGTTTCACTGTTGCAGTTATTACATTTGGGTAGAATCCCAAAGCTATGGTTGGGAGGCAGGAGCTAAACAGCATTAGGTGCAGCTATAAGGCCCTGCAGCACTGCAGTGGCAAAGCCTGCCCTGGACTTAGAGTAAAGAGGCAAATGGTAATACTTTGTAAAGGTGTGAACAGAAATCCAAGTAGCAGCCGCTAGAATGTCTTTGGTTGGTACTCCTCTGAGAAAGGCTGCTGAAGTAGCTGCAGCTCTGGTGGAATGAAACCTAATGCCCTTGGGCACAGGTTTACCATTGTGTAAGTAGCAGAAATGGATGCAGTGGCTTATCCACTTTGAAACTGTCTGCTTTGAAATAGCCTTTCCTTCTGATCCTGCAGCATATGACACTAGTAATTGCTCAGTTTTTCTTAGAGCTTTAGTCCTGCTCAAGTAGAATCTTAGCAGTCTGTGTATGTCCAAGGAATGCAGAAATCTCTCCCCTTTGTTCTGCGGATTTGGATAAAAGGTTGGCAGATGAATTGTTTGGTTAAAGAGCCACACTGGAAACCACCTTAGGCATAAAAGTAGAATTTGTCCTCAGAGACACCCTGTCTGGGTAAAATATGATAAAAGGCTCTACAGCCACGAGGGCCTGTAGCTCTGACACTCTTCTTGCTGAAGTAACTGCTAGTAGCAGAGCTGTTTTCCATGATAAGAACTTTATATCAGCGGTAGCAGCTGGTTCAAATGGAGGCAGGGTGAGCTTTTCCAACACATAAATGAGGTCCCATGCAGGTAATGGCGATCTTCTAGGAGGCCTTAAATTTTTGGCTCCTCTAAGATACTGTTTTATTGAAGGATGAGAAAAGATTGGTGGCTCTGTATTGTAATGAGCTGAAATGGCAGAGGCATGGATTTTGATTGATGAGAAAGATAGGCCTTTGTCAAGCATCTCAGTCACGTATTGTAATATCCGAGGAATATGTGGTTCTGCTCTATCAGTTCCTTCTGCTTGATTCCAACCACAGAATCTCTTCCATTTGTCAGCATAAGATTTTCTAGTACTAGTCCTTCTGGCTTCCAAAATGACATCCATCACAGCTTTACTGAGAGGTGTCGTTTGTATGATTACATGATTAGCCATGCTGCCAGGTTCAGAGTCTGTATTTGATTGTGCAGGACCTGATTGTTTTGCTGGGACAGTAGTTGTGGTCTTTGAGGCAAGGTCCAAGCTGGGTATTGAGACAAGTTCCTTAGGATTGGGTACCAGTATTGGCGGGGCCAGTCCGGGGCAATTAATATCATCTTTGGCTTCTCTTGTCTGACTTTTAGGAGGACCTTGGGTAGAAGAGGCAGAGGAGGAAAGGCGTAAACTGATAGGTTGTCCACTTTCCATGCTTGTCTGTGATAAGTCCTTGTGCAGAATCTTTTCAATTGATAATTTTGAGGAGAGGCAAATAGATCCATCTCTGGGCTCCCTCATTTCTCTGTTATCATGCTGAAGACTTGTGGATTTAGTTTCCACTTGTGAGGATCCATAAGGTTTCTGCTTAAATCGTCTGCCAGAGTGTTGTTTTCCTGGCAGAAATTGAGCTTGAAGATGTATTTGGTAGGTCAAAGCTGTGTCCCACAGTCCCATGGCTAATCTACAAAGGGGGTAAGTGTGTGTGCCCCCTTGTTTATATACCACATGACTGTGGTGTTGTCAGTCTTTATCAGTAGATTCCCTGGATGAAGTAAGTCCTTGAGGGCTGCTAGGCATTTTGAACAGCTCGCATCTCTTTCTGGTTGATATGTAGATGCATTTGTTTTGGTGCCCATATGCCCTGAAAGCATCTTCCTGCCATGTGGGCCCCCCAGGCATAATCTGATGCGTCTGTTGTTAAGCTTTGGCTGGCAGGGGGTAGAGTGAAGGGCCGTCCCATGTTTTGGTGACAGGCCTCTGCCCACCATAGAAACTCCTGTTGCAGGCAGGGAATGAGAGGAATCATTGTTTCCAGACTGTGTGAATGTTGACTCCATAAACTTTTTAGGCACCACTGAAGTTTCCTCATATGCAGTCTTGCATATGGAATTAGTAGGATGCAGGATGTCATGAAGCCCAGAGCCTGCAGAACTTGTCTTGCAAAAGACCGTGCTTTTGTTGCCATCAGTTTGAAGTAAGTAGTCAGTTACCTTTGTTTTGTCTGGCGTGAGGTAAGCCATCTGGGCAGTTGTATTCAAGCTTGCACCCAGGAATGTTATCTTTTGAGAGGGTACCAGTTGTGATTTCTTTTTGTTTATTGTGTACCCTAGGCATGCTAGAAACCTTTTCACAAACACCAGTTGTCAAAGAAGAGTGTCCTTGTTCTCTGCTTGAATGAGACAATAATCCAAGTAAGGATATATCTGCATACTTTGTCTGCAAAATGCAATTACTGGTGCCAGGCACTTTGTAAAGACCCTGGACGCAGTAGATAAGCCAAAGGGCAGTGCAGAGAATTGGTAATGCAGTAAACCAGCCTTGAATCTGAGGTATCTTCTGCACGACTGTCTTATTGGGACATGCAGGTATGCCTCTTTTAGGTCTAAAGTCACCAGCCAAGCATTCTTTGCCCAGCATGGGCAGAAGCTGCTGTAAAGTCAGCATTCTGAATTTTGGAATGTCCAGGTATGTGTTCAAAATCGATAAATCCAGTATTGGCTGCCAGGTCTTGTCCTTTCTGGGTACCAAGAGCAGTAGAGTAAAAACCTTGTCCTTTTTCCTGTTCTGGTACTGTCTGAATAGCTCTCATATCCATGAGAGACGCAACCTGTTTCTGTACCTCTGCCCATTGATTTTTTGGCAGATCTGGCCAACCATTTGCCATTGGCCGAGTGTGGAAATGGAATCTGTATCCCTGTGATACAATGTTTAGTACCCACTTGTCCTGGGTTATTAACTGCCAATTTTGAGCAAAAAGTGCTAATTTTCCGCCTATGGGTGCTGCCAAAAGATAAGTGCTTGGTGTAGGCAGAGGGAAGTCATTGGGATTGCTTTCTGTAGGTTTGCTCTTTATCTCCTCCAGATTTGGAGGTAGATGTGCCCCATTGCTTTGACCTATACAAGTCTTGCGCCTGGTATCTGGAACCCTTAGGGCATCTGGATTTGCCCCTTTGAGCTCTGTCTGACACAGGAAAGGACCAATTTTTTGTAGGCCAGTGTCTACTGGATCTTGGTGGCTGCACTTGTAAGAAGTCTTTAACAGTTTGCATAGACTTAGCTTTGTCTTCCATTTTCTTTAAAACCTCTTTCTGCCTGGCGTCAGCTGCATGTTTTATACCCCTGACGACCTGACGTCATGGAAGAGAAAACAGCAACCGACGCAGGACCCAAGACTTTGGAATTCAGGCCTACTGAGGGCAACCGGCCAGCAGATTATCCCAAATGTAATGACTACAACAGTGAAACACTAAGAACCATCATGCTACTTGGGTATCTAGTTAAAAACAAACACAAAACAGGCTGCAGAAAAGATGAGGGGGTAGACAGCCCAGAATGTTAAACCGAATTAACAGGTCACACAGACTAAGATACTGTACAACTGTACATTTGTATACTGAAAGGTTTATTGAAACAAGCCGACCAAACACTGCTGTTGAGATTATAACATTTTGTTTACAACACAGATCACTGTCTGCACCTTCCTCAGCTGACCCAAATTACAAAATGTCCACAGGGCAGTTCTTTTACAGTCACTTTTATCTCGTTTCAAACTTTGTCCTTGATGAAACATTCTTTGTCTGCATCCTTATCTCATCCAGAGAAAAATGATTTCTCAACAGGTTGAAATATTCTTTCATTGATAACTTTTTCGGTGTTAGCCATTTCCCTTTAGCAGGTTTATTCACTTTAATATCTGTATACATTCAACTGTTTATATTTCAACAAGCCTCTATTGTCAATGGCATTTGTTATAAAAACATAATAGCTTTTGTTCCACACAAGCACATTCTCTTAAGCTAATCATACTGGTTTACTGCATATTTCTTTTCTGTACTTGCAGATGCTGTGTTGCATGCTGCTTCTAAAACTATCACACTGCTACTATGACAGAAAGCAGTTTTACCAAACATCTGTTACTGTGAAAGAAAAACAGTTTTATCAAATTATATATATTTTATATCAAATACATATTATTACTATGAGGGAAACCAGTTTTACTTCATATAATTCTATCACAGAAAATAACAGGAAAACTAAGGCAATGGAATATAGCAAATGAAAAGCGTAAGAGACAGGTCATAAAATGTTAATTGCACTTTATTCTCTCAAACCTTTTAGTTATCAAGAATGAAAGAAAGAAAATGATTTTTGGGAACAGTAAAAAGAAGGAGCTCCATGGGAGAAACTACTACTCCCAATGGAACAAGAAGGGCTGGGAATGCCAGATTTGAAGTACTTAAAGGCTACCAAAAGACTACTAGGTATAACCAAAAATATGTTGCACCAAATAGAAGAAAATGCTCTTATCCCACGGCCATATAGCAGATATGCAAGATATCCATTTCTAATAATTTCCACATTCACAAGTTAATATTCCACAGCATGCACAACCATATCTACATCAAACTGTAACACAAATAATATCCCACAAATAATGAAGTAGGGGAACCGGATAACGCCAAGTTACACTCTAAAAGGAAGTAGTAAAGGATTTAAGAAAGCAGTAAAAAATAAAAAAATAAAAAAGCTTAAAGAATAAAGACCATAAATATTGGGAACAGGTGGTTAAAGGGATAAGGTCATACTACAACAGGAAGCCAGAGCTACATTTGATTTGGCACAAGGACACAGTCTAAATGCAAAGTCTATGTGAAAGGCCATCTATAGCAGACTACAGTGTATATAAAAAGTGTACACACCCCTGTTAAAATGCCAGGTTTTTGGGATATAAAAAACCGACCACAATATTTAATTTCAAAACTCTTCCCACCTATAATGTGACCTATAACCTGTACAATTCAATTGAAAAACAAAAAAAATCTGGTGATATATACTTAGGGGAAAAATATATTAAAAAAATAAAAGCGTACAATAAGCTGATTGCATAAGTGTGCACACCCTTATACTAAGCTTGTTGAAGCACCTTTTGCTTTAATTATAGCATTCAGTCTTCTTGGGTACACACCTGCCATCAATTAGAGAGACTCTGATTAACCCCAAATAAAGTTCAGCTGTCCTAGTAGGATTTTCCCGACATTTACTCAATTGCCTGCTACAGCAAAAGCCATGGTTCATAGAGAGCTTACAAAGCATCAAAAGGATCTCATTGTTGAAAGGCATCAGTCAGGAGAAGGGTACAAAAAAAAAATTCCACAGCATTGGCTATACCATGGAACACAGTGAAGACAGTCATCAAAAAGTGGAGAAAATACGAGACAACAGTGACATTGCAAAGAACTGGACTTCCCTGCAAAGGGGATGAAAAGACGAGACGACAACTGGTAAGGGAGGCTGCCAAGAGACCTACAGCAACAATGAAGGAGCTGCAGGAACTTGTAGCAAGTACTGGTTGTGTACTACATGTGACAATCTCTCGTATTCTCCATATGTCTGGCCTATGGGGTAGGACTGCAAGACCAAAGCCTTTTCTTACACTGAAAAATATCCAGGCCTGGCTAAAATTTGCAAAACAATACATCAAGTCCCCCAAGAGCATGTTGGGAAATGTATTCTGATCTGATGAGACCAAGGTTGAACTTTTTGGCCACAATTTCAAAAGGTAGGTTTAGTGCAAAAACACTTCACAATCACCAAAAGAACACCATCCCCACGGTGAAGCATGGCGGTGGCAGTATCATGCCTTGGGGTCGCTTTTCTTCAGCTAGAACTGGGGCTTTAGTCAAGGTGGAGGGAATTATGAACAGTTCCGAATACCAGTCACATTTGGCCCAAAACCTTCAGGCATCTGCTAGAAAGCGGAAGATGAAGAGGAATTTCACCTTTCAACGTGACAATGACCCCAAGCATACATCCAAATTAACAAATTAACAAAATAATGGCTTCAACAGAAGAAACTTGAGGTTTTGGAATGGCCCAGCCAGAGCCCAGACCCAAATCCAAAAGAAAGACTGTTGGGTTACCTGAAGAGGGCTGGGCACAAGAGATGTAATCGCAATCTTGACAGATTTGGAGGGCTTTTGCAAGGAAGAGTGGGCAAATATTGCCAGGTCAAGATGTGCCATGCTGATAGACTCCTACCCAAGAAGCCTGAATGCTGTAATTAAATCAAAAGGTGGTTCAACAAAGTATTAGTTTAAGGGTGTGCACACTTATGCAACCAGCTTATTGTATGTTTTTTATTTTTTTATATTTTTTCCCCTAACAGATTTGTCATTGAATTGTACAAGTTATAGGTCACATTAAAGGTGGGAAATGATTTATTGTGGTCTCTTTTTTTATAACACAAAAAACTGGCATTTTAACAGGGGTGCGTACACTTTTTATATCCACTGTATGCAATTGAATCTAGAATTCAAATATCATTTAAACAGAGAACTGTAGAGCATGTGAAGTTGTATTTAATTTATATGTACAGCAGGTCGATAAAGTTAGAACAGATTGCACTAAGAGGTTAGAAACCCTGTTCTCAAAAATATGTCTGAAAGAGATATGTTGGGCTCCATAATCAGATACAAAAATCTAGACATTTTAGAATATTTGGATGGAAGTGCCTTAGTCACTATTTTTATATACAACAAATACAACTTAAAAAAAAGCAAAGAATAAAATAATAAAATACCACCAAGACCACTGATCCAAGAAGTAAGCAAATTTAATAAAACTCTTAGCGCCTCGGCTTGCACAGCCTTCCAAGAGTAAAAACACTACAAAACACTCTTTACTTAAATACAGCATATTACTGCAACATAGCTTTGGATGGAAACAATTTCCATATTCAGGAGTCTACCAAATTAGTTTCAAGCCCTTAAAATGCTCACCAATATCAAGAAACATTTAAAAGGGTCAGTCAAAGAACAGCACTTACAAAACTGCTAGCATGTAATTGGAAATGCCAGCATACAACTTTCCTAGATCCTACCACTCATGCAGCCTCTTCAATAGCTTTACACACTTGATGGAACATAAGCTTAAAGTAACTGAAGTAGGTGCCTCGACCCTATAACGCCCCTTAAGGAGATCATTAAGCAATGCATCTAACATATCCCACTTCAGGTATACCATGTGGGTTAAGGAACTAAACACTCAGATACAAGGTGGAAGATGCACATAAGCACTTTAAGCTGCTCCTGCCTGGATTCTCTGCCTGGAGGCAGGAGAGATGGATTCTGAGATGTGGAGTTCTTCCTTATAGCTGCAGAACAGAATATCAGACTTTGAGGTCTCTGCCCAAAAACACTGCTGAGGAAACCAACTATACCGTCACCCTTCTTCAGTACGGGTGCCAGAATATCTGGGTTTTCCCATGTGAGATTCATGGCATTTTGTACACTGACTGAGAATCATCCAAGAGAAGTTTTGAGTAAACCTGCATGCTTCTTGGAACAATTCCTGAGAAGCAGGCACTGGTTCAGTAGGCAATACCCCTTCTGTTGGATTACCTACAAAATTTCAACAAATTTAGAATCATTAGGAGGAGAGTGAGAAGTTCCTCTGCCCTCCTCAATCATCAGAAAAGATTTTGGCTCTGAATGCTGGGTCTTCTTAAGATGCATCTTGGGTCCGTTTGCTGGGCTAGGTTCCATCTCAGAGGACACAGTGAATCTCTTTGTTGGCAGTAGGAAACTAAGTCAAGATTAGAGGCAGCTAAAAATATAGGCAAAACAGGTGGTGAGGAGATTGTGTGCTAGGGTCTGGCTATACTGCTGAGGGAAAGCAGAGTACGAGAAGATGGTTTTCTGATGACAAGGGCTCTTACAAACATGTGAACCAGAGATTTGGATGGTTCCAGAACAGCTGTAGCTGGCATTTGTAGCAGCAATGCTGGTGCAGCAAGCATTTAATAAACTCATATCAGTGCAAAATCTGGTGAAAAACAGATGCCACCATAATGTTGGGTAAAGAAGCAATAACTGTGGGAAGTGATGTCAGGTAGACTGATGCTAGTGATTCCACAACATCTGTGGAAGAAAAATTGATCCACAGAGGAAGAAAGCAGCCACTATGGGACAGATGTCAGCATCAGCACCAACCCACTTGAAAATATGCCACTGACAGATGCTTACTGCTAAAGAAGATGGAACTGACCACCCGTAGCTTAAGTGCTATGAAATCAGAGGTCTGGCTTTAGGAAAAGAGTTTTACACTTGAGCTTTTTCAGCATGGCTGTCTACAAATCATAGTCTAATATGGGTAAACAGGGAGAACAATGCAAAGAAGGGTATGAAGGAAACCACTTGGGTTGGGGGTGGAATTCGTGCCTTCTGCCTCAGAAGGCAACTGCTCTCTTACAGATTCCACTATTACTTAAATTTAATCCATTCATTTAAAGTGTTTTAAGTGAAGTTGTCCATTTTGGACCCTTTTAGCCAGGACCCAGACAGAGAGACAAGAGACAAAAGTGGATGTAGTATAGATGGACAGTTTAGAACAGACAATAACTCATCGTGTTTTGGTGAGGTGGAAAGAAACTGGTGTACCCAAAGAAAATCCACAAAGACAAAGAAGAATATGTAGACTTCCCACTGACCATGACTAAATATTAAGACTGAAATCTGGGTCATGCAGCTGTGAGACATGGATCGTAATCACCAAACCACTAAATGCTAAAGTTCCAAATTCTTACAGCACTCTACTGGCTCATTTACTATTATTATTACAAAACAGCATGTCAATGACATATTGATAGTTCTCCCTGAATCTGAATAAGCCACAAATAAAGCTTTTGAATCCGACTTCTTACTATGAATTTCCCTTATCCAGCTTATAGTTCCTTGTAAAGGTATCCAATAAGACCAGAGAACTGCTGCCAATCATTCAAGGCTACATTATAAAAAATTGTGAGGTAGCAATGGCTCTAGCAGAATGTGGTGCCCTCCGAACAGTGGTCAATGACTTTTTTTTGTTTCTTTTTTAATAGCAACTGCAATCTATTAGCCATTTACTGAAGATTACTTTGGATGCTTCTCTTCCAATTTTCTTTTTAGACAAAAAAATGAACAAGCAAGAATCTTTTCTAGCAGATTTAATTCTAGATAGATAAACCTGTCCATTTATACCCATACAATGTAAGAAGTGGACTGCTCGGTTATAGTGTTGTGGAAAAAAGGCGTTAAATTGCTAAACTAGTTTAGTCTCAGTAGCTACTTAATGAATACAGGATTTGTATACATGAATACCCAACCCTTTTGAAAGATAAGGTAGCAGATGTAATGACCTCTACAGTGGGATAGTCAGGCAGGGTCACAGGGATTCTGCTGCTGACTACCAAAGGACAACAGTGGCAAACCCATTGTTGCCAGGCACCTCTCTCTCTGGGAGATGACTTTCCTGGAAGACACTAGAAAATTCTAGGTTTCTCTTAGCCTGGTTCTGCTGCTTTGGCCACAGCAAACCCATAATTAGTGGGGGCTCTGCTGTATCCTAGAAAAGGGGTAATGAGGAGTTTGACATTTTACTTTAAGAGCCAAGAGGATTTTACCTTCTTTCCCTATATTATTAAATATCAGAACCAAACAGGGTGGGGCCTGAGAGAGTGAATTTCATTTTGGTATCTTGACAAGGAGAGGGTCACAGTCGTCTGGTGCCAGAATCTGCCACATCACACATGCACTTAAGTCTCTCCACAACAAAGTACAAGTATGACTCTGTTATTGTTCATGTTGGTGGGAATGACTTGAGATGTACCTTCCTGGACTATATGAAGAAAGACATGATTGAGCTCTCAGAGTATGTGTCCCAGACAGGTATGACCCTAGCCCTAAGGAGCATCCTACCTTCACTAAGAATGATACCACAATACCAGCAAAAAAAAATCTACTTCAACAATTGGCTTAGTTTCTGGTGTCATTCCAAGGGGATCCAGTATCCATCTGCCTGGAATGACATGACTGATAGGCCTTGATGCTTTTCCAGAGATGGCCTCCACCTGTCACCAATGGGATTCCGGACACTAGCCAAGGTTCTCACCTCCCCCATTGTGTCTTTTTTTAGGCAATGTCCCAAAGACGAATCGTCCAACATAAAAGATCTGTCAATAAGCAAATTGAAGGGCGTGGCCAAGATGTCAGAAAGATAACAGCACTTTTTTGATGCTCTGCTTAACAGAAATTTCTCCGACAGGAAATTGTCTTAATATTATTTTAAAAACATCTAAGTTTTCTTTCACCTATATATTTAGATACAGTGGATTATTTTTTTCTACAAATATTTCAATTTTGGTGAATAGAAAGTGAATTACATCCTGTCAGAAGTACATCAGCTAAATATAAATATAACAGACTCTCTCTCAGCCATGAGTCATTCAAAAGCCTCTCTCCAGGAAACTTCCATGAAGAAAGAATTACAAACAATAATATCCAGTATTCAAGATCTTTCCATGAAAATGGACAATTTAGAAAAAATTATGGAAAACATGAAGAAAGAAAATAGAAAGCAGAATGAAGAATTCAAGGAGATAATTACAAGACACACAGACCAGACAACAGAAACTGAAGAATCTCTTAATGAAATAGACGGAAGACGGCATGAAAATGATAGCCAGATTGACTTCTTACTAAAGCAAAACACTGCACTTTCAGATAAAGTGGAGGACCTAGAATCAAGGTCACGAAGAAATAATATTAGACTATACGGCATACCTGAAAAAATGGAAGGAAATAACGCAATACAGTTCTTGAATGACTGGTTGCCTAAGACACTAAACCTACCTGAATCTCTCTCTTTTGGGATAGAGAGAGCTCACAGGTAATTGTCAAATATGTCTGTGTCAAAAAATCCAAATGCTTCAAGATCCATTATTGTAAAATTTTTATCATCTCAAGACAAGGACTTAATCCTGAGAACAGTGTGGGCAGGTAATCCTATACAAATTAATGGTCGAAACATAAGATTTGACAATGACTATAACTCTACTATAATAACTAAAAGAAAAGCCTGCATTCCTCTCATTAAAAATCTGAAGAAAGCTGAAATTAAAGCACAAATAATTTTTCCTGCCAGAATTAAAATACATCTATCTGAAGGAATAAAAATATTTAATAATCTTGATGACGACTCTGAATATATGAAAAAGAATAAGATTTTGGAAAACACTGAAGATATGGACATCTCATTACCTAGTTTAAAAAGGGAGGCAACAAATGGAAAAATGTTATCGATTGATAAAACAAGCAAGAATCTTAAGGGTAAATAATACAAATGAAGCTCTTCCACAGTCCCTTCAAATTCCAAAATTTTCATACTACAAATCACCTACATCGGGGAAAAACATACATGTTAAGGTAAAAATCATTTAATATTTATTAAGTATGCTTATTTATTTATTTGTTTTAAAATTTATTTGCTGTTTAAAAGCCTTTAATACAAATACGCTAGAATATTAAACATAGATGTTAAAATTCTAACTCTTCCCTTCACAGAGTGTATTATTAGTTGACAACTACATAGGGGCAATGTAGCAATACCATAGAAATATTGGTTAAAACAAGAACCCCCTTAATACCGGATACTGTATGTGTATTAGATTATGATGATATAGATCGCTCCGATAAGTGAAATGAAGGCTCCCCATCTCAGTGCAAATAAATGAAAGTGTAGCCCCTTTTTGTATCAGCGGGCTTTCTATTCTGTTAAATGTCATGTTATGCTTGGGTCCTTTTAGAGCTAATGGATATAACTTAATGTGACTTGTACTAAATAGTTTAAAAGGTTTTGGAAATTGTTCTTTATCATAATAAGAGAAGATTGTTTTCTTTCTAAGAATCCATCATGACATGTAAAAATGCATTCTCATACACTTGAGAGGTTTGTGTCTTTACTAAATGTGGTTTGTGGGTCCATCTGCTGATGGAGAGGGAAAAGGAGATGTATTTTCTGATGAAAGCTGGTGGAGTGTGTGTTGCAGGGACAGGAGAGTTTGTATGCTTGATATCAGATACATTGGCCAGTAAAACTGATAGTTACAGAGAATTTTATATTTATATAAAATGGGGCAAAGTTGTTTTTTTTTTTTTTTTGTACTTCATATACATGCTTTTTGAGTAACATATTCCTTTTTTCTTTTCTCTCCCAAAATGCACATCACGAGTATCTCATGAACAATCATAGCTTGCTGCAGATTCCCTAGTGCGAGCTTTTAACCACCAAAATTCTAATGTTAAAGGAGAAGGAAGGGAAAAAAAAAAAAAGGAAAAAGAAGGCTGTTGCCTCAAGACTTCTTGGTCAGATGATCTTTGTAATACAAGAGACTTATGCATGTACTCTCTCGAAGTCTCTTTTGTCATATGAACTTTGGTTACGTATTCACGTTACCAGAAATCTTCACATGAAAAAAAAAGAAAAAGAAAGCGGAACAACTGAATGCTTTATCACATACCAAGAGCGACAAAGAAAAATATATAAAAAACAGACATATATAAAGGTCCTTTTTACTAAACCAATGTTGATACCCATGTTGTTCCCTTCATAATAAGTTTTCTGATGACATGTTTTACAAAGTAGTTTACACTTGATCATTAGTTGGCAGCTGTAGCCAACAGATGCAGTGAAAACAGACTAGGTCATCTGATCCTTTTTGGTTAGCAGAGCAGAAAGCGGCATATGCAATGGTTATAAAGTCACTAAAATACATTATCTATTGGGGGTTAATGTGTTCTTATTATTTTTACAGTAGGTTTTGGGGCAGCTATGTATTTTCTGTGCTTTCATCTTGATATCTTCGTCCCCAATCTTATTGATTATATGAGTTGTTGGTTGATGGCAATACTGCTGGATTGGGGAAGCCAAAGCTGCAGACAGACCATTACAATAAATAATAATTCTGTTATAAAAGGGTGAAATAATATATTGGGGCAGGAAAAATTTCGGTTCCAAAGAAAAGGAGACCGTTCTGCTTAGAGAATGATCTTCGTTGTTACTGAAGTGATGCTTTTGCCTCACTAGTCAGTGTTAGTAGTAGAAGACTGTTACAGGGGGGCAGTGCAAAGTGGGGATGGTTACTCTTGACTTATAGTTACTACTTTCATGAGGACAGTTGTTATTTCCAAAGGTAGCCTTTACTTTTTAACTGCTTTTCTAATTAATAGTTTACATTATGTTGGATTTATAGTGAATGGTGAAATTGTGATCTACTTAATCCACCCCCAGCTACATAAGTGCATACTACAATCTGACATTTTCACTAATATTCATAAAATATTGAACGTTTCACTGTCTGTAGACTACATTTTCTAGCAAAAGATATATTGCATGTTAACCACTGCCACTCTAAGTGAAAAATATTGGTAAAAATGTGTTAATGTATTTTGTTAAAAAGGACAACTTAAGGGAACACATTATTACTATAACATCTAAAACTGAAGTGTCCTTGAAGGGTAAAAGCTGTGACTTCATTATATTATATTTTTATCAAAATCAAGCTACACTACATAGTTTCTTTAGATTCACATCTTTGGAAAGAAAAGCTAATGTTTATGATGATTACACAGATCTATATACCGGCATAGATATTTGTGCAACTAAAATATTATCTTCTCATGTAAAAAATTCTCATTAGTACATCTTTATTTTAAATATCTTTAATACCTTAAGAAATTATTTAAGGTTAATCAGATATGTTTTTTTTTTCTTTCTTTTTTTTTTTTTTAGGGGAAGGAAAAACTGGTGATTTTATATCTTATATAAAAGGAAAATAAGCCTATAGGCTATATATTAATATGCTGATGCTGTAGTAAATATTAACACGGTTGTGATTTCACAGACAAGTTCATACAGGAATGTTTTGTTACATGATAAATGTTCTTATTTTTATACATAAACTTATTTACTGAATTCCTAGATAAGTAGGTTTTGATCTAATGTAGTATACTAGATTAAGATCTGTATTAGTATAGAATAGACATAAATGAATATGACATACTGTGTCATGATACAAGTTTAAAGACACTGTTCTTAAAAATTTTGAAAATTACATTATTCATGGTAATTGATGTTTTTCCACAATATCTCCTACATAGTAATACCTATTCATCCTGGAGAATTAATAGGTTGTAGTTTGATTCAATAAAATATTAGGTAGTAGCATTAGAGAATGATAGTCTTGAGCACTAAGGATGACAGAGGGTGGTATTGATGACTTCATCAATCCAGGAACTAGATGTTCCATGGTTAGTTTTGTATATAGTTATATTCATCTTCTCTGAACATTACTTGTTAATTAAGTCCAGAATAGTATTTATCCATCAAAAGCTTAAAGTAATCAATGTCTGGGTTTAAATGTCTGCCTCTGAATGCAAATGGTCTTAATAACCCTACTAAAAGAGGAAGGTTACTCAAATACCTAGCATCTAATAAAGCTGACATTATATATTTGCAAGAAATGCACATTATTCAGAAAGATCTAGAAAAAATGGCTTTTAAAGGTTATAGTATTCTAGCTGAATCTCATCTCCAAACAAAGAGAAGAAGAACTATGATTCTGTGGAAAAACGCATTACCAATACCTAAAATAATTAACAATTTCTCTGATAAAAATGGTATGTTGTGTCTAGTAGTATTGGAATTGAATAAGAAATATTTTACTTTAGCAAATATGTACTGGCTACCTGGTATTGGTGCTAAATCTGCAAACAAATATTTGGAAATAATAACAGCAAATTCTAAAGGAGATATCATTTTGGCAGGTGATTTTAATTGTATTCTATCATCTAAAGATACCACTAATGTCAGCAATATTAAGATACCTGCATCAGCCAAAATATTGATAGATTTTGTCTCATTATATAACCTAAAAGACATATACATGATCAAAGAGCAGAGGTCTCTCAATTTTACTCACTTTTCTTATAAATATGGTACACAGACGACTATTGATAAAGTGTTTATATCTGCCAGCCTATTATCTAAGACTCAAGATGTAGTGATTACATCATGCCCTCTGTCAGACCACAATGCCATACTATTTAAAATTAAAATTAAACCAAATGATCTTATTCATTGGCAGAGACTACCAGCCTATATTATTAAGATAAAAGGATTCAAAGAATGGTTTATAAAGAAAGTAAACTATTATATTGAACTTAATAACAATAACACAAATAAAGTGTTTATTTGGGACTCTAAAATCTTATATATATATATATATATATGTATGTATGGGAAAATAAAAACCTGGTATTTACATAAAAGGAAAGAATGGGACAAAGAATTATTAAATCTACAAAAAGAAACTTACACCCCAAAGAATTGGGCTCGAATCTGGAATTAAAACAACTAAATCTCGAATATTTAGAAATTCTTAGTCATAAAGTAGCAATTAATTTTACAAACTTATTCATCTAATCCAAAACATATGCATAGATTAGCAGCCAAAATTAAAAGTTTTCACAAGAATAAACACATAATTGAAGTATTAGACACATCTAAACACAATTCAAAACCTTCTTCAGATCTAAAAGATATCTTAGAGATTTTTCATTCATATCATGAAACAATGAATAAAGCAAACAAACTTTACTAATAATAGTTCAAAAATAGAATTTCTAAAAAACAATATAAATAATAAACTTTCTAAAGAACAAAATAATAGATTACTTAAATCAATATCATTAATAGAAGTTAAAGAAAGAATACAAAATCTTAAAAATAATAAAGCCCCTGGTCTTGATGGCATAATAGGTGAATTATATAAAATTTCCCCTGATTCCGCTTTGAAGATATTAATGAAAGCACTTGAGGAAGTTTGAATAAGTGACAAACTTTGTCCTTCTTGGAAATATTTGCTAATTTCTCCCATTCTAAAGCAAGATAAGGACTCCAAATTTGTTTCATCATATCGTCCTAGTTCCCTATTAAATATAGATTATAAAATATTTACGTCTATTTTAGCAAACAGATTAAATCAAATGATGCCGTCTTTAATAAACAACGATCAAACAGGTTTTATACTGAACAGAAAAGTTCAGGATAATACTATTAGCCTTTTAACTTTAATAGATTTTGCAAAAAAAAAAAAAAAAAAAAAAAAAGAATTATCACTCATCAGTCTAGCTCTAGATAAAGCATTTGATTCTATTAACTGGACAGACTTATTTATGGTATTAAAAGAATATAATTTCTCCTCAGTAATCTTAAACTTGTTAAAAAATGATATGAAGGTTCTATAGCGTACATTAAAATCAGCACTTTTTATCTGGCCCACTTCAAATTCTAAAAGGCACTAGACAAGGTTGCCCTTTATCCCCACTACTATTTGCATTAGCAATAGAACCATTTGCTAATTTTATAAGAAACAATATAAACATAAAAAGTTTTGATAATAATGAGAACTGTTCTTCTAAAATTTTACTCTTTGCAGATGATATCTTATTAACTATTGGAAATATTGATTCATCTATTGATCACATTATCAGATCATTAAAACTCTTTGAGGAAATCTCAAACCTTAGATTTAACCAAAACAAAACAAACTATTCTCATCAATAAAAAATTGAATAACACTCTAATTACAATAACTAACTGGACCAATGATAAACTGAAATATCTAGGGGTTCATATTCTGTCTAAATGGAAGGACACTATAAATATAAATTATAAAATTTTATTAAATAAAAATCACAGAATACATTAATAGATGGAAGAAAATGTTCTTTTCTATAGAAGAAAGATTATCTCTGATAAAAATGATTCTATTACCAAAAATTCTTTTTTATCTTCAAACATTATTGGCTCCTCCTTCTAGAAAACAACTTAAACACAAACACTATATTAATTAAATTTCTATGGTATCCTCAAAAACCAAGGATTAAATATGATTGGCACTATAAAAACTGGATTGAAGGAGGGATTGCTTTTCCAAATTTTGAGCTTTATGCTGATGCCGTTATTCTTAATCTAACAAGTCTGTGGTTAAGTCCAAAATACCATTCAAATTGGAAAAATTTACACAAAACAATACTATTAAGTAATTTTGACAAGTTTTTCAAAAACATATATTGTTCTGAAAAATATTAAGCTATTTATAGTTATTAAAGAATTCTTCTTCAACAATGAGCAGGAAAAATCACATCTTATTCCTATAATTAAATATATCTTGCAAAATTAAGTAATGAATAAGAACCTTTTGAACAATTTGTCCATTCTAATGTTTCCAATAATCTTAACCAAGGGATGCTTTGATTCCTTTAACATGATGAAAATAAAACTATGGAAGAAAATGGGTTATTATTCTGGCATCAGTTTTTAGGAACTAATAATATTCATGATACTACCTACCGTTTAGCCAGGTATAATATCTACCAAAATAACTGGTTAAATATTCAAATCTTCAGAGAATTTATTTTAACGGAATTTACAAGACATCATTTTCCTGCTATAACAGACCTCCCCAAAAAATTATCCATCCTCTTTGACTTCACCAATATAGGTTATAATAATGGTATCTCATTGTCAAGATTTTACAAAATTCTTAGATCAGATCTAATAATATTAGACGACAATTTATGGAAATATATCAACAATTTCAACAACTCCCAAATACATATAAATGATAAAACTTTAATTCTCAGATCTGTTTACCATACCTCTTCTTCCACATATTGGAAAATATTTACATGGAAATTCATTTATAGAAGTTTTATTACACCAAAAAAAGCCTCTAGAATAAGCAAGAAAGATTTTAATAGATGTTGGAGATGCGAGGAGCTAACAGATGCCGACTGGGCACATATGTTTTTAGAATGCAGAACAATAACCACATTTTGGATGGAGTTTAAAAATTTTATTAAAGCTTTGTAGTCGGACAGATGCGAGATCTCCGATTCTATGATACGTTTTAATGCACCAATGCCAAGGTATGTTCCACTGAATCAAATGAACCTCATTTGGACTCTACTTGCTATAGCAAGAAAAACTATTACTAGAAATTGGAAATGTAAAAATAACCTCTCATTTAAGGAATTTATATCTTTTACTAAGATTATTTGTAGTAGGGAATTACAAACAGCTATGTTACACTCCTCAAACATGACTCAAACAAATTGCCTGGATAATGCTTAAAAAACTATTAGACAAAATGTAATGTTATTGAAGATTTGGTATCTATTTTGGACTTTGTATATAGTTTTTGTAAAAATTTGATATTACGTTGTTTTTTTTTGTTAAAAATTGTAATTATACTCTTGAAAATCAATAAAAAATATGAAGAAAAAAAATAAGCAAATTGAAGGTCATGCTGCTTAACTCTAGCAGCCTTAACCTGAAAATGCACTCACTGGAGGCTCCTCTTACATTAGAAAATGCCGATGTCTGTAAGGTCACAGAAACTTGGTTCAGGGATGCAGAGAGCACCCCTGCCTTATCAGGCTATACTTTATACCACACATTCTGACCCCAAAATGGGGTTGGGAAGAATACTGGTGGAGGAATCTATCTTTATTAAGGACAGGCACATCTCCAGACTGGTTTGCTAGCATGATGCACTGAACTACTCCAGGTGCAACTGACAGTTGGCAAGACGCACATCAATGTTATAGCCAGCTATAGATCCCCCTCCATGACTCCGGACAGCCACTCCTCTTACATGGATCTATTAGACTTCATCAAGGTACTCCCTAACACCCTGATCCTTGGTGACTACAACTGCCCCACCATAGACTGGGTGAACTATTCCTGCACTAATGCACTCACTCAACGATTCCTTGACTTCATCAGTTGTAATGCACTATACCACCTCATCTCATCCCCCACATGGGGAGAACATTCTGGACTTGGCTCCCACCAACATGGGCGACTGCTGCACCACTCCCATAGTATGTCCCTCCCTGCTGAGATCAGATCATCAGATGGTCTCATTTGAAGTTTCTATCCCCCCCAGCCATAATCATCCTAAAAAACTTCTCAAAAGCTGACTACAACCTCCTAAGGCAGGGTATCATTAGCTTCACACCCCCCAGAGGAAGCAGACAACTATGCTGAACAGTAAGCCAGTGCAGTATACAAGCACCTGCACAACTGCATGGACTCAGCTATACCCAACAGAACTAAAACCTGCCATACCCAACAGAACTAAAACCTGCCCCTCAAGGAAAAACAAACCTGTTTGGTGGGCATCAACAGGCTTTACAACAAAAGGAAGAAACTGTTGTTCAATGGTAAAGAGGAACAAATTCCAGATTGGAAAAACTCCCTCCTTAGGCTCAACAAGCCAATAGGATCACTACTGAAAACCTCCAAAGCCAATTATGAATCAAAACTAGTCTCTGAAACAAAGGGAAACCAGAAAACCTTCTTCAGTTATGTCAAGGACCTCCATGGCAAAGCCCAGGTTTGTTATGAATTTGTACTTAACAGTATCACTTACACTGATCCTTTTGAATTAGCCAACCTGCTAGCAGATTAAACTTCACCCCCCGTCCCTCCAAGGCCCTTTTGACCTCCCCAATACTTGTCCCGCACCTCACATCTCAGTAGATAAAGTGTTAAAAGCCCTATCCAAGGCAAAGAACACAGCTTTCATGGGAACTGACAGTATCTCAAGCTGTATTCTGCACCATGCAAGAACTGACTTCGGCATTGAGCACCCTACACAACCACAGCCCAAGTACAGGCCTCGTTCTAGCAGAGTGGAGAACTGCCATTGACATCCTCTTGCACAAAGGTGGTCCCACTACTGACCCTGGAAACTATTGCTCCATTAGCTTGACATGTCTGATCTGTAAAGCCATGGAGCGTATTATTACAGATTTCATAAAGACATAGGCAAACTCCAAACACTTGACCCCACCCAGTTCGGATTCATCAAGGGCAGTTCTTGCCTGTTGAACTAGATTGACTTCTTTGAGACTGTTACCAAGGCCCTGGATAAGGAAAAGTCAGTACATACAGCTTACCCTGACTTAGCCAAGGTCTTTGACACAATCCCCCCCTCAGGCATCATCGAAAAGCTAAAACAACTTAGTGTAAATCCTCATCTCATTAGGTGGGTAGCCAACTGGCTGACCGACAGGATCCTCAAGGTCAAAACAGGCACCTCCCCTTCAAATAGCAAACCTGTCACTAGTGGAGTTCCCCAGGGATCTGTCCTGGGACCACTACTGTTTGGAATCTACTTCTCAGAGGTCCAGGCAAAAAGCCTGTGGCTGACCAAGTTTTTGGACAACTGCAAGTTGGATGCTGTCACTGACTCCCCAAATCATATTAACATACTGCAACAGGGTCTCACAGCAACTAATAACTGGTGCCAAAGTCATGACCTCAAGCTAAAAACAAAAAAATGTATCATCATACCATTTGGCAAAAAACACGGCCTCTACCACAAACAGAAACCCCCTAAGCACACAACCTGTGGTGAGAGAACTCCATACTCCGGTTGATAATCTCACATTTGGCCTTCATGTAACAGCAGTGGTCAGAAAAGCCTTTTAATTGGTTCATCTCAAACACAGGGATTGCATCCAGAAAGGTTATAACCTCTCTACTCCTCTTCCCTCATTAGACCAATAAAAGAGGTACAAGAGGTACAATGCCCCGTTTGGTATATGCCTCTCCAAACAACTGCGCCAACTGGAAAGACCACTGAAATACCTCACAAAGAGAATCCATGGCCTCCAACACCGGTCCTATTCGGACAGGCTCAAATAACTATCACTCTACTTGGTATTGTACAGATTGCTCAGAGGTGATCCATGTCTTGCCTACAAGGTAGTCTTGGACCCTGCCCTACTAGAGATGCTCCATATCCATAACTCTAACTCCTAGAGCTTTACCTGCTTGAAAGGCTTGAATCTAATATGAAATATCAATAAAACCTGCTGAAGAGACAGGTTTGTCTCCCAGAGCCTGAACCATCTCTGGAATAGACTTCCCGTACACGTCAAACACAGTACCTCACTGACCCTCTTCAAGTGCAACCTTGATGAGTGGATGGTAAACCACAAATTTGTCCCAGGGGTTCCACCTGTGTCCCTCATTGACAAGGGTGACAGGTGCTGACTGAGGTTTCTATTTGGGGATAAACTCTTGTCTAGGCTTGTAAGGGCCCCAGGGCCATTAGCCTAGTAACCTCCTATGATACTATGTCTGGTTTCCTCAAAACTAAATCAAAAAGTTTTAGAGCTTTTTCTCAATGTACCATTAACAACCTTCAACATCAGCAACAATAGGGAGACCTCCTCAAAGAGGATTGTTGGGTGGAATTGATGGACAATCTCTACCTCTTACTCATCAGTTTTAACCTTCCCAAAATCTGTGGTAGAATAAGGAGAATTAGCACCCCTTAATTTCAACAATAGGCCTGAAAGACTCTGTGGAGGAATCTAAGGGTTTCCTTTGCACACATGCTCTCCAGTGGAATTTAGAGGTGATTATTTTAAAGACAAAAGAAGAAGCAAGCTCATGCTCCAATGCAATGTTGAGTGCTGCAGAAGTTGTTGGATCTCTCTGTTCTGCTGCATGGCAACCAGAACAACCATAAGCTCTAGAATAAGCTGGTCTGCTGTTCATATTAAAGCCCGCCATCTGAGTGGGAGCAGATATTGCAAATAGCCATAACAGGGCAGCCTGCAACACAGGTTACACATACTGTAATGAAGGAATCAGTGCTGACAACTTGAAGGCCAGCCTCATTTATGTCACAACAGGCTTAGCATTGAATATGGCCCAGATGTATCCATCTCCAGTGCTGGTGCCAGCAACCTCATCAATATTGGCAAAGTTATGTTAGCTCAGTCTATAACTTCAGTTATCAAGGTCAGTCCTGATACTGGGGCTGTGGTTGGTACAGGTAGATCTTCAAGCACCAGCATCATATGGAGAGATAGTTGGTGCTGGCATAAAGATTACTTGTGCTAGTAAGGATAACTTAAGACAAACAAAAAGGAGAGAACATTGACAGAAACCAATGCTTTAGTAACAGATGACTACTGTCAAGCATACAGAAATCACCCCAACCAGGCTGGATTAGAATAGGTTGACTGTTGCTTGTTTTTCTGGATCCAAGATCCAGAACATTACAAGGGCTATTACAACCCTCTGCCCTGAGAAATATGATTATGACCTGGTAATAAATCACATGAAGGTGAACAACATTAGGCATTCCACCCACAGGACATGCAAAAGGATATGATTGGTTTTGCTCTGTGTATATCCAAGACAAGAAAGACAGGTCTTGAGTAGAAGATTTTGAGATTCAAAGATATCTTGATAACTGGTCATGTAACTGATGTCACTTTAACTGGATCCAGTATGTGTCAGCATGGGACAAGATGGTTGATTAGCCTTCCAGCGCTGCAAGATATGGCCAGCACCTGTCCTCCACGCTTATCTTATTCTGTTTAAACACCTTATTGCCCCTTTTAGTGCCCTTTTTTTGGGGGGCAGAACCTGTGTTGTTGAACATTCCAATCCGGCAATGTAAATATAATAAAAAACTTTGCAACCCTTGAAAAACTGGTTGGATGAGTTTGTAAGAATGAGAAACTCTTTTGGTGAAGAAAAAAGTAAATTAAGGTAACCTTCCCTCCACCACAGGATTGGTGCTGGGCTCCTTACTGTTTGCCATAGTTATTATTGCTTTTTTTTTAATTTTTGTATATAAACAAGATAGCAAAGGTAAGCATACTGCTGATGACACTAAAACAGGGGCAACAGTAACTAACATTACACAGCAGAAAGCTTTACAATACTTTATGGATACCCTATATGACTGGTCAGTCCTGAAAGGAAAGACATTCAATGCAAAAAATGAATAAATTAAAAAAAAAGGTAAGACCCTACATTAAGGATACAATAATCCTGGATATGTGTGTGTCCTGGAAAACTGTATTTTAACTGATGACTGTATAGGGGATTTGGGAGGTAATGGCTGACATTTATCTCAGATCTGATAACCACTTAGCAGCAATTAGAAAATCTTAAGATGTTATGAAAGGTGTTTTGCAATGTTTATCAAGTAGGTATGGCAAAACTTACCAACATACAGTCCTGTGATACATAATGAAAGTATAACTTACCGCAGAAGAAGTTGGAAAGATTTAGAAAATGCTTACCAAACAGATTTTAAAATGTAAATACCTCAAGCACAAGGACAGAGTTTAAACAATAATAGATGTAGGCTAGTCAGGGGACCTCAGTTTTAGCACCTTCACTGAATTATTACTTGTGACATTAAACAAACTTACATTTATACAGAAAAAAACAAACCATATTAACATGTTCCCAGTTACAATTATACCATATGTTTGTACAACTATCAAACAAACCATCACATAAATTGCTTAGTTCCTGCCTTCCCTTAAATCTCACTCCTCCAAAATATTATTCTGCATGTAGTCTTCCCACAGTTTCCTTTTTCCTTGGTAATTTTCTCCTGCCCTTTTCTAAAGATCCCTCCTCCAGTTCTTTGATCCCTGTTGCAATATTCAACACTTCAAATACAATTGGTTTAGACATTGATTTCCATTTTATAGCAATTGCTTTTTTAGCAGCCACCAGAACTGAACTTAGCAAGGCCTTACTATGTCTAGGCAAGTCATATCCTGTAGCCCAGCTCAAAAAAAGTAATTTCCTTAGTTAAAACCATTTGCTCAAACAATATTTCTGTCACAGTACTCTGCAGGGAATTGTTGAAGTCCACCAAATCATTACACCCCAAAACATATTTTCCCAGTTACTTCTTTCTTCCACATCACACATCTTACATTTGCCATTTACCTGAGGAAATATTACTTGGAGTCTGCTTAGTGTATAAAATACCTCTGCAACCTCTTCCAAGCAAAAATCCTAAATCTTCTACACTTTTTTTGCATGCTTGGGAGTCATACATTTCCTCCCATTGTTTTAATGTGAATTACTTATCCAAGTTCTCTTTTCAGTCTTTTCTAACCACATGGGGGACCACATTTTGATTTCTAAATGTCAAAATAATGATGTATAGGCTTTTACTTTGGGTGTTGACTTTACACAAGATAACTTTGCTACAAAAGCACACATTATTCAAGTGTTTCTGCTTCATTCAGAGCATCTACACTGGGTCGTATATTACGTGCTCGAACAGTGAAATGTTCGAATACATAATAATCAATCCCTAAATATCGAACCGTCAGAATGTCGAACGGTTCAATGGAAATCTTTGTACAGTGCGGACATGGAGGTTTTCCATTGTCTGCACTGTAGTGCGATCTCAGAGCTGGTATATTTAAGTAGCAGGGGGTTTGGGGGTGCCAGGGGGCTTGCCCCCCTGCTTACAGCGGTTTGATGGTTTGTCTGGGTGTTTTTTTTTGCTGTTCGACGTTATGGAGTTTCAATATTTTGGGGTCGATTACGTGTTCGAACATTTCACTGTTCAATCACGTAATATAAATGCTCTAAACTGAATACTTTTCCCCACTACAGAGGGGGTAATTTCTGGAATGCCTTGCAACTTGTTTATTGAATACTTTTTCCACTATAAAAGGTTAAATTTCTGAAATGCCTTGTAAATGTTTGTTAGTAAAGCTGAAGGCTTGGCACTACTTATAACAGCTTCTGGATGAAATGTTTGTTTTCTTTAACAAAACACCTTTATTCAATTGTCACTTGCGACATAGGCATATTTACATTTATACAAAAGTAATCAAACTTTATTAAACTATCATTAACAAAGATTATATTTCACATATACTGCTATATATCATATAACCTAAGCAACATTACATAAACTATTCAATTCCTGCCCCCCCAAAAACAAGAAAAATCTCAAACCAGAGATATATACAACACACTCCCAGTTGCAAACACTATACATCACTTATAATCTACCCAATTTTCAGTTAAACATTACATAGCTTATTTAAGTCCTGCCTTCATTCAAACCTCCTTCCTCCCCTGTATGTACTGTCCCCACAAGTCCCATTTTTTCCTATTTAGTTTGCGCCTACCCTTTTCTAAAGATTTCAACTCCATTTGTTTTATCCCTGTTACTAACAACAACTCTATTCACTGCTTCTAATTTTTAGTTGGTTTAGATTTTGATTTCCATTTTCTAGTAATTGCTTTTTTGGCAGCCATCATAATTAGACACAGCAAGGCCTTACAAAATCTAGGCAATTCCAATTCTATATCACAGCTCAGAAAAATCATATCCCCGGTCACACCAATCTGTCCACTCAACATCTCCAACAGTACATCCCACAGGGAATCCTTAAAGTCTGACAACCCACCTAACGCAGAAAATATGTTCCCCAAGTACCTCTTTCTTCTTCATCACACCTCCAACATTTGCTGTCTCCCTGAGGAAATATTCTCTGGAATATACTTTGGGTATAAAAATATGTGTGTGTGTGTGTGTGTGTGTGTGTGTGTGTGTGTGTGTGTGTGTGTATACACCCCCCGACTTTAATATTCCAACTCCGAGATCGCACAGACATACACACAAGGCAAACTCACACCCACACATTATAGCCACTCATATACACGCACACACACACACACACACACACACACACACACACACACACACACACACACACACTTACCTGAACCGCAACACCAGAAGCGCCAACTCAAAATCCCTTACCCTCGGGATTTTGAATTTCGCGCTTCTGGTCTTTCGGTAATGTGCGGTTTCGGCTACATGGTCTCGAACTTTTGAAATTAGAGATTTCAAAAGTTCGAGATATAGTAGTGTTCCCATATATATATATGAAAGGAGAGACTACTATCCACCTGTGTCCCAAGGTCTCTTATCACACTTTCAGTGTTAAGTAGACTACCGCCTACGTGGTTGTTCATGGGTACAAAGTTTTTACCAAAAGGGATGACAATGCACTTTTTGGCACCGAGCTTTATGCCATGGCTTTGACACCAGGCATCTGTCTCAGCGAGGCCCTTTTGTAGGATGTCCACATGGAGTTTAGATTATTACTCCTAGTTTGCAGTCATCTGCGAACTTCATTAGCCAAAGACCTTCTGTGTTAACCTGTACTTCAGAGAAGTAGATCCCAAACAGGAGAGGACCCAGGGCTGGACCCTGTGGTACTCCACTTATCACTGGTCTGAAGTTGGATTTTGAGTCTGCTACTTTCACAGTGTGGGTTCTGTCAGTGAGCCAGTTGGCAACCCATCTTGTGACATAGGGATTTATACCTAGTTTAGTGAGTTTATCTATAATTCCAGAGTGGGGGATGGTGTTGAAAGCCTTGGCGAGATCTAGATAGGCTGTGTGAACCACCTTAACCTCATCTACGGCTTTGGTGACCGCTTCAAAGAAGTCTATCAGGTTTAGGAGACATGATCTGCCTTTTACAAACCCGAACTGGTTGGGGTCCTGAGTTTGGAGATTACCAATGTCATTTTTTATAAGTTCCATGATGATAAGTTCCATAGCCTTGCAGACCAGGCTTGTTAGGCTAATGGGGCGGTAGTTTCCAGGGTCTGTGGGGGCATAACATGTCTAAAATGAGTAAATGTGTTTTTTGTAAAAGTTGCAAGTTTATTAATGATGGACCATATGTTATGGTTCAAGGATATGGGAAATCGATCAAATGTTCAGGATATTGCAACTGTAACACAAAAATGGTGGTCTACTTAGCCACATGGATATCATGCCATGCGTATTATGTAGGTAAAACTACAAGGAAATTAAAAGAACGTATAATGGAACACAATAGAGATATTAAAAATAAAAGAACTGTGAATTCATTACGTGTCCACAGTACCAAGTTTAACAACTTTAGGAGATTTATATTTTTTGCCATTGACAGAATTCCTACATATGGGCAAAAAGGTGGCGACTTAAACGCTTTGTTAGAAGCCAAGGAATGTATTTGGCAGTTGAAACTAAATGCTGGTTCATTTCCTGGTATCAACGGTCAAATTTCTATATCAAGTATTCTAAAGATTAAATCTTATGTTATATAACCAAATATTAATTCAAGAAACAATTTTATGTATTTTAAATATAAGTTTTTATACCTTCTATATTTAATTGTATTTTATCTGTTATTAGTTAATTCAAATACATAATATTTAATAATTTTTAAAAGTTAAATTAAGTTTTTATTGACACAAATATACACATATGTATTTATGGTTTAATTTGATATATGTTGTTATTATATATTACCATAAGTTTGACAAATTAATTAGATCAATGTAACTAGTAATTTACAGTTAAGTTAACACGACATATACTTTATAGTGTAGTTTCATATATTTTTATCACTCTAGTTTGTTTGTTTTTTTGCAGGTTCTTTAAGTACAGTAATTATCCTTTGTAGTATTCTGAATCAATTTTTTATTCAAACAATTTTATTAATGAGTTTTATTGAACAACCAATCAAAAGTGCTTTGTAACTGGTGGTTCATCTATTTAAATGGAGAATGTATATGCTTTCAGATGTACTCTGAGGATGCCCTTATGTTTTAAGGGGTGAAAGCGCTTAGTACTATGTTAGACTTTTTTGTTTTTTGGTTTGTTGTTTGATTTATGAGGTTTTTGTGGACAATAAATCCTGACCGAGTGACTTCTGTGAGCCTTTTTGTGATTTACAAGTTTATCGTGCTACGTTGTTTTGATTTCTGTGGCCTTTCCTGTTGTTGTAGAGGTCTTGTGAGGTACATACCAAAAGGGGCATTGTACTCTATAATGGGTCTAAATGAGTGACGAGTAGAGGGGAACAATGACCTCCTTTTTCCTGGATAAGAAACCTTTTGTGATGAGGTGTGCCACACAGGATTTCCTAACTACTGTGGCGATGTGATTATGAAAGGAGAGACTACTGTCCACCTGTGTCCCAAGGTCTCTATCACACTTTCGGTGTTAAGTAGACTACCGTCTACGTGGTTGTTCATGGGTACAGAGTTTTTACCAAAAGGGATGACAATGCACTTTTTGGCACCGAGCTTTAGGCCATGGCTTTGACACCAGGCATCTGTCTCAGCGAGGCCCTTTTGTAGGATGTCCACATCTTTTGGAGTTTTGATTATGGCTCCTAGTTTGCAGTCATCTGCGAACTTCATTAGCCAAAGACCTTCTGTGTTAGCCTGTACTTCAGAGAAGTAGATCCCAAACAGGAGAGGACCCAGGACTGAACCCTGTGGTACTCCACTTAACACTGGTCTGAAGTTGAATTTTGAGTCTGCTACTTTCACAGTGTGGGTTCTGTCAGTGAGCCAGTTGGCAACCCATCTTGTGACATAGGGATTTATACCTAGTTTAGTGAGTTTAATCCCTATCTATAATTCCAGAGTGGGGGATGGTGGCAAAAGCCTTAGCGAGATCTAGATAGGCTGTGTGAACCACCTTAACCTCATCTACGACTTTAAAACAAAAGTATAGCACCAATGTTGCGAGTCCACGTACTCTTTTATTGTCACCAAATAATAAAAAAAGTTAAGCGCTTTTGTCAATGAAACCTTGACTTCATCAGAAACAGTTAAAAAGTCACACAGTACATTCTTAAATATCATAAAAAAATCCAATGATTTGTGAATAAATGTCACAAGATCAATAAGCTAAATTAAGCAAAAACATTCTTAAAGAAAGACTTGTTCTAAAAGACCAATATTAGAATACAATTTGTAGAAAGTTTCTACCAACCCAAAAGTAACATTTAAAATCTAAATAATACAACACTGAAGTCTTTAACAAAAATAGAACCATTAAACATTGTTATACTTTTAATAAAGCTGTTAATTAAAATAAAAAAATATGTTTTTAAACAGCTTCTGCTTTATCTTTTAAAATAGGGTGAATACTCAGATAACCATTTAAACCAGGGGAAAGATTTGCAGCTAACCTCAGTTGCCACATAAGCTCCTTCTTATATAGTAAATTCTGCCAATCCCCTCCTCTAGCCTCTTGTTTTATATAGTCAAGAATTGCAAGTCTATAACCTGTATAATGCTCACAATTAATACTATGCTTATACAAAGCATTAGTTTCTATTTTTAATATTGTACATATGTTCATACATTCTAGTTTTAAGTGTTCTTTCAGTTTTCCCAATGTAGAACGAGTTACAGGTATTACACCTGGCTATGTACAGTAGTCTGCTGGAACGACAGTTACCTTCCCTGAGGTAAACAATTTTCATTGTATTTTCCAGATAAATCACTGGATCTTGGAATATATAACAACAATATTTGCATCTACCACAAGGTCTAGTACCTCTTTCTGCTACTTTTTTGTTTTTGTTGTCAATAGGTACATTTTGTACTCCCTCTAAAATTCTTTTAATATTTGGTCCAATCTTGGTAGTAAAAAAAGGTTAGTCTCCTACCACTTTGTATACCTCATGGTCTGCTTTAAAAATACTCCAATTTTTCTGTAGTACTTTTTTTAGCTGTTGACATAAAGGGCTATATTATACAATACAAGCTTGTTCAAACTTTGTAATATCTACTTTTCCACTTTTTCCATCATGTTTTATAACTTGGATTTTGTTTTTATCTAAACCCTTACCAAGAAGGGGTATATATTTTTCCCCCACTCATCTAGAACTTCTTTTAAAGTGTTTTCTACCAAGCCCGCAGGGTAGCCCCCTTTCCAAAAACATACTTCTAAGAAATTCAAATTCACTTTTAACATCTTGATACAAAGATGTCATCCTTGCTACTCTAACAGCTTGTCCTTTTATAATACTCTTCTTTTGAGTTAGGGGGTGATGACTATTATAGTGCAGATAGTTGTTACAAAAAGTATGTTTTCTATAAACCCTAGATGTAAATTTTTCTTGATCTTTAATAATTTTGATATCCAAGTAGTTAATTTCATGGAAAACGTACTGTAAAGTAAATTTTAAAAAATCGGTAGTTTGATTCAAGTATTGTATAAATAAAGGAATATTAGCCTGATTTCCCTTCCATAAAATAAATATATCATCCAAGAAGCGGCAATAGTAAGATATATTCTCAAAAAACTTACTTTTAAACAAATGTTGTCTTTCCCATCCCAATAAAACTAAATTGGAATAGGTGGGGGTGCATGCAGCCCCCATAGCTACACCTCTGACTTGTTGGTAAAATTCACCTTCAAAGTAGATGTAATTGTTGTCCAAAATTGTTTCCATTATTTCACTAATCAGTTTAACCTCATCATTATCTAGTTTAGACAAACTGTATAGGGTTTCCTCAAAAAAGTATAAACCCTCCCGCTTTGGAATACAGGTAAAAAGATCAATTACATCTATAGTCAAGAGGTGTACATCAGCATACCATAGATTGTCTTTAAGTTGCCCAAGAATCTTTGACCAAGTGTGGACAAGAATCAACCACATGTTTGATCTTCCTGTCCACGAACACTGATAAATTGTGGGTCTTGGATCCAGCTGCCGCTACTATGGGCCTAAAAGGGGGGTTCTCTATACTCTTATGTATTTTGGGTATACCAAAGATAGCAGGAAATTTTGAATGCCAGTTGGTTAAAAAGTCATAAACTGTCTTGTCAATTCTTTGATCCATCAAATATTCATACAGTAAACTATCAATTCTTCGGTAAGTTATAGGAATCTCATTCCTAGAACACACTGAATAATGGTTTTCATTAAACAAAATCTCCTGCATAGCATTAGTGTAGTCACTACTATTGTATAATACAACACCTCCTCCCTTGTCAGGAACCATAACACGAATGATCGTATCATTTCTCAGTTGGTCAAGCAGGTCCCTCTCTGTTTTGTTGAGGTTGCAAAAAGTTTTTCTATGACTACTCCAAATTTTATAAATTTCGTCCCTGATAACATTCTCAAATGTATTAACAAGGGGATGAAATGGGGGGTTGAAAGTACTACTTTTCTTAAGATCTGTCCTGTTTTGATTAACAGTGTGCTTTTCATTCTTAGCATGTATTAATTTTAAATTAAGTTTCCTCAAATATAGCTGCAATTCCACAAGCGTATCAGCTATATCTGGTGTTCTAGTAGGCACAAATTTAAATCCCTCAGAAAATAAGGAAAAATATTCAGATGTAATTTCTTTTTCTGTATCGTTAAAAATATGAAAACCATTCACAGTATGTTGTATTTTTAACAGGTTAATATTAAGACTAGTGTCTAAAGGGGTATCTCCTACCATCTTGGAGAATTTCTGTATTTTTGCGCTACCTTTTTGTAGGCAGAAAAGTTTGCCTGCTTGCGATTGGCTATTCTTTTTGAGCGCCTGGGTAGGGGAAAATCCTGATGACCAACACAATGTTCCTAGTCTTCTGAGTTAAATTGTTCTGCTTCATTTATCACCTCCAAGTCTATAGAGTTAGTAATTCACTAGATAAACCAACATTAAAACAAGCTACATTTTCTCATATCCAATTAGTCTTTCAGTAGGATAGACATTTTTGTGTTGATATTGTTTCCTGTCCCTGTTTAACTTCTTAGCTTTTTTATTGAAAACATTGTCACATTTTTTACCAACTCTGTTCAAAACCTTATCATATAAACCCTGATACTGGTCAAAGAGTAAATCAGAAACAATCATTTCATTTAAATGCTCTACTTTTTGTAAATTACTCTCCATTTTTTTCATATACCAGCACACGTTTCTCAAGTAATTCCAGCCCCATTTATCAAACATGCTAGTAAATTCATTAATACTTTCTCAGTCATAATGTAGACCAAAAGGAAACTTATAAACCCCTAAGGTCCTGGGGCACTATTTTTCCTTTTATACATTCTCTTAAATAGCATATTTCCAATTGACACATTTTGTATTTAAAAAATCTCTTTTCAAATATATAAATCATGTCTTTCAAAGATTTAAACTCATGGTACACATTTTCTTTTTTGTTTTGAATATTAGAAAAACCACGAGAAGTGCCTGAAAAAGAAGAGTGTTTTTCAAAAATGTGAGCATAGGAATTCCCGTTAGTTGTAGTTCGATCCTTAATACAGTGGGAATTACTATTAGAACTAGGCACAGTAACCACTTTAAAATTGCTTAATACATTTGTTTCATGATTACAGTTACAAGTTCTGTCTTTGGCTACAGAAATGTGGTTAACTCGGACTTGCTTGTTCCCAGTTACGTTACTAGAAACAACAGAACCTTTTTTAACATTTCTGTTGTTTTGTGGTTGGTTAAAACCCTCCGTAACAGCAGTCTCGTGGTTCGAATCAATTCCTGGCTTTGGTGACTGCTTCAAAGAAGTCTACCAGGTTTAGGAGACATGATCTGCCTTTTACAAACCCGAACTGGTTGGGGTCCTGA